>NC_053495.1:122600434-122940434 GCF_905171775.1 Rana temporaria | reverse complement strand
TGGGGAATACAACACTTGCACCTGTAAGTTGGGACAGCGGAGTGTAAGTGCCTTAAGCGCAGCCTGCGGATTTTTAGAGAGAATATGGGCCAGAGTGCTCTTTTAACTTTACAGTTTTGGGCAGAATACATAATCCTGCCAGGGGAGGTGACTGGAACAAGATTCTGCTCCAGCGTGAAATGCGCTGGGTCAGATATCTTAAAGCTACAACTCCTCCAGGTCTCAATGAGGCAAAGAGCTTCAGGCCCTTTCTGGATGATTTTAGTTCAGGAAAAAAAATTAACTGATGAGACCCCTTGGCAGGATGACCCAATGAACATATTGGGATCATGGTCCCCCATTTATATATTATGGTTCAAAGTGAGGGGTGTTGTTCATATTTTCAATCTTTTCAATTTTAATCTACATCCATTTCTTCCCCATGGGTGGGATTTCTGTAGAAAATATTGGAAATGGCTTTTCTTCCTCCTAGTCACTTAGTGGGATTTTGTCGTCCCCATACTTTGGGAGCTGAAATATTGATGCCACACCTTTTGGGTTTCTTTTCTCTTTCCCCTTTTTTTTGTAATGGTTGTTCCTTCCCTCTTTATTTTTTGTTATTTTTTCACCCCATTGGGATTGGAATATATGCAACAGCTTATTGAGGGAATGGTATATATTATAATTAATTTTGTAGTTTGTAATGGCAAAGGCATTTCTTATTTGGTGGGAATTATGTCCCCCCCCCCCCTTTTTTTTTTTTTTTTTTTTTGCAAGCTCTCAACCCTTTACCCGCCACACAAAGGCTCTTATATTCTATAGTTGGGCTATTTGGATTACCAATATAACCAGAAAGAAACAATCACCAGATGATGTTTTGTGTCAGCGGGTTTTTGTCTCCAATATGGCCTCTAATAGGGCCTCCGGATATTGTTATCCGATAGACCGGATATGACGCGGCGGTGATACGTTTGACGTCATTGTGGCGCGCCTGCACAGTAAATGGAGATGCTGGGGACTGCAGCTGGTGCTATTCCTCTCCTCCACATTACATCAGGAGGAGTCAAAACCGGTGGAGCTGCTCCAGTATATGCGGTGGAAGTTCTACTACCTGGGAATACTTGGATTTCACAAGCAAACTGCTCCTAACAGTGAGTAGCAACTTTGAAGTTTAGGGTTTGCAACTTTGCTCCCTAGAGGGATGTTTATATATATATATATATATATATATATATCCCAATAGATGGAGCTTTAGTGTGGGTGATGTATGTTTCAACATATCGCCCATTGGATTAATTATCTTCTATCTGTCTTTAAATAGTCTCTGGTGTCCCTCTTTGCTTTGAGCGCCATATTTTTGGATTACATTCAGCAGTCCTGAAGGGAAATCTTGGACTTTTTTCCACCGGGATATGGGGAATGCTTTTGCCAAAAGTTATCTAAACATGTATCTAGAACGTACGTGTTCATGTAATATGATTGCAGTACTTGAAAATATGTACTACGGTATATATGGTACCTACATGAGTTCTAAAATGTAATATTTTGTCTTTTCAGAAGTGGTATAAATCCCTGATGAAGATTTTGCTTATGCATTATTCGAAAAGTGTTAGTTATCCCTCGACTCCTCACCATACAGTTTTCACTGGTGGTAGTTCAGCAAGTAGTTGGGAAATACCACTTCCAACTCAATACAATCCATCATGCAATGTTTTTAATTTGTATAATTATGCAACATGTTGAACTTTTCTATTTATCTATATGTTAAAATACATTTTCTTATGTATATAATTTCTTTCTAAGGTTTTTTTTTTTTTTTTTTATTGCCTTAAAAATCCCAAACTCAAGGTTTTTAAAACTTTCCTGTTATCACAGGGATGATGGCAATTACACATCTGGTCACATGAGTTGTCTTATTCTTCCTTAAACAATCAACCTTTTTTTATATTTTTACAAGTTTCATCTGAAAAATGCCAGGCTGGTCTTTGCCTCCCTCCTTCCAGGGGCATTTCTGGACTCAATAGACATCCAGGATGCCTATCTGTACATTCCCATTTTCCACCCGCTCAGCGCTGTCAATATAAACCGTTTATAGGCCGTGGTTCTCAACTCCTGTGCCCGGGACCCTCTAACAGGCCAGATTTTAAGTATTTACCTTTGCGCGATGCAGACTAGAATTCTGCAATAACTGAGCAGCAAATTATATCACCTGTGGTGTATTTCCGTTATCTTGCAAACCTGCCCTGTTAGTGGGTCCTGAGGACAGGAGTTGAGAACCACTGCTTTAGGGGGATATTCTCTTGTCTGACTTTGCTCATGACTCTCTTCGCAACCTTGTACTGCAAGGAACATTTCTTGGTGTTAGACAGGGACAAAGTTGTGTTGAGGCCCATGATTTCTTTCCTCCCAAAGGTGGTCTCTGCCTTCCACCTGGATTAGGATATTGTCATTCCTTCCTCATCTCATGTTCCAAAACATCCTAAGGAAATTTCTTTCCACTGTCTGGATGTGGTGCATTCTGTAAGAGTTTACCTAGAGTTTCCTGAAGTACAATGCAGAGCACATTAACCCCCCCCCCCTCTGTGCTATGATCTCCCCCATTGCAACAAAACTAAGGCTAGCTGGGAGAAGGGGAAATGTAAATCCTACCCTCCAAGGGCTTTACAACATTTACAACAAATGTTTCCTTTGTGTCCTTTGAGGGACACAGGCAGTCAGGTTATATTGCTGCCTGCAGGAAAATTGAACACAAAATATGCAGACCAGGAAAACCTTTCCTCTATTCAGCATGCCAACATGTTTTTTACAGACTCTGTACTGGTAAATGTAAGCCATGGAGTGCTTTTCAGGTCCAGAGCCATTGGGATTGCCTGAGTGCTTACCCTGACTATAAGAACTTGTTCTGCTGATAAGACTGGATTGGACTGAGCATCAGCAGGTACCCCATTATTTCCACTGTTGGATGCTTTGGTTTAACAGCAGAATGAGTTCATGCTGAGGTACTAAGCGTTGAAATTAACTGCTAAGTGGGGAGCTGTAGACACTTTTTCCTGTCATTTAGCGCAGAAGAAACATTGTCCTGCTGCTGCGCCTGCTTTTTTAAAAAGCCACCTGGAACTCCCATCTCTGGTCCATTCCTATTGCCTGCCTACAATGACTGTCCACCTTCTGCATCCTAATTAGCCATCAGCTGCCTGGATTTGTTAGTACCTAAGACCTTGTACTTGAGGGGACAGCCACACTGATATGGGTAACCCTAGTTTACACTCTTAACAATTTAGGGGACATTTACTCTGTACCTTCAGAGGACACTGACGTCTGCAATCTAAAATCTATTGACTTTGGTTATAGGGTCTACGCCATTGGCATCCCTCTCGGCTCCATTGTGGGAGGACGGTCCCCAACGCTGTCGTTGGTAGCCCCTACTGCAGTCACATATAACATCATACTTCTTGGGGAAGATCTTTAGTTGGAATACATTGGATGATATCTTTATTTAATATGCTCCTAAAGCACTCCCATTTTTCCTTAGTGTTCAATATTTCTAGGATTTTATCCTATTTAATGTCTTGTGGTATTAAGCACAGTTTAGAAAAGTTGGCTCTTTTGAAGTTTAGTGTTTTTGTACTACCTTTGTGCCTTCTTTTTCTATGATTTATGCTGAATGTAATTATCCTGTGATCGCTGGTTCCCAAGTTGTCCTGTATCTCGACATCTGTGACCAGATCTCTGCTATCTGTAATTAATAGATCTAGCAAGTTTGAGATGATTTGTGACATGGTTCATTATTCTGCTGGAAGAAGCCATTAGAAGATGGGTACACTGTAGTCATAAAGGGATGGACGTGGTCAGCAACAATACTCAGGTAGGCTGTGGCATTTAAACAATGCTCAATTTGTACTAAGGGGCCCAAACTGTCAAGAAAATGTCCCCCAAAACCATTATAAAATCACCACCACCACCAGCAGCCTGAACTGGTGATACAAGGCAGGATGGTTCCATGCTTTCATGTTGTTTTCGACAAATTCTGACCTTACATCTGAATGTCACAGATTAAATCGAGACTCATCAGACCAGGCAACGTTTTTCCAATCTTCTATTGTCTAATTTTGCTGGGCCTGTGCAAATTGTAGCCTCAGTATGTTCTTAGCTGACAGGAGTGGCACTTGGTGTGGTCTTCTGCTGCAGTATCTTCTACTATTGTGATATGGTATTCTGCATACCTTTGTTGTAACGAGTGGTAATCTGAGTTACTGTTGCCTTTCTATCATCTAGAACCAGTCTGCCTATTCTCCTCTGACATCAACCAGGCCCTTTTGTCTACGCAACTGCGGCTCACTGAATATTTTCTCTTTTTTTGGACCATTCTCTGTAAACCCTAGAGATGCACGAAAATCCCAGTAGATCAGCAGTTTCTGAAATACTCAGACCAGCCTGTCTTCCACCAACAACCATGCCATGTTCAAAGTCACTTAAAGCTGTAGTAAAGCCGCTGCTGGGTTTTTTTTTCCATACCTGAAAAGCAAAAGCCATAATGAGCTAGTATGCACCGCATACTAGCTCATTATGAAATACTTACCTTGGAACGAGGTGTGGGGAACTTACCTGGTCCACGCCGAGGGAGATGTCATCTTGCCTCGGTGTGTCTTCCGGGTATCGCCGCTCCAGCGCTGTGATTGGCTGGAGCAGCGATGACGTCACTCCCGCGCATGCGCGCGGGATATTTCTTTCCAGCAAGGTCCGGCGGCTGTTGGCCGTTAGCCGAAGATCCCCGCTGCAAATGCGCCACTGCAGTCAGCGGTGCATTGCGAGGGGAATATCTCCTAAACCGTACAGGTTTAGGAGATATTCTTTATACCTACAGGTAAGCCTTATTATAGGCTTACCTGTAGGTGAAAGTAGTAGTACAGAGTTTACTACCACTTTAAATCCCCTTTCTTCCCTATTCTGTTGCTTAGTTTGAACTTCAGCAAGTTGTCTTCACCACGTCTAGATGCCTAAATGCATTAATATTTGTGTTACCAAGCAATTGAACAGGTGTACTTAATAAAGTGGCCGGCACGTGTATATATTGTTCTTATTCTTATAAATAAAATAAAAATTAAACAAGAAAACAGGAAATTTATATGTATACATATGGTTTAATAAATTATGCCTTCCCTATCATGATTTTACTGGGTTTTATGAAAATTATTAAACAAAAAGGATAAAACATAGGTTTATGTTCCTTGGCCTTTTTGACAGAGACTCCCAATTATGTTCTACCTACTTGCAAACATCCCACCATGCCTCCTCCTTTGTTTAAGAGTTATTATAGCTAGGCAATGTACAAGCATAGAGCTCTGGGTGAAACGCAGCGGCATGTATGATCTTACCCACAGTGAGTATGTAGCTTGTAATGCTGAAAAATATCTACCACTTCATAAAAAGCACTGTCCTGGGGCAAAGAAAATCGAATCGACACCTTCAAGGGATGTTTCTAGGATTGTGAAAGACCTGGGGCATTCTTGGTGAGCAATGGAGAGGAATATGGCAACACATAGGACAGTGCTGAATGGTGGGTTTGGCCAAATTGCACTAACAGTGGAAGGGAGCCTAATGGGTTATGGGTAAATAAAACATGTATGCTTGGCACATGTGTGCCATAGTCCTTGTATATACAAAAAGTATGTTTTAATCACAGTTCCACAAGCGAGAGCCTAAAAGGCATGTAAAAACCTCAGCAATGGCATAAGTGCTCCCCTAAGCTGTAATATGTGACACTGCACGTCAAAGTCAAGAAGAAGCTTAGGAGGAAGCCTTCCTTGGCAATGAACTACCATGGTATCTGATGTTTTGAGAGGTGGAGCAAGCTGGCAGCAGCAGTGCAAGTGGCACTGAAATGTGAAAACCTGTGAAAAATTCAGGCGCGTATAACATCACAATTCTGGGCACCAAGCTAGATATGCAAGGCTAGCAATGGCCATGATGTCCACCTAACACACTGCAAATGCTTAGCATAGACATATGGGTTTAAAAGGCTTTTAAATAGAATCTGTAAAGCATTGGTATTAGGGCAAATGCCTCATACTTTTGCCACCATGTACAACTGATACATTCCCAGCGGTGATAAAAACAGAAGAACGTGTTTGGGAAGTGTTCTCACAGCTTATCCAATGCTCACCAAATGCCTATGCCTGACAATAATGTAAACTAGCCAATAATATTAAAATATATAATATTATAATATAAAATATATTACTTAATAAAAGTTCTGCACCAGGGTAAGGAAATGGTAGCAACATATCTAATGCATGAACCCAGACAGCCCATTATATAAGTGCATCCTTGTACCTAAAATGTAGAGTGCATGATTTATTGGTACACAAAACATCTATAATAAGTAAGCATGTTTAAGATAACAGCATTTTTAAACGTTAAAAAATGTTATGTAACAGTGAGAATTTTTTGTATGCATTCACCTGCCACATCTGGGAGTGTATTGACATGTTCACTCTACGTCAGGCTTTGAAGATAACTCAAGTATATAAAGTGGAAAAAAAAGGAAGCCTAGCTACCGTAGAGTCCAAGATGAAGCTCCTACTGCTCTTTGTATTTGTGGGGCTTAGCTGCGCCCAATACAATTCAAATTTTAGGTCTGGCAGGACTTCTATGGTCCACTTGTTTGAATGGCGCTGGGTAGATATTGCTGCAGAATGTGAAAGATACTTGGCTCCTAATGGATTTGGTGGTATACAGGTAAGTGCATCCTAATTGGCTTCTATGGCTAAGTCCTTGTTCGAATGAGCATGTGCTTGTGCAGGAGTAGTGTGTATAGCAAGCTTTTCAAAGCTTATGTAGAGCTTTCAGAAATGTTCAAGCCTAAAAAAAGAAGGGGTCTTTCTAGAATTGTAAAAGACCCAGGGCATTCTTGGACAGCAAGAGGAGAGGAATATGGCCACACATAAGACAATTGCCAAATTGCATTAGCAGTAGGAGGGGCCTTAATGGGGCATGGGTAAATAAAATCTGTATGCTTGGCACACATATGCCGCAGTCCTTGTACATACAAAAGTATGCTTTAATCACTGTTCCAATAGCGAGAGTCTAACAGGCATGTACAAACCTCAACCCAATCATTAAAGCGGTAGTAAAGTCCGCTTTGTGATTTTTACCTACAGGTAAGCTTATAATAAAGCATACCTGTAGATAAAATAAATATACAGTATCTCCTAAACATGCGTCTAGAAGATATCTGCTCTTTTGGAAGCCGGTGATGGTACGGCATACCCGTGCCATACTTTCAGAGCACTGTGCCGTGGCCATAACGGGAGTGATGCCATCGTGGCTCAGATATTGCTGCAGAATGTGAGAAATACTTGGCTCCCAATGGATTTGGTGGTGTACAGGTAGGTGCATCCTAATCTGGTTTTATGGCTAAGTCCTTCAAATGAGCATACACTTGTGCAGGAGTAGTGTGTACAACAAATTTTTGCAAAAATTATGCAGAGCTTTCAGAAGTCTTCAAGCAACTTTGTTCAAACCTATAACGCAGGGGTGGAAAATGTATTTTTCCAGGAGGCCGCATGAGAAACTGGGACTGTTGCGGAGGGCAAAAACCCAAGTTTAGTGTATAGTAAAAAAAATCTTTTGATTGATCTAGGAGCCTTAGGTGAACAACACTGGAGAAGAAAGGCCCAAAAGAACGTAAACATATAGAAAACAAAACACCTGTCCCTAGGAATAGTAGGAACAACTGAAATATGAAATAGTGAGCACACTCACAATTATTAGAAGCGGTAGTGAAGAAATGTCCTCTGTTGGTCACAATGTAGGTGTAGGGCAGATGGAAAACAAACTGATGGGGCCCACACACGATCGGTTTGTCCGATGAAAATGGTTAATTTTCATCAGACAAACCGATCGTGTGTACAGGGCTTTACTGGCAGGCTTAAGAATATAACTGGCAGAGCTGCAAGCACTGTGACTGGGAGTAGAGAACCGTAGATTGGTACCGATGGGGTCTCTACAGATACTGGAGTGAAGGACAGGTACTTGGCTCCTGTGGTTTGCAGCATGCAGGCGCTAGCACAGGAAGAACTTGGCTGGGTAGCAGAGCAGCAGAAGAGCCTCAATATGTCTCCCTGGCACCATTCTCCCTCCAGAATAGAGGTATACCAGTCAGCTCCTCAGGCTCTCTCGTTCCAGTTCTTAGAGCTCTACACATGGATATCTGTCAGCATGCCTCTCTGAGTCCGCTTCATCACTGAGGCTCAGGAAGGCATGCTTGTCTAAATGGAATTTAGAAATAAATACACACACGCACATGTATTGTCTGTTTATTCATAAAACTCTAAAACCATCACATTTACTGACTGTAATTACTTTTGTACCCCCAGATCTCCCCACCAAATGAGAATATCATTATTAACAATCCCTGGAGACCCTGGTATGAGAGATACCAGCCAATCAGCTACAAAATCTGCTCCAGATCCGGTACTGAGGCCCAGTTCAGAGACATGGTGACCAGATGTAACAATGTTGGGGTATGACTCTTATCATTTCCTTCTATTTATTATACACACATTGTATACCGCATGTTTTTTGTTTTTAATGTATGATTTCCAGGATAGCAATAGGCATTTAAATATCTGCATAGCTTTCCATGACTTGCCTACCAGGTGTATTTTTTTTCTTAAGAACTCTTTTTGATTAGTAGATTTTTTTAAGGTAAATTGCAGTACAAATACAGAAGAAAAATAAAATAAGACATATGACAATAGGAATGAGTACACAAAGCTTTACAAAATCACATTTTGTCATATAAAAAGCAGAAACTTGAGTGATCATATGAAAGCTAGACCCTGAAAAATATAAGGGTAGGTAACAAAAAAAACAGGAAACAAAAAAAGGAAAAATGCTCAGTGGACCACAGCTCATGCCCCTGTTTGAAGGAAAAACATCCTTTCTAACTCTGTGCTGGTACACAGCTCTCTAATGCCTCGTACACACGATCGGAATTTCCGATGGAAAAAGTCAGACAGACTTTTTTCCATCCGAAATTCCGACCGTGTGTATGCCCACCTGAGTTTTTCCATTAGATATTCAGAGGAATTCCATCGGAGTTTACATAGAGAACATGTTCTCTTTTCCGCCAATGGAATTCAGTCGGAATTCCGATGCGAGTTTGGTCGGACACAGGTCTGATTGTGTGTATAGGGCATAAGCCTCTTACTTGCCCGACTTCAAAGTTGCCGATTTCCAGTGTGACTTTGGAGCGCAACTTTAATGCGACTTTGAGTGCAACTTTAATCCAACTTTACACTCGCTGGCACTAAGTCGCATCAAAAGTGCCATCAAAGTAATGCAGGCACCTTTTTCTAAGTCGCACTGATCTGAATGGGTGCTATTGAAAACATTGGACTGCAACTTTATGTGTCCAAGGTCGCATGACCAGTCACACAAGTGTGAATGGAGCCTAAATGAATGTACAAACAAATATATTATTTTAGTTTTCTACTAAGAGGTTCAAAATCACCTGCTTAAATGAGGCCTTTTGCTGTTTACAGAAATAAATAACATAAAATCAGCATATCTACGCCTTTCATTAGACTACTGACACACAATGCCAGCATTACTTAGTATAATGGACAGTGTTGGGGTAATGCTTGAATACCGTAATAGGCAGAAGTGCTCTTTGTTGGAGAAAATATTGGTAAAGCTATCCAATCATGGAACGATCACCCCTTCTGCTCTGGAAATGTAATTTCCTTTAGATAGAAAAAAATCTCAAATGGGTTAAACTCTGTGGATGCTTCCGTTGTACAGCAATCTTTTTTCCTACAAATGCAAAGGTTGATCCTGTCTGTTCCATTGAGAACAAATAGTATAGTAGATACTTACATAGTTCCTAAATGTCCCTGATTTGGAGAAACTGTCCCATTTTTGGAACAAAGTCTCTCTATCCCTCTCTTCCTCCACAGTTGTCCCTCTTTTTGGTCTGATGTATACACCTCTAGACAAATTTACTATTTAATTATCAAACGTGTTTTACTGTGCTAATTCTTTCACCCAACTTTTAAATTATTACATTTGTAAAAGTGATTGTTAGGGAAAACATTTTATAATAAAATATACTTACCTGCTCTGTGTAGTGTTTTTTTGCACAGAGCAGCCCCAATCCTCCTCCTATTGTCGGATCCCCCACCAGGGCTCTGGGCCCCTTCCCCTTGCTGAGTGCCCCCATAGCAAACTGCTTGTTTTGGGGGCACTTGTGCATGCTCGCTCCCAGCTTTTACTGCTGCCGACTCTCTGGATTGAGATCAGGCTCAGGTAAGTGTTTAAGGGGGCGCTGCCGCGCTGGGTGGAGCACATTTTGAACGTTTTTTTTTTACCTTAATGTAGAGAATGCATTAAAGGGGTTGTAAAGGTACAATTTTTTTTTTTACCTAAATAGCTTCCTTTTCCTTAGTGCAGTCCTCCTTCACTTACCTCATCCTTCGATTTTGCTTTTAAATGTCCTTATTTCTTCTGAGAAATCCTCACTTCCTGTTCTTCTGTCTGTAACTACACACAGTAATGCAAGGCTTTCTCCCTGGTGTGGAGTGTCATGCTCACCCCCTCCCTTGGACTACAGGAGAGTAAGGACACTCTCTATGTTGCAGATAGAGAAAGGAGCTGTGTGTTAGTGGGCGTCCTGACTCTCCTGTAGTCCAAGGGAGGGGGCGAGCACGACACTCCACACCAGGGAGAAAGCCTTGCATTACTGTGTGTAGTTACAGACAGAAGAACAGGAAGTGAACATTTCTCAGAAGAAATATGGACACTTAAAAGCAAAATCGAAGGATGAGGTAAGTGAAGGAGGACTGCACTAAAGTGAAGGAGGCTATTTAGAAAAAAAAAATTGTACCTTTACAACCCCTTTAACCACTTCCAGACCTGCGCACGACGATGTACGTCCATTTTTTAAAGATTGATATCTCGGTAACGGCAGCAGCTGCTGCCACAACCGAGGTATCAATCTTTAGTGTGCGCGGTCTGGTAAACGATAACGGCGGTCTCCGTGGCGGATTCGCCGCGAGATCGCTGTTATCGGTGGCGGGAAAGGGGCCCCCCCTCCCGCCGCTCTCCCGCGCCCTCCGCCGCTTACCGGAGCCGTCGGTAGCGGCGGAGGCGATCGGGACCGTTCGGCAGCTGAGCGGGGACGAGACTGAAGGAAAAATCTCCTTCGCCCGTCCCCATAGCTCTGCTGGGCGGAAGTGACGTCAAAACGTCAGTCCCGCCCAGCCTCTTAAAGAGACAATTTTTTTTTTTTTGTCATTTGAAAAAATTACATTTCCAAAGTTTTTTTTTTTTTTTTTTTTTTGCATTTAAGCCCAAATATGAGATCTGAGGTCTTTTTGACCCCAGATCTCATATTTAAGAGGACCTGTCATGCTTTTTTCTATTACAAGGGATGTTTACATTCCTTGTAATAGGAATAAAAGTGATCAATTATTTTTTTTTTCAATGTAAAAAGTATTAAAATAAATAAAAATAAATAAGAAAACAAAAGTTTTTAAAGCGCCCCGTCCCGACGAGCTCGCGCGCAGAAGCGAACGCATACGCGAGTAGCGCCCGCATATGAAAACGGTGTTCAAATCACACAAGTGAGGTATCGCCGCGATCGTTAGAGCGAGAGCAATAATTCTAGCCCTAGGCCTACTCTGTAGCTCAAAAAATGCAATCTCTAGAATTTTTTAAACATCGCCTATCGAGATTTTTAAGGGTAAAAGTTTGACGCCATGCCACGAGCGGGCGCAAATTTTAAGCGTGACATGTTGGGTATCATTTTACTCGGTGTAACATTATCTTTCACAATATATAAAAAAATTGGGCCAAATTTATTGTTGTCTTATTTTTGAATTAAAAAAAGTGATTTTTTTTCCAAAAAAAGTGCGCTTGTAAGACCGCTGCGCAAATACGGTGTGACAAAAAGTATTGCAATGACCACTATTTTATTCTCTAGGGTGTTAGAAAAAAATATATATAATGTTTGGGGGTTTTAAGTAATTTTCTAGCAGAAAAAACTGTTTTAGTCTTGCAAACACCAAATCTGAAAAACACCTAAGGTCTGGAAGTGGTTAAGGTAAACACTTTACCTTACAACCACTTTAATTCTTCATATAATGGGAGAGTGGCCAGGGGTGTGTCCCTATTTTGCATCTCAGAAGGTTGAGAGGTATGCACTTTATTACAGTACCTTGAAAAAGAATTCAAACCCCTTGAAATTTTCCATTTTTTTTTCACGTAAACGTATTTTATTGGGATTTTGGCTGTGCTGCTATCAATCTCCAATGACGAGCCGCCTCAAGCAGAGGGAAACCATTGCGGGAACGAGCCCAGGAGTTTCGTGGCTTAGGTAAGTAAGACGGTGGGGCTGGGGGGCCCCAGATTGCAAGGTGTTTTTTCACCGTAATGCATAGGATGCATTAAGGTGAAAAAACACAAGGCTTTAAACCCCTTTAATGGATAGATTGATAGCAGCGCAGCCATTGGCTCCCGCTGCCGTCAGTCAAATACAATGATGCAGACGCCGGGGGGGGTCCTGCTTTCTGTATCAATAGATACAGGACACAGAAGTGCACCTGCACGGGTGTCCCGAAGGCGACTGCTTCTCCGATAGGGCACTCGAGTAGAAAAGGAGCCACGAGCACCTCTGAGGGACCCCAGAAGAGGAGAATTTGGGCCACTCTGTGCAAAACCAACTGCACCGTGGAGGTAAGTGTGGCATGTTTGTTATAAAAAAAAGAGGGTTTTGGTTAGGTTGGAGAGGGATTAGAACACCAGTCAGTTTTTTTGTTTTTTTTGCTGTCTGCGCCCCCATTAGGGAGATTCACCCTCTCTATTTTTTCCTGTTTTTGAGCTGTCCCTAGAAAAGTAATAGAGTGAAAAATCTTCCAATGTGGATGCTAGTTCTGGTGACCTGGGAGTCTCCAAGGAGTTTTCTTAATTTGCCAGGACTTCCTGTTTAGCTATGGGACAGGAAGTGAAGGGAAATCCCTGCAAAGGGACACCGTTTACGAAAAATACACTGACAAGAGTTTTCATCAAAAATGAAAAAAGTTTTGCCTATAGAAATAATCTTATATAAGACCGAATATTACAAGTGTGGCATATTCCACTTTATTCAAATGCGTTCATATTTAATATTAAAAAATACCGATTTATAAAAACAAACAAACAAGATAGATCAGGATAATAACTGGACATGTATTACGTTTTAGGTTTATATCTATGTTGATGCCGTCATTAACCACATGTGTGGATCATCTGGTGGTGCGGGAACACATTCAACTTGTGGAAGCTATTTCAATACTGGAACCAAAGAATTCTCTGGAGTACCTTATTCTTCTTTGGATTTCAATGACAACAAGTGTTATACAAGTAATGGAGAAATCCAGAACTACGGAGATGTTAATCAGGTACAATATTGTGTTTTCACTGATATTTTAAAGGCTATAAGCTGTTTTATTTTTTGCAATTTTAAACACATTTCCACACCTTGAAATCTTTTCAATTAGCGTTTTTTGCGTTAGAAAAAAAAGTGAATGGTATTCTGCAGAAGGATGACTTAGCAGTTGTCGCAGATTCTTTTTTTCTTTTTTTAAAGTGTATTTTTGTGCGTGTACTCGAGAGAGGAGCCGGACTGCAGGAGTTGGGAGTAGGTAGGCCTCCCCCAGAGGCAATCTGCCATCTTTCTCCATGCCCCGGGTGGCAATGGCGGGTGCGTGAGGGGGTCCTCCCACACAGCCCGCCCTACCTGCTCCTCTTTGAAGCCCAACGGGGCAGAGGGACTCCCTATAAGGGAGTGAGAGGATCTAGTCCGCTCAACCAGCCCCATTAGTCCTTCGCCTCTCTTTTTTAGAGACCGCGTGGTCAAAGTGCGTGCATGTTAACCCAATTTCGAGTGCGTGTAAGTGTGGTGGTTTTTGTGGGAGGGGGGTGGGCGTACTAAGCGCAGGCTTACCTTGCATAGCACACCGACCGGGAGCCGGGCCGAGACCACCAAACTCAATTCACATGTAGCCGAGACCGGGATCCGAACCCCTAGCTGCAGAGGTGAATGGCTTGTCAGCGCAGTGCCAATCGCGTTGAGCCACCACAGCTCCCAGTTGTCGCAGATTCAAACAATTTGTTTCTTGGTAAGAAAGCAGTAGTGAAGAAAAGTATACCGCTCTAAAAACAATCAATCCCCATTGCTTCCGTCCCAACAAACCAAGAGGGTGCTGGCTGTGCTCAATTACCATGAGATGAAAGAAAAATCCTGGATCGCCGCACTCCTCAAAAAACAATGCTACGAGTAAGCATCACAGGATGCGAAACATGTCCGCTCTTTTTTCCTAATCCACTTCTTGTTTGACTGCATGAATTTTGGCTGTTTTTTCCATTTGAATTTTTGTTGCTTTTTCATGTTTTGAATAAAGACATCGTTTTTTGAGGAGTGCGGCAATCCAGGATTTTTTCTTTCATCTCTTGGTAAGAAAGCAATTCATTCTTAGCAGCATTTGGAACTGACTACAATTTTTTTTTTCAGCTGCTTGCTTATCCAACGTAGCTTAGGATGCTCAATTCACAGCAGTGATTGATTTGTTGTATACAAATGTGTTCTTTATCCAGCACCAGCAGCAACTTGGCAGGCATCTGCAAAACGTTTTAGAAATGGATTAAGGAGATTTGTAAAAGCTCCAAAAAATCTAACCACACAATCTCTTATATGACTGCACCCCATAGAAAGAAGATATGTGTTGCGCTAGATATGCCCTATTCATGGAATAATTTAACCAGTCCTTGTTTGAAGTATTGTATTACAGCTCATATACTGTGCCAAATGTTTTATTTACATAGACATTTATAATAATTGATAACATTTGTACATATATTGTGATATGTTGGGGGCCCGGATGAACAGCTACTTGTATTGGTAAAAAACAACACAGGGTTTAACTTTCCAAAAGGCAACCAAAACCAGCTTTCTTTGGCATAAAACAAACAAAACCGTTCAGAAACTTCTCATATACAAAACAAAACTTTGGCTCACCAGCATAAAACTGTCCCCCAGCAGGGTGCAGAGTCCCTGGCTGCTCCAGGGTTTCAGAAAGGTCACAAGGCTCAGAAAGCATATTAGCTAATCAGCAGCCCTCTCACAACTTTGTCCTATTCCACATCGTACCTCATGGACGCCTGCTGGCAGCTTTCTGCCCTTTTCAGCTCTCTTGCACAGGCTGGTTAACAATTTTAGGGCTACAGTACCAGTAGTCAGGGTTGTGGGCTCTTTTCAATACAAAAATCTCTCCAAGCCTCTAAATAAGGACTAAGGGCTCTTTCACACGGAGCGGACCGTTTCTGGGTCCGCTCCGTGTGTCCGCCAAAGCTCAGCGGGGATCCCCGCTGAGCTGTCGGCTGATAGGGCGGTCCCCGCACACAGTTCAGGGACCGCCCTGTCTCTGCTTCGCTCTCCCCTATGGGGGATCGGGTGCAGACGGACCGTCTGTCCGTCTGCATCCGATCCGTTCCGCCGAACGGAAGAAAAATAGGGTTTCTTCCGTTCGGAAAAGCGGATCCCGACGGACGCGGACGCTAGCGGATGCTCCATCCGCTAACGGACGCGATCCCATAGGGATTCATTACAAGTCCGTTAACGGACTTGTAATGAGCGGACGAACGGTCCGCTAGTGTGAAAGAGCCCTTAACAATTCTGGGGAAACTGCAAGTCAGTCTTCCCCTTATGCCAGATTGCCCTGGAACTCCCCACCCTGAATAGGTGAGAATCCTTCAGTACGTCATCCTTTAATATGTCACCCCTTTAAAGTACCGCAACCCAAACAAATTAGACACATACATCTTAGCTAAGACACATCCCTGGCATCCTCTACTCACACACACACACACATACAGTATATATATATTTATTATTTTTGTTACAGATTTGATGACTTTTTTTTTTACTTCACATGTATACCACTTCAACAGGTGAGAAACTGCAGACTTGTAGGCCTATTGGACTTGGCACTGGAGAAGGATTATGTCCGTGGAAAAATTGCTGCCTTCCTAAATAACCTTATCAGCATTGGTGTAGCTGGCTTCAGACTGGATGCTTCCAAACACATGTGGCCTGGAGACATTTCTAACATTATGAGCAGATTGAGCAACCTGAACACTCAGTGGTTCTCAAGTGGCACCCGTCCTTTAATCTTCCAGGAGGTATGAATTTGTCTGTTGTTTAACAATCTAATGATATTTGTTTCTTTGGGTAATGGTTTAGGTGTTTAATACATTGTGAATAGTTTGCACTGGTAAATATATGAGGGAAATGATATTTGTGTAAAAATTATGATTTTTTTCTGGATTCAAAGAGAACAAAGTGCTAAAATTTATTAAGAGACCATTAACATGTGCAATTGTTAATAACTCAGAGCAAGCAATCTATAGCAACTAAATTCATCAAATTAAGTAAACAAGGCAACTTGGATGTTATTTATTATTATAATTTAACAAATATATCTGCCCAGTTCGCAATTAACGCATAAAATAAAGTTTATACTTGGGGGTCTTTAAAAAAAATAATAATAATTTGTTGGCCATATGACATATGAGATGAACAAAATGTCCCTTTACTTTTTCTAATAGATTAATTTCTGTATCATCAACTCTATCTAATGGCCAAAATGCAGTACATTTTCTTATTGAGGGATTTCAGAAAACTATACTGCATTTTGGTTATTAGTTGAAGCTGATGACACAGGAATGAATCGATTAGAAAACATACAGTGAAGTTTCTTTCAGATTACACAAATGTTTTATAAGTAGACCCCTTGGTGTATTCACAATTCTTCATTTAAATAGAATGGGAAATAAATTCAAGCAGAAAAAAAAAATATCCTTACATTAAAATCTATCTATCTAGACTCGGTTTCCACTAGTGCGACTTATGCAAATTGGAACTGAAAAGTCGCATGACAAGTCACGGTTCTCCGTAATTTCCAATGAGTACCGTTCATATCTGTGCGACTTCAAGTTTCAGCGACTTCAAAGTAGTCCCTGCACTACGTTGGTCCCACTTTGATGCGACTTAAGGTCCATAGACCTCAAGAATACACAGGCATAGTTTCCAGTCACATCAAAATCACACGACTTTCGGGTCGCAATAGTGTAAACAGAGCCTTAAACATTTCTTTGCATCTACAAGTGCTTGTCTATACAGTATATGTCCCTTTCATAGTAGTCTATTACTGTTTTATTCATTCTATTCCAAATAAATACCTGGTTGATTCTGACAGTCCTCTTTCTTCCCTTTTGCAAACTGACTACGAAAAGCACAGTAGCAGATTGATGTTTGCATGACCAGTTTGCATCCCAGGGCTTGTTTTTGGGAAGTACGGGATGCCAAACCAACAAACTGCATGCCTGTTTCTTCCATGGTCTGATTAGCTTGCCACGCCCCTGCCAATCACAGACATTTTCTGTAACGCAGTGCCACTCTTATGTAGCGCAGTGAACTTTGAGTGACATAGCGAACTGCCCGCAAGCTTTCAAAACTAACCTGCCCCCGGATAGCTGGAAGAGGACAAAAAGGAATGCCGTACAGTCACATAACCACACATTAAAAGCTGAAAAACATAAAAAAAATTATATTTTTAAACAAAAGTAGTTTCTATTTGATAAAATTAACTTTATTATCATGTGTCTATGCATCAATTATATAAATAAGTACAGCGCTAACAAAGCATATTTATACAAAATCAAAGTAATGCACCTATAAATAGTGACCACTATAGATAATTATTGTTCAACATCCTATGCATTAAGGTGAAAAAACATCTGACAATTACTGGACCCCCAGCCCCTTGATTTACTTACCTGAGCCCTGTAATGTCCCACGACAAGGACGCGCTGCACCTTTGCCCTATGCAAAACTTGGACAATTCCTTATTATTTAAGCACAGCGGTAGTTCAGTGGTTAGCACATCTGCCTAGCTGCACTACTCTGGTTTCCTTCCATTCTCCAAGGATATGCTAGAAGGTTAATTGGGTCTTCTAAATTGTCCCTAGTGTGTGTATGTATGAATGTGAGCTATGGACCTTCGATTGTAAGATCCTTGAGGGCATGGACTGATGTGAATGTACAATATGTTTGTAAAATGCTTCATAATTTTCCAGTGCTATGTAAATAAATAAATCTTTATCCCGTTAAACACCCTGCAAGTACAGAAAAAAAAAACATGATGATCTGGCAGAAATGCAGGCGGCTCCTGTTCTGCTTAAGCCATCTAAGCACTGACAGTTTGACCTATATAACTGATCCAGTTGCAGTGAAATAGTTTATCTTACAGTGACTCGATCCAAATGACATCCTGCAGATCGTAGAAAGCTTTAATCGAAAACTTTGCAGATCTTCACAGATGAACATCAGATAGGTCACAAAACTCATAGTGTGTCTAGCTCCAGCAGAATACAGCATGTGTGATGAATGAATACTAAAGTATGAAGAAGAAGGGTGGATTTAACTACATAGAGCATCCCCTAGCTATGGAGTGAGAAAAAGACAGAATTATTTAAAGGCCAGCAAAAATCAATGCACGTGTAACATGATAGTTTCCAATTCCTGTTGTGATCTGACAACACACAGCATTTTTGAAGACTGAGCAGTGTCAGCTGTGCTCAGTTTTCTTTTTTTAAGCTACTCAGACCCACCTACTCCCTGATCTCCACAACATAAAGACTAATCATTCTGTAGCCCAACATAACAACTAGGAGGGCTCAATGGTCTCCTTAAGATAACACAGGCACAAGTAACAGGACAACAGAACAGATACTGAACAGATATAACTACATGGTTTGAGTGGTGTAATTAACAGACGGAAAGGTAGCAAGTAAGAGAGTTTCATTGTTAGGGTTCACATACACTTTTAAGTCTAACACTATCACCTATAAATAGAGTGTGACACTTCATTTAATATCTTTAATTTTCATTTTGACCTGACATGGCATGAATAATGAAACAACGTGATCGTTGACATGAATTATGTTTTTGTGTTTCTGATAGGTTATTGATCTGGGTGGGGAAGCTATTTCAGCTAGTGAATACTATGGAAATGGCCGTGTGACTGAGTTCAAATATGGAGCCAAGCTTGGCGATGTGGTTCGCAAGTGGAACGGACAGAAGATGTCATACCTGAAGTGAGTAGAGATGCATCTATTTGGGCTACACAGCGGCCTAGTGGTTAGCACCCCTGCCTTGCAGCACAGAGGTCCCCAGTTTAATTACCGTCCAGGACATTATCTACATGGAGTTTACATGTTCTCACTGTGCCTGTGTGGGTTTCCTCTCACACTCCAAAGCCATGCTTGTAGGTAATTGACTCATGTCTAAAATTGTCCCAAGTATGATATTCTACTCATTGCAGTAAAAGCTTCTTTTGTGGTGAACATGAACTGTATAAAGGATATTACCTGTCACTATTTTGCCCTATAGGAACTGGGGTGAAGGATGGGGTCTCATGCCTTCCAACAGAGCCCTGGTGTTTGTTGACAACCATGATAACCAGAGAGGACATGGTGCTGGAGGTGCTTCCATCCTTACCTTCTGGGAATCTCGGTAAGGATTTACTGTAAACACAAATAATAAAATGATTCATACATGGTTTTATGTGCACAAACCTGTTCTATTTCTAATTTCTACAGCCTGTACAAAATTGGAGTTGCCTTTATGTTGGCACACCCCTATGGTCTCACACGTGTCATGTCTAGTTATCGTTGGACAAGAAACTTTGTCAATGGAAAGGTAAAGAACATTTTCAAGAACTCAAATTCTTATGATCCTTCTTTCCCTGCTTCAAATCATCCTATCATTGTATGTCTTTAACTAAGTATGAAGCAGCAAATTGACTATAGACTACACCTGACTGGTTCTGTTTACTCTCCAGGATGTCAATGACTGGATTGGACCTCCAAGCAACTCTGATGGATCAACTAAGCCAGTTACTATTAATGCTGACACAACCTGTGGCAATGATTGGGTCTGTGAGCACAGATGGCGCCAGATTAAGTGAGTTAAAAGAGAAATGTGGGATGTAAAAATAAAAACATACATACTCTCCTAGATGGCTGCTCCATCAATTGGTCTGATGTGGCAGCTATCGACAGCTATGACAGTTCTACACCTAGAACTGAGTGATCAAAGTCTAGTAGTCACCAGCTCTGTGCTCTTCCCCTCCAGCGCTTACTGAAGCACCAGGCTGTGGAGGGTGTGGGAGCAGCTGTCTCAGGCTGAGCTAGCTGCCAGTCAGGCATCTGGGCAGATTCAGACATTATTGTTGGGATCTCTGCAGAGCCTGGACTGGCCCTGTGACATCAGCCGACAGCAGACTTCAGCCCACAGGAATGCAGAATGAAGGGCACTTCTGTTTTGTTTCAGATAGATTTGTTATGTTAGAAATCTCATTATGTTGCTTTGTTTCAGAATTTAAATTTTGCTTAATTTTATTTAATTTTGTTTATTCATTTTCAAATTCCAAATGTTTGAAACAATTCAAATTTTGATTTGTGCAAAAAATAATTGACTGTTTTAGCAATAGAAAAGTCAGAAAAAGAACGGCGCAGAGTCCTCCCCCCAATCCATATCAGGCCCTTCGGGTCATGTATGAATTATAAGGGAAACCATGCCAATATTAAAAAATAAATAAACATACAGTGTGGGGGTCCCCACCAAAATTTAGGCCAGACCCTTATCCGAGCATGCATGCCAGGAAAAAGCTAGGGGGCAAGCTCTGCCCCCCCCCACCCCAAAGCACCTTGTTCATCTGGAACCGGCCAAGATTCAAATAGTCTATGGTCAGCCTTAATGCCCTGTACACACGATCGGTCCATCCGATGAAAACGGTCTGATGGACCGTTTTTATTGGTTAACCGATGAAGCTGACTGATGGTCAGTCGCGCCTACACACCATCGGTTAAAAAAACGATCGTGTCAGAACGCTGTGACGTAAAACACAACGACGTGCTGAAAAAACGAAGTTCAATGCTTCCGAGCATGCGTGGACTTGATTCTGAGCATGCGTGGATTTTTAACCGATGGACGTGCCTACAAACGATAGTTTTTTTTCTATTGGTTAGGTATCCATCGGTTAAATTTAAAACAAGATTGCTTTTTTTTTAACCTATGGATAAATAACTGATGGGGCCCACACACGATTGGTTTGGTCCGATGAAAGTGGTCCATCAGACCGTTCTGATCGGTTTGACCGATCGTGTGTACGCGGCATTAGCCCTGTGTACTCCGCATTTAGTTTACATTCAGAACCTCCAGCTACCAGATTATAGGTGTACATTAACATGCAAATTTGAAAATAAATCCAGCATTTGACAGATTAATGTGATATGAAGTAAATTTCTATGTATAGTACCTTTTTCTATTTTTTTTCTTTTGCTTTTAGGAACATGGTAATCTTCCGTAACACAGTTGATGGCCAATCATTAACTAACTGGTGGGACAATGGAGGAAATCAAATTGCTTTTGGCCGTGGCAATAGAGGATTCATTGTTTTTAACAATGAGAGCTCGTAAGTGATTTTAATATTAGTTACAAACAGCAGTTATCCTATGAGTAGCCAAGAAAACAATTTAAACCTCTTTAGTGACATCAAATATAGTTTTGAGAGTCTGTCACTTTGAGAATACTGAAAGATGCTAAAAGTAATGATATGCAGGCACACAGCTGTGTGCCAACAAGTGACTGAATCAGGTTTAGTATTGTTAGCCTGGTTATAAGCTGGCAATTTTTCAACATTTCTATGTACTGCGGGTGCTTACCACTGAGTGTCTCACCCACACACACGTCTATTGACACATTACTATTTTAGGCTGACTTATTGCAGGTAGGATTGGACTGAAATTTGACCGGTTCAACAGGGACCGACTTTGCTTCAGCTTCAGAGCTCTGCCATACCCCTTGCCCATACTGTTTCTACTGACCAAATGCTTTGGCTGCAATAGTGTGCCAATGGATAATACTGGGCTTGTGTGCTTGAGTGCCACTGTTGGGTAGGGATGAGCCGAACACCCCCCTCCCCCCCGTTCGGTTCGCACCAGAACCTGCGAACAGACCAAAAGTTTGTGTGAACTTTAGAACCCCATTAAAGTCTATGGAACGCGAATGTTTGAAATCTAAAGTGCTAATTTTAAAGGCTAATATACAAGTTATTGTCCTAAAAAGTGTTTGGGGACCCGGGCCCTGCCCGAGAGACATGTATCAATGCAAAAAAGTTTTAAAAACAACTGTTTTTCCGGGAGCAGTGATTTTAATAATGCTGAAAGTGAAACAATAAAAGTGAAATATTCCTTTAAATTTCGTACCTGGGGGTATAAAGTATGCCTGTAAAGCAGCGCTTGTTACCCGTGCTTAGAACTGTCCCTGCACAAAATTTAATTTCTGAAGGAAAAAAGTAATTTAAAATCACTCGCGGCAATAAAGAGAAAATTCAATTATAAAAAAAAAAAAAAAAATTTTAAAACTTTTTTTTGCATTGATACATGTCCCCTGGGGCAGGACCCAGGTCCCCAAACACTTTTTATGACAATAACTTGCATATAAGCCTTTAAAATTAGCACTTTAGATTTCTCCCATAGACCTTTACAGGGTGTTCCGCGGCTTTTCAAATTTGCCGCGAACGCCCCAAATTGTTTGGCGAACAGGCATTGTTCGAGTCGAACTCGAAGCTCATCCCTACTGTTGGGTAAAAATAAAACTACATGCATTGATCTATTGCAAGAAAACAGTCAAATAGATATATTTATAGACACTTGTGATAATGATGAAAACAACTATGTCTGGCTTCAGATTTTATCATTATTATCCATAATCATAAGGTTACATGTTTTGGTGGACACTGGAGAGGTAAACTACCTAACCTACCTACCCTCTGCTTCTTGGGGTTTTACTTGAATTTAGATGGAAGTAATAAACTAACTGTTATGGAAATTCACCAAGGTGCAAATTTCTAAAGTGACTGAAAACAGGACAAGGAACTATGACAGTAAGATCTTGACAAGGAGATTAAAACAAAAAACAGTGGGTGACAATACCTGAGAGTTACCTATACCTTATATTATTTAATCATTGCCTTATTCTTGCAGGAACATGGATTCTACTCTGAACACTGGACTTCCTGCTGGCACATATTGTGATGTAATCTCTGGACAGAAAGAAGGCACCCGCTGTACTGGTGTACAGGTCACCGTGAGCAGCTCTGGCTCTGCCCGCTTCACAATCAGCAGCTCAGCTGAAGATCCATTTATTGCTATTCATGTGAATGCTAAGCTGTAATTGTTATCATTTAACCTAGCACCAATAAAAATATTCAGACAGTGACTGACATCCTTGGCATTTTTTAGTTGTGAAATATGATTTTCTGGTAAGGCAACAGCTAAAAACAAGAATACATGTATTCTGTATTCAAAACCAAAATAAATGTGTCTATAAATACATTTTAATTTCAAATACATAGTGAGAATACATGTTAAAATGTATGTTGAAGCCAAACTTCTGGCCTTTTGTCAACTTTTTCTCAATGACAAGAACTGATGGAACAAGTAGAAAAAAAAAACAAAAAAAAAAAAACAAGCAAACTGTCAACTAGATCAAACCTCCCCCCCCTCTCTGCTACTGTTTTCTGTTGCTTTCCCTGTCCTTGGAAATATTTCCTATAACTTCCTATCACTGTAACCCAGTGGCGTATCTTCCATGTGTGCGGTGGGTGCACATGGGCCCTGAGGGGGGGTAGGACTCACTGTTCTCTAAGATATAAATATACAAATTGCTGCAGTGTAAATGTCAAATATTAACATAGTGAAATATGTGAAAATAAATTATGATAAATATTTCTAGATAAAATTTTTTTTTATAAAGCTCGTTAATATAATGCAAAACAATAGCTCTTCTGTGTATGCATCAGCTGGATAACCATCTCATCAAGAGAAGTAAAGTGCAAAAATAAAAATAACAGTTCCTGACCTGTGACGTGTCTCAGAAGAATGCAGGGAGGGATGGGCTGCCTAGCGGCCCAAGAAGAAGTGGGAGCTGGGTACCTGTCAAAACTAGGCACCCCCCCCCCCACAAAAAGAAAATGACATGCCAAATGTGGCACATCAGGGGGTCAGGATTCCTCAAAGTGGAAGTTCCACGTTTGGGTGGAGCTCTGCTTTAAATGATAATATATATTTTTTAATTAATGAATGACACTTTTTGAGGGCTGGTATACACCATAGGGACACAAGGAGGGCATTAAGGATGGAATCCAAGAGTGACCAGAAATATGGGAAGAGGAACGAACATCTGGGAACAAGGAGAGAATGAATGAGAGGAGAGGAGAGAACAGACATACAGACCCCAGAGATGGCAAAGAGGAAACCGAGGGGGCGTCAAGAAAAAGAAGACGCGAATATTAGGGGGAGGCATTTTTAATCTCAGTGAAGTAATTTTTAGTGAAGAAGAACTTAAAGTTTTAGACTTAGGATTAAAATATGCTCCAGACAAGGAACTAGATAAGTTTGAAACGTATATTGACCTACAAAAATTTGTATGAAAAGTGAATATAAAGACAGTTTTTTTAAATTTTAAAATTAGGAAACCAGACAGGGAATTAGCGTTAGAACTTATCAGCACTCAAACCTGAGAAATAACTCAACGTTTAACCCAAAAACACAGCAAAATGAAAGCCTAACAGTTTTTAAGAAAATGGTGGAAGAGGATATTAGGAAATTAAAAGTAAACAAGTCCAAACGGAATAACATTTGGAAGACCATCAAGGAAATTGAAAAAAGGAAGAATATAATTATCAGACCCACCGACAATAACTGGTAATTTTAAATAAACAGGATTACGAAACAGAAATGACCAGGCTTCTGAATATACATGACACGTACAAAAAACTAAAAGTGAATCCCAAAGAAGAGTCAAAAAAGGAGAAGATGTTGGCATTCTTACAAAGAAAGAGGCAAGGTTCCTCACTCCAGAGATGTCAAAAACACCAGTTATATAATATGTTCCCAAAATCCATAAGGATCAGAATAAACCACCAGAAAGGCCCATAATAAGCAGCATCGTTTCGCTATTTTCAAGATTAGGGGCATATATAGACGGGTTCCTGCAACCACTAGTGAAAGAAGGAAAATCCTATTTAAAGGACAGTAGACAACTAATTAATGAATTGAAAAATGTGGAGGTAACAGAAAATTACATAATAGTCACAATCGATGTGAACTACATTATACACTAACATAGTACAGGAGGATGGGATACAAAGCATAGAGTGGGCCTTACACAACCAGACCAATATGAAAGAAGAACAGATAGGGTACATTATTGAAGGGCTGAGGCTAGCCATGAGCAATAACTATTTTTGGAACAAGGGTGAGTACTTCACCCAAACTAAGGGCGTAGCAATGGGGGCTAAGTATGCCCCCAGTGTGGCCAACATATTCTTAAACCACTGGGAGAAAGAACAAATGTATAGTGTGCAAAGGGCCAATCTCAAAATGTACCGAAGATGACATTATTGATGACATTATGATTATCTGGAGGGGCACAGAAGAAGAATTACAAAATTTGTTTAATGAAATTAATCATAATGCCTATGGAAGCACGTTTTCTGGTACTTGGAACAAAGAGACAAGTGATTATCTAGACTTGCAACTATTTAAGGAGAACAGATGTATTAAAACAAGGACCTTTTAAAAAAAAAAAACAGACAGGAATGGATACATCCCAACCAACAGTTGCCATCATAGACAATGGATAACTAATATCCTGAAAAGGCAGGTGATGCGAGTCGACAGAAACTGCAGCAATGCTAAAGACTATGAAATTCAAGCAAATTCCATTATAAACACATTTGTAGAAAAAGGCTACAACAAAAAAGAGATGGTAGCACTAAAAGAAAAAGTAAAATGTATAGATAGAGAACGTATGACAATGGAGATACCAAAAAAGAATAAAAAACAAAAACATATGGATATGGTCTTCCTAACAGGATATAACATACAAAACAAAGCCCTAGAAAACATAATAAAAAAGTACTGGCCCATTCCCCAATCAGATAAAGTTTTAAAGACCATAATACCAAAAAAAAATTATTTTATCTACAGAAAGGCCCCTAGCCTTAGAAACCGTCTTGTACACAATGCCCTGGATCCTCCGAAACAGATTAAGATTTTAAAAAATCTGAAAGGCTTCCATAAGTGCGGGACATGTCTCCCATGCAGGGAGAGTAAAAAGACCAATAAGAAAAAATAACATTTTATCTCCACGGCAAATGGATCTAGTTACAATATAAAGGAACTAATAACATGCAACAGCACGCATGTAACGTATGTCTCATGGGCCGTACACACGACTGAACATGTCTGCTGAAACTGGTCCGCGGACCAGTTTCAGCAGACATGTTCGGTCGTGTGTAGGCCCGAGCGGGCAGGATTCCAGCAAACATTTGCCCGCCAGGCCTTTTTCCAGCGGGCAAATATTTCTGGACTTGTTTTAAAACACCCCGCTGAAATCCTGCCCGCTCGGACATGTTCGGTCGTCTGTACAGACCTACCGTACATGTCCGAGCGCCCGCCATCCCTCGCATGCGTCGAATGACTTTGACGCATGCGTGGAAGCATTGAACTGGCAGGGCCGCCCACGTCACCGCGTCATCGTCGCGTCGACGGCGCGGACACGCCCCGCGTATTGTTTACGCGCGGATTTCTGTATGATGGTGAGTACAGCCACTATACAGAAATCCCCGGGCAGACATGTACGGTGAAAACAGGCCGACGGACCGGTTTCATCGTACATGTTTGCTCGTCTGTACCTGGCCTCAGAGTGCCCATGTCAGAAACAATATGTCGGAAGAACAACTAAGGAGCTGCATGTCAGGATCCGAATTACATATTTTAAACATTAAAATGGGATTCAATAAACATAGTGGGCCAGATCCACAAAGCGTTTACACTGGCGTATCTATTGATACGCCGCGTAACTTCTAGTTTGCTCCGGCATATCTTTGTTTTGTATCCACAAAACAAGATACGCCTGAAGCTGGGCTAGATCCGACTGGCGTACGTCTTAGTACGCCGTCGGATCTAAGGTGCATATTTTTGTAATTTAACTACTGCCCCATCCAATGCGATAGCAGCACTTTAATGTAATTCCTTAGTTTTAGCCCCAATCTGTTCCTCACAGTAAAATGTCATTATAAAAATTTAGTTCTCGTTTAAACATTTTTAAAACATATATTCTTATCATATTTTACATGTCAAATCTGTGTTTTTAAAGTATCATAAATTTTAATAGTTGCATTTGCAAACATCAATACACTGCAACCTGTGTGGATAAAAAAAGCATAGTAAGTGGATTTATATTGCAGTCTGTTCAGTGGTGGCCCGTCCATAGAGGGTGCCCGGGCGCCCCCCCCCCCCCCCCCCCTCCCCAGTCAGTAAAAAAAAAAGAAAAAAAAATTATATTTTTTTATTTAAACATGTCCATTTAAGGAAAAGAAAATTCCAAAAAAGGTCGTTAGGTGCACTGTGTCCGAGCGCCGGGTGCCAGGCACAGTGCAGTGTGGGTATCGCCACATCTGTGCAATCACGAGATTGCAGACGAGGCGCTACATTGGCAGCAAAAAAAATGCCTTTGTGGCGCTCTCCGGCGCGATGGACTGTATTGTTGTGGCTCGTGCACATCTCTGTGCTAGTCCCGACATCACAGGAAGAACAGGAAGTGACGTTGGGACTCTCGAGCTCAGTGCGCCTAGAACTGTTGAACAGGTTAGCTGAGTTATGCTGCCTGCCATGCCTGCAGTAACAGGTCGTGAACCCCCTGCTTATTCAAAGTGTGTTAATATGTAATAGCGTGTAAAACGGACCCCCTCCCCCACCCGATTTGTTAAAAAATATATTTTTATTTAACATTGGGTGAAAATACCGGCCGTAACGGTGGAAATAGTGGTCAGAACGGACCCCCCCCCCCCCCCCCCCCCCGGGCTTGTTAAAAAAAAAAAAATTACATTGGGCGAATATAGCGGCTTATTCAAATGTTTTTTTTGTTTTTATTTAATTGGTGGAAATAGCGGCAGGAAGGGAAATCCCACCGACCCTTCGGTTATTCAAATGTTTTTTATATTTAATTGGTGGAAATAGCGACTTGGGACTGGAAAGTTGCAGGATAAGTCGGACCTGATGAGAACCGTTCATATCTGTGCAACTTCAAGTCACAGCAACTTCGAAGTAGTCCCTGCATTACTTTTGTGCCACTTTGATGTGACTTGAGGTCCATAGACCTCCAGAATACACAGGCATTGCTTCAAGTCGCTGCAAAATCGCAGCAAAAAATTGTAGCAGAATCTTGCGACTTTCAGGCTAACACAGTCTGAAAGTTTGATGCGACTTAAAGCAATGCCTGTGTATTCTGGAGGTCTATGGACCTCAAGTTGCATCACAGTGTGACCAAAGTAATGCAGGGACTACTTTGAAGTCACTGTGACTTGAAGTCGCACAGATATGAACGGTTCTCATTGGAAATCATTGGGTACGATTTGTCATGCAACGTTGAAGTCCCAAGTCGCAGGACAAGTAATGCAGTATGTCTGCAGTCTCTGGTAATCTTGTGCAATATGTCCGCAGTCTCTGGTAATCTTGTGCAGTATGTCCGCAGTATCTGGTAATCTTGTGCAGTATGTCCGCAGTCTCTGGTAATCTTGTGCAGTATGTCCGCAGTCTCTGGTAATCTTATGCAGTATGTCCGCAGTCTCTGGTAATCTCATGCAGTATGTCCGCAGTCTCTGGTAATCTCATGCAGTATGTCCGCAGTCTCTGATAATCTCATGCCCATTTAGAGTGCTTCATAACTAACAGTGTCATTTTTTAGTTTGTTTGCACCAATCTGTAAGGCTGCGCTATATACCACGATTTGTGATACTGGGGCTATATACTCTGTGCTGTGATGCTGAGCTGTATACTCCTGACACTGAGTGGAAGCAAGTGGAATATAGGGGACAGAGTGGGGGTATTCTATAGGGGGTTTGGCTTATGAGAAGTGGGAGGGACCAAATGTGGAGGGGCGGGGTCTTGCGCCCCCCATCCTAAAATGTCACCAGCCGCCACTGAGTCTGTTTATATCATTTCACCGAATATTTACATCTATTATAACACCCGGGCTTCGGTCCCCAGTATCTAACCAAAAATGGCCACCATGTGTATCAACTAGGGGATGGTCTCTTGTCCCCAGATCACAACAAAAACGGCCACCGTAGTACAAGACATAGGTCACTAGAGCACACGGGCTCCTTGTCCTGGGCTCCTGTCCTGGGAACCTACCAAATATGGC
Source organism: Rana temporaria (assembly GCF_905171775.1). NCBI lineage: Eukaryota > Metazoa > Chordata > Amphibia > Anura > Ranidae > Rana > Rana temporaria. Next base: position 122,911,075 of record NC_053495.1, on the reverse strand, counting down.
CGCCGTAACACAGGACGCAGTATTTTGCTATAAAGGTAGAAGTGATTTTGGCGTTCAGGATGCTCCAGATGAAGTCAGGTCGACGAAACTGGTCGAGCGATCCGACAGAGCGCCACAACACTTCCGTTTTCTGCTTGCTAAAGTAATGCTCTGTCATTTCAACAAAATTGTGAGTACCCATTTGTTTTTTACCAATAAAAGCTGAATTTTTAAACAGTACTACACTATCTTGGGACCCCTTCCTTCTTCTTTTTTTCCTGTATATGGGATAAACACTGAGAGCATCACCAGGACCACAGCAGGATGTGCCTTTGCCAGAGTGGCATACACTGTGAATGCTGCAAACCCCAAGAGGGGGCACAAATATGGTGAGTGCGGTTCATATAGGAGCACAGATAGGAGTGGATCACTGTGTGAAGCATAGAACTAGACGTTCACAACAGCATGAAGCTCTTTTTCATTTTGCATTTATAATTATTGGCACTTAATTAATTTTTTCTTTGTCATTTCTCACACCTTTGGAGTGGATATCACTAGCCTTTGTAGCCAGGGCCGTTTGAAGGAATTTGGGGGCCCCAAGCAAAATGGACATGGAGGGCCCCCACCCCCCCCCTCTCCTGCAAAGCCCCCCCAGTTCTTTTCACTCCCCCCCCCCCCCTCCCTATGTTATTTTTACGCCCCCCCCGGGGCCCCCCCTCCCTACCAGGTCCGTACCGCGTGGCATGAGATTTCGTTTCCTGTTCCCGGCCGGACTGAAAGGAAGTGAGTACTCAGTGTGCACTTCCTGTCAGTCCAGCAGGGAACAGGAAACTGAATCTCCTGTACCACGTGGTATGTGGCCGGAGTCCGGACTGACAGGAGGAAGGAAGAGGAGCTCGGACACGCTACAGAGAAGGGGAAGTGATGACTCGAGGCTCTCTATAGAGCGCTCAGGCGGCTGCAGAATATAGGAAGCGCGACAAGGGCCCTGCTTGGGGCCCCACGCCAGATCGGGGCCCCAAGCAATTGCTTGGTTTGCCTGCTTTGTAGCGACGGGCCTGTTTGTAGCACAAGGATTTTATTAAGGTGCACTATTTTATTATATTTTTTTTGCGTTTTTATCACAGCTGCTCAAGCAATCTAATTCATCTATTTTCACATAATCGCATTGCTATTTACACACACATTTTGGATATCACCAGCATTTTCCTTTACTTTCCGTACTAAGATTTCAAAATTCGGTTTTATTCAAATGCACCAATTTACCTGTATTTGATTATATGTCACTGTGTTTTTCACTATTAAGTACAGGCGCCTGTAACACAATTTACCACATCAGCACTGCATCTTAAAAGCCAGCGCCATTCCTACTTCCATCCTCTCTGGTATACACATAGGCATTAAACAGACAAAAAACGCCATATAGTATGGTAATGAGATCATAGACAGTACTTCATCCATATAATACCCTTCAATAATATAATTATTGACAATAAAAAACATTAGACAATACTTTAATGGATTGAAATTGGCCACGGCCCTTTATTATTGGCAATAAATTATTATATTTTAATCCAATTTCATAACACACACACACTTGATGTTTTCTCACCAAATATTTTCACACCAAACCAAAATTATTATATAATTTACACACATCTTAAATTCATATATGAGAACTCATTACAGCTCGAGTTATAACTATTTTCACTAAAGAACTGTCCCCTTTCAATTACAGAAAAGGACGGATGGCACACAACAAGGACCACAACAAGGGAGGGAGGGTGGCAAATGTTTTCTTCTCCTGTTGAGCGCTGACTGAAATTTAAATTTAAATAACTTCTATTGGCTCGTGCCCTGACAGTTGTGACTATGTGACCTGAACCAATTACATTGCAACATTTAAAAAGACTGTCTGTTGCTTTGGGCTTTAAACTATGTTTACAACTGTCACACTCCCATTGGTGTACGAGGCAAATTAATTGCTTGCACATATTTTATTACTTTAATATGGAACAGCAACAAGAGCAAGTAAAAAAACAGTCACATAGCTCCCAACTGTCCATGATTTAGAGCAGTGGTTCTCAACTCCGGTCCTCGGGATCCACTAACAGGTCACGTTTTCAAAATAACTGAAACGTTTTCAAAATAACTGAAATACAGTTATACAGGTGATATCATGGTAATATTTAAAATCTGGCCTGTAAGTGGGTCCCGAGGACCGGAGTTGAGAACCACTGATTTAGAGGGACTGTCCCTGATTTGGAGCAATGTCCCTCTGTCCCTCTTTCCTCCTCATTTTGGTCTGATCTATATAGATGTATATAAAATTCACTTTTTAATTTATCAAAAGGTGTTTTCCAGCGCTAAACCTTTCATCTAATTTCCAAATTGCTGCATTTGTAAATTCCAAAAGCCAAGATGAAGGAATAGAAGTGGTAAAAAAAGCACTTGTGGGTTTAACCAATCTTGATTTTTTTGTACAAATCTCCTTTAATAGGGAATGCCATGGGGTGTGTTCTATGCCTGCATGCTTTTGCTAATAGGTGTCCCTCATTCCCATCTCAAAAAGTTGGGAGGTATGCAGTCACATCCATTAAAGCATGTAAAAACAGAGCTGATGACACTTACATCGACCGCTGCCACTCAGACCTCCGATGAGGCAGCGTGACGTCACTCTGCATGCTTCAACAGATGTATTTTGCATCTTCAGGGGCAACTAACTGTCTGTGGTAGGGGCCATGATTATGTTACCTATCACTGGAAATGTCACCACCTTCCTTCCAGTTCAGTGCCATTTTGTTGTTGATATCAAAATAAACAATTGGATGTAGTCTTATCAAGGATCATGGAGGTTATTAAAATAAAACGCATATTGATGCTCATTACACGATCTTAGTAGTGCTGTGCACCAGACAATTATGCCATCTGTGGTTACATCAGCATTAGAACGGAGTACTGATGGACCTACAAATACAGTATACAACTTAGTGATGTCTGGCAGGGTTTACCATGTTATATAGGGCTGCCCATATCCAATATGGTGACAGTGTTTTTTATATCCGGGATTCAGACCGAGATGTGGTAGTATTTAAGGTGGTGAGTTACCACGCTGCCCGTTCCCTATTAATAATGTTAGCTATGATGAAACGCGTCCGAGGAAGTAAAGTGCTGACGTCGCCACGCCATCTCGTTGAGGAGGATTGGAGCTTGTATTGTAGCCAGCCAGCTTCAAAATTTGATGTAAGATTTTATTTTGATTTTGTAAGTGCAACTTTTTATATTATTCATTAAACCAATAATTAGAGAGTATCACGCTATGGTCTATGTAACAGAATGACCCATGACAAACAGAGACTTTGGAAGGATGAGGGGTACTCCTGTACCGGCGTCACCAAGGAGTCTTATGTCTAGGATCATCTTATGTCTGATAGGGCCATAGGGTGACTGAGAAATTATATCCTAAATTATAGGACAGGGGACATTACTGATAGCTCATATTGCAGGAGATATTGCAAAGTGTTGGTTTATTCTATGACTCATCTCTCTGTGTCGACTCTTGACATTAAATGAGGCTGGCTCTTGAAAGGCCTTTCATTGTGTGATAACACAGTTTAAAGCCTATTGATGCTCAGGTGTGAATACCCCTGTCGGAGACAGACCGTCTGTCTAAAGATGTGGATTGAGGGGAATTCATTGTGTGATGGTGTTTTGTTTGAATTCTGTTAATGAAGGAACGTGACTTCTCATGTGCAGTGATTAGGTCATGATAATTATAGACCGGCGCCGAGAAGTCTGGAATGTTTAGCAATTAGCCATCTGAAGGTGTATTGAAGCCCCCCAGGGTGTGATGGGTGGGTGGAGAGTTTGTTCCTGTGATCACTGAAACATGCCTTGAAAACTGTATATAAACTTGAGAGCTCACCATTAAAAGTGTTCATACATTTTGTCTTTCAATATTTTTTATTGAAAATGAACAATGTTGCCTCAGACATAGGTAACAAATATGAAAAGAACAATCGAGCTCTATCAGATTATATTATTCATACAAAGAGTCATAAGCCTAAAACCTATAGGCAGCAAAACAAAAAAAACAAAAAAATAGAGAGACTCAATATAAAATGCAGTTAGCAGGAAAGCTCGTTAATATATCTATATGACATAAAGATAACCAAAGAAAAAAACAACACAATGTTCCCTTTAAATCGTATCCCTTCCCTCTTCCGCCGTGAAATCATTCACTGAGTGGTAATAAAAATGAAAAAAAAAACAAAAAAAAAGGAAAATACGAATAAAGCTAATGAGCCATATTCTCGACTCCCTAGGGTCCAACTAGTGGTTGTCCCAGGAAGCCAACACTACCCCAGAATCACAAAAATGATTCATACCAGGAGCAAGATGTATATAAAGAACAGAGGAGGAAGAGGAGAAGGAAGAAAAAGGAGGGGAGGGATTGGGAAGGGTAGGGAAAGATAGGGAAGGACAAGGAAAGGTAAAGAAGGGGGAGAGAAAAAAAAAAAAAAAAAAAGGGAAACCCCTCCATATACTTCCACCTACATCATATTAACCTAGAGACAGAAGGTCCATTAATGCATCCCACAGTTGACAACAATAACAACAATAGCCAATTCAACATTAAACGTTTTTTTTTTTTTTTAAGAGGAAAGAGAGAAAGGAAAGAAAAAAAAAAAAAAGAAAAGGAAAACAAAGAAAGGGAGAAAGTAAGAGGAGAAGAGAAGAGAAGAGGGTCAGCCGGAGACATTTTATGATGGAGATAAGTAACGTATCCACGGATCCCACGTTACATCGAATTTCTTAGTAGAATCGCGAAGGACACAGGTGAGTCTGTCGTTAACCATGATCCAATTAAGTTTATTCTTCACGTAATCAAGAGGAACCACCGACTGCTTCCAATATCTAGCAATAGTTATTCTTGCTGCCAAAAACATATACGTGATTAACGTCATTGATTTTTTGGGAACCTCACTGGGTAATTTATGAAAAAGCGCTGGTTGCGGGGATCGACGTATATTAACACCCGTTACCGAGTAAATTAAGTTAAATATACGAATCCAAAACTTCATTACCACGGGGCACTGCCACCAAACATGAAGCATTGTACCCATCTGTCCACAACGCCTGAAGCAATTGGGCGATGCGGACGGGTGCATCTTAGCAACTCTGGTCGGGACCAAATACCAACGTAGAAGTGTCTTATAATTTGCTTCAATTAATGTAGTGTTAATGGAAATTTTGGATAGAGCGAAGGCAATATCTTGCCAATCTGATAATTCCAACGTGGTATTCAAATCCCGTTCCCATTGTTTCATGTAAGGGAGCTTGGCATCCGGGTCAGTAAGGATAGTGTATACTGTAGATATCCTTCCCCGTAGAAGGCCCTTAGTTTGGCAAGATAATTCAAAATTTGTAAGAACCATGGGTCCAGCCAACTGATTAAGTTTGGATCGTATAAAAGAAATAATCTGGTTATATCTAAATAGTTCACTAGAAGGCATCTGGCATGTATCTGTAAGATATTGTAACGAGTGCGGTTGATCTCCGTCAAGATAATCGCCTATCCTAAGAAGCCCCTTATTTAGCCACCACAGAAACAGCATTGGAGTCATTCCAGGAGAAAATTCGGGGTTAAAGAAAATTGGGGCTAATGGAGTATTAGGGGAGGACAAGGGTTTGCGATGTCTTACTCCATCCCAGATTGCCAATGAATGGGACAGGGTAGGGCACAATATCGGAGGGCGAAGGTGGCCAGGAAGCCACATTAAAGAGCCTATAGCAAAGGAGTGACATGAAAGAGCCTCAATAGAGACCCAAAGGGGTGTAGATCCTTTAGCCGTTGTGTAGGAAAGCTGAGTTATTTGAGCCGCCTGATAGGCCTGTAAGTTAGGGAGGCCAAGCCCACCAGATTGTTTCGAGACACATAGAGTCAATTTATTCATTCGCGGTTTCTTATTGTTCCAAACAAAACGGGAAACTTCTGATTGCAATCGTTGTAGATCTCTCCTCGGAACCGCAATTGGCAAAGTCCTAAAATAATAAAGTAACTTGGGTAAAAACGTCATCCTAATAGAATTGATTCTACCGAACCAGGACAAGGGATAATCTGCCCATCGCCGAAGATCCTCCCGAAGTCGACTGAAAAGCGGGGGATAGTTGGCTCGATAAAGAGTATCGATCGAGGGTGTCAACTGAACACCTAAGTATGGCAGCGATTTTTGTGTCCATTGAAATTCATATAGAGTCTTTAAGGTTGAGACCGTCGCGGTGGGTAAAGAAATATTGAGGGCCATAGTCTTTTGGGTATTTAAAGAGAGTCCCGAAATCCGAGAGAACCGATGAAGCAGGGTCAAAAGATTAGGTAAGGTCAATTGAGGATTTGTGACATACATAAGAATGTCGTCGGCGAACAGGGAACATTTATGTTCCCGCTGCCCACAACAAATGCCATGTATATCAGGATGGGATCGGATCGATACAGCTAGGGGCTCAATCGCCAAGGCAAACAATAAAGGGGAGAGCGGGCAGCCCTGTCTCGTCCCACGTCGGATAGGAAATGATGCCGATTTATAACCCCGAACAGAAACCTGGGCCGACGGATTACTATAGAGTTGTTTAAGTAATAAAATAAAGGTGGAACCGAATCCAAATGCTTCCAGAGTAGTAAATAAATAGTCCCAATTTAAACTATCAAAGGCCTTGTGAAGGTCCAAAGATAGAAGTAATAATTCCCTCGACACAGGGGCATCCCATTTAGAGCGCACTGCAGAGATCAATGCTATGGAGCGACGAATCTGATCCAGCGTCTGACGCCCGGTTATAAATCCAGATTGATCCTTGTGGACATATTGCTCTAAAAAAGAACCAAGCCTTATGGCTAAAAGTTTTGTCAGGATTTTAAGATCGCAATTAATTAAGGAAATGGGCCGATAATTAAGAATGTCTGTAGAATCTTTATGTGGTTTGGGGATAACACTAATGTACGCCCTATTGTCATCTAAAGGAACTGTTCCGCCATCCCGCAAAAAATTAAAGTAGAGAACCATATGAGGAGCCAACTGTTCAGAAATTTTTTTATAATAAATATTAGAGAGGCCATCAGGGCCCGGAGATTTATGTAAGGACAGTACTTTAATAGTATTCTGTATTTCCTCGCAGGTAATGGGTTGGTCCATAAGTTCTCTATGGGATTCAGTGAGGGATGGCAGTGATAAGGTGTGCAAAAAATCTTCAATGGGGACAGGAGTGTGGTCCTGGGTTGGGTTGTATAATTTAGCGTAAAATTTTTGAAATTCCTGAAGAACTTTATTGGGATGTTGGGAAAGATCGCCATTTGAGAGTCTAATTTTTGGAAGAGCTACGTGGGCATGTTTAGGGGAAAGTTTACGCGCCAACAACGAACCCTGTCGATCCCGCCAAGTAAAAAATTTATGATTAGTCCATCGCAACTGTTTTTCTGCTTTAGTGGTGAGACAAATATTAAGTTCCGTACGTGCCTGTTCAAGTCTAACCAATAGGTCAGGGTGTGGGGAGCGTTTGTGTTGAGTCGCTAATTCTTCGTATTCCGCAGTCTTAACCCGGATTACCTCATCACGAGTTTTTTTAAGTCTGGATGATAACTGAATCAAAAAACCCTGTATGGAAGCCTTATGGGCCGCCCAATTAATGGCAGGAGTGGTATCTTCCGCCCGATTGATGTCGAAATACATTTTCAAATGAGAGAGGATTTCTAAACAAGAAGACTCATCACTAAGCATTGATTCATTCAATCTCCAATGGGATTTAGCTAATCTGACAGATAAGTTAGCGAACACCAATACAATCGGATCGTGATCAGACAACGGCGTCGCAATTATTTTAGCTGAAACCAGTTTAGGCAGTAAACCCGAGGGGAGAAAAACATGATCGATACGCGAATAACGGTTGTGGGCCCTGGAGAAATGGGAGTAGTCTCGAGTGGTAGGATTGGCCTCCCTCCAAGCATCAATAAAATCATAATGGTGCAACAGCTGGGCAAATTTACGGCTCTGATTAGAAGGGGATCGAAGTTGAGGGTGATGAGACCTGTCCAACATGTGGTCCAGCGCCAAATTAGAATCACCAGCTATAATAACGTCACCTTCAAATTCAGAGGCCAAAGAACGAAATAAAGAATTAAAAAAGGCGACCTGGTTCGTGTTAGGAGCATAATAAACTAGGATCGTCACTAAATTCTCCCCCAAGTGCCCTTTCACCAGCAAATATCTCCCCTCTTTGTCCCGTAGTATTTTAGATTCAGTAAATGACAGCCTACTAGACAAACAGAGCGCTACCCCTCGTTTTTTCTCTGTAGCATTAGCAAAATAACAAACAGGATAATTTCTATGCATATACCGGGGAGTAAAGGAAGGAAGGAAATGTGTTTCCTGAAGGGCTACAATATCTGCCCCTATAGACCTATAGTAGTTAAACAATTTGATGCGTTTAGACGGTGAACCCAGCCCTTGAACATTATGTGAAAGCAGTCGTATGGTTCCAATGGAATCAGCGAACTTAGACATGGCTATGGAAAAAAACAGCTGTAACCACCAGACTCACCCACCAATGTACAAACACGAAAATCCTGACGAGATTCCGGCTGACCCTCAGAAGATAAAAGGAAAAAAAGGTTAAAAGTAGAGAAAGTAAATAAAAAAAGAGAGAAAAATGACACAAGGGCTTAAAGAAGCCTAGTATCAAGAGGTGTAGCATAAAGTGATTTTTAGACAATATACAACACAAACAATGTAACCAAATAGTCCAGAACTCCAGTTCTGGAAATGTAGGAGTCTCCACCAAAGGTAACCAATGGGAAGAGTCCAACAAATCGGGAGAGAGCATAGCCACCCCCCGACACATGTATAAAACAAACAGGTAATATTACCCCCCAACCCCCACACCAAGTTCAATGACACCCAAAATAGGAGCAAAAACATAGGCAGCAGCTAATGTCCCGCAAAGGGACCACTGAGAAGCCGCCGCCCCACCAACAAGAAAAAATCAAAAAAAAAAAAAAAGAGTAACTGGTGTCAGTTAGAAAATTCTCAATTGACTCGGCGAGAAGTCGCAGATTTCCGTGATGTCGGGGAGGACCAAAGCGGCGAAAGCGGAGGACCGCCGGATCTTGCTTGGTTCTGAGACGATGGGTCATGGGAGATAAATCCCAGTTTCAGCATGATTTTTTCACCTTCAGCAAATGTGGAAAAAGAATGTGATCTGTTATTAAAGGTGAATTGCAAGCGAAAAGGATAGTTCCAGCGATAGCGAATATTACGTTGCACCAAAGGGGAAAGCAAAGGTTTAAACGCTCTTCGTTTTTGAATGGTAGCTTGGTAAATATCCGCAAAAATCTGAAGCTTGCAACCTTCAAATTCCAGATCCGGGTGCTCTCTGGCGTACCTCATGACCGCTTCTTTGACCCTGAAGAAGTGAGGCTTCACAATCACATCCCTGGGAGGACCATCTTGTTTCGGAGGGACAAGAGCTCTATGAATACGATCAATTTCCGTGTGGAGTTCGTCAATATCAGGGATAGCAGATTGCATTAAAAAGTAAGCGACAGAGGGTAGATCTTTAATCGTTTCTGGTAAACCGCGGATACGAAAATTATATCGCCTGGCGCGATTTTCAAGGTCGTCGATTTTAGCGTAAGCATCTTCCAAGCGATCATAAAGTTCAGTAATCATATTAGAATTCTGCGCCACTTTGTGAACAGTGTCATCAACTTTGGATTCAATGCTATCTAAACGACAGCCAAGCTCCTGAAAATCTTGCTTTATATCTGCAGCCAGTTTAGTGGTAGCTTTTCCCAACTCTCTTTGTAACATGTCTGCAAAACGTGCCAGAAGAATGGTATCTGGAGAATATGGGAGCGGTGCAGGCAAAAGAGCCACGGACCCTCCAGGGCTATCAACATCAGTGTCCTGGCTACTGGGTTGCATCCTGTCATTGTCTATTTCTTCACTGGCCTGGCTAAGAAATATATCTGCCATGTCTCTATCCAGAGCTGAGGAAGCATGGGAAGCAGGGCTTGGAGAAGACAGGGCCTGCGAATAGGATTTGGCAGGGCTGGTGGAAACACAGGGAGGGTCAGTCAGCTCACCTGTAAACAGAGGGTTCTTGGCTGGAGGAGGCACACTGTTACTCCCTGAAGCTGGGGGCTTCCCCTCAGTTCCCTGTGTCCTCCGTCCATCTGACTGCATGGCGCTCGTTGCGGTCGCCATCTTGGATTCCTTCCCGGACCCACGAGGCTGGCAGCGTGATTCGCCGGTCCTCCCCGCCGACCGGATGGACATGGAGCGGGTCTCCGTAGTGAGCCCCAGGTGTCGCCGACCACGTCCGAGGGTAAGCTGGGCTGGGGAGCTGCTAAATCTCGCTCAAAGTGCCGGGGGTGTGCGGAGCGGTCTAGGGATGCATCCGCTCCTGCAGCCCGCGCATGCGCTCTCCCCGTGTTCATACATTTTGAAGCAGAGAATAGAGTGGTCAGTCTCATTTTCTGGGGAATTGATATGGATCGTGTCTGCTGGTTGTCTGTGTGTCGGAATAAGCTGTCATGGGTTGATGGAAGGTCGTAAACGGTGGTGACCGTTACAGTCTATTTTATCCTCTCTTTGGGCTGATGTTGAACAATACCTACAGGACATACAGAGTTTGTGGTTGTTCACCGGGAGGTTCCTTTCATCAATCCACTAGTTCCGTTCTTTTTTCCAGTTAAGGAAAGACCTGGGCTTGAGCTATCTGCATCCTTTGTCTTACTATCTGGTAAGCAGGTTCTCTGTGAGGTGGTGGTGCACTTGTCTGTGATGTATTCACCACGTGTTTTTTATTCATGCAATCTTTGTTTTTAACACTGTAAGTGCAACCATATTTATTGTTTATCGATTAAATCTGACAATATTACGCTATGGTATATATTCTTTCCTTTTTGGGTTAATATATAATTACCACTTGTGGAGCCAACATAACCTGTGATAGGTGGTTTGTGAGGTTCATCAACATCCATACATCAGTTCTGTGTCTTCTTGCAAAATATAAAGGCCTGGGCTGGGTTAAAGTCATCTGCTTACTTGGCTTACTATCTGGTAAGCAGAGTGTTTGTGAGGTGACCGTGCACTTGTCTGTGATTCAACCACTTGGTGTTTTTATCGATTAATTAAACTACCTGTGAAAGCACTGGATCAACCACATGTTTTTCTAATTTCTTGGACTATAATTAGCGCAATTTTTTCTTCTCCATTTTGTTTGTGTTATATCCCACATTTAATTGTCACTTTTGGACTAGTTCATCTGTTTATAATTTTTTTTGCTGGGCACTCGTGACAGAGCAGGAATGTGGATCTGTGTGTGTAAACACACAGATCCATGTCCTGTCAGGGGAGAGGAGACGGATCGTTTGTTCTTAGTATATCGGAACACCGATCCGTCTCGTTCCCCAGTCAGCTCCACATTTAGAATCGCTCCCTAGGTAACACATTTAACTCCTTGATCGCTCCCTAGTGTTAATTCCTTCCGTGTCAGTGACATTTATACAGTAATTAGTGGCTATTTTTAGCTCTTTGTGTTGTGATCATGCAATAAATCATCCGCTTGGACGCTATTTTCGTCGTTCCGTGGTGTACTGGCAAATATCTTAACTGTTTTTAGCTCTGGTCACTATATAGATTTCAATTGTCCCAAAATAGTGTCAAAAGTGTCCGATCTGTCCGCCGCAATGTCACAGTCATGATAAAAATCGCTGATCACTGCCATTACTAGTAAAAAAAAAAAAAAAAAATGCTATAAATCAATAACCTATTTTGTAGGTGCTATAACTTTTGTGCAAACCAATCAATTTATGCTTATTGCAATTTTTTTTACCAAAAATATGTAGAAGAATACATATCGGCCTAAACTGAGGAAAAAAATATTTTTTTTTAAAAAGAATTTGGAATAGTTATTATAGCAAAAAGTTAAAAATATTTGCATTTTTCTTCAAAATTGTTGCTCTTTTTTTGTTTATAGCGCAAAAATTTTAACTGCAGAAGTGATCAAATACCACCAAAAGAAAGCTCTATTTGTGTGGAAAAAAATAACAATTACATTTGGGTACAGCGTTGCATGACCGTGCAATTGTCATTCAAAATGTTACAGCGCTGAAAGCTGAAAATTGGCCTGGGCAGGAAGGGGTTAAAATGCCCTGTATTGAATTGTTTAAAGCGGAGCTCCACCCAAAAATGGAACTTGCACTTTAACCACTTCAATACCCGCCGATAGTCATTTGACGTCCACAGATGGGATCTCCCCTCCCGCCGCCATCCGGTGCTTCTCCCATGCCATCGGGGGCCCGGAGAAAGAATAGTCTGGCGCAGGCAGGAAGCATAGAGATGACTGGTGACCAGATGGCCCGGGCGCGATGTGATGACGTCACGCCCGGGTACCTGTAAGTAAACAATGCTGCGATTGCGGCTAGTAAGCAGCACTAATCATGAGATCTCCTGCTTTCCAGCCTGGAGGAGAGATGCAGGGTCTTTTTGCCCCTGCATCTCTCCATAAAGAGGACCTGTCACATACATTTCCTATTACAAGGGATGTTTACATTCCTTGTAATAGGAAAAAAAAAATGAACAGGTAGGTGTCTGATTATTAAAAGTCAGCAGCTACACTTTTTGTAGCTGCCGACTTATAAATGGATGGAACTCCACTTTAACTGCAAGGAAGGATGACTATGTTGACTAATGTACATATTAACTGGTTAGTACATGTATTATTAATACCCACATCTGTACGCAAACCATGTGCATGTGTGTAAGGCTGGTATAGATTACACAATCTATGATCATTCTAAAACATATCAAACCCCTGAGAGGAAAATAAATAAATACACATAGATTTACTAAAACTTGTGCACTCACAATCTGGTGCAGCTCTGCATGGCAGCCAATCAGCTTCTAACTTCAGCTTGTTCAATTAAGCTTTGACAATACATCTTGGAAGCCGATTGGTTTCTATGCAGAGCTGCACGAGATTTTGAACTTTCAGTTTTAGTAAATCTCCCCTATAGTGTATTATGATCAAAAAATATGAACCACATACAATGTGTATTAAAAGATTTCCAATATACTACTTAGTCAAGTATGAACAAGCCCAAACTGGTCTCCTCGGTTCCCAGACATATAGGCCCAGATTCACAAAGCACTTACGCCGACAAATAACAAGTTACGCCGACGTAAGTACAAATGTGCGCTGTCGTATCTGTGCGCCAGACCCACAAACAGATATGCGCCTAAAACCAGGCTACACCCCGCCGACGTATCTTACTTACGCCGGCGTAGGGTGGGCGTACATTTAGGCTGGGAGCATGGTGCCGCTTTCATTGATTAGCTATTCAAACATGCAAATGAGGCAAATACGGCGATTCACGAACCTGCGTGCGCCCGACTCAGGCTACGCGAGGTGCGCGTAAGTTGTACGTCCGGTGTGAAGTTATTCCCCATAAAGGAGGTGCAACCCAGCAGCAGACATGCAAAGGTCTGCACCAGGGAACACAAGCTGGCGTATTTTACATTGGACGTGTGTCTGGCTGGGCGTAGGTTATGTTCACGCCGTACGCAGTGATCCGATGTGGTTGTGAGCAGGCAAAGGGGGATGCGTCCACGTCACGGCGCATGCGCAGTTCGTGATACGTATCTGTCTGGCGCTCGGCCCATCATTTGCATGGGGTCACGCCTCATTTGCATGGGTCACGCCCACTTCCACCTACGGCGGCCTGCGCCCTCGAAACCTACACTACGCTGACCTAGTGTTGGGAGCAATAGCTTGCTGAATGCATTGCTTGCCTCTCTGCGCTGCATTGGCGTGGCGTACATTGGTTACTCTACGGCGGCGTAATGTGCGCCTGCTCTCTGTGAATCTGGGCCGTACAGTGTAAAAGAAGAATGGATTCTACACTGTGGTAAACATGGTCCTGTCCCAACTTTGTTGATACTTGTTACTCCCATCAATTTCAAAATTACCTTATTTTTTTCTTAAAATGGTACATTTTCTCAGGTTAAACATTTGATATGTTTTCTATTTTTTTTTCTCAATAAATTATGGGCTTATGAGATTTGTAAATCATTACATTGTAAGAGACTTACACCTTTCGGATCTTAGGGATATCTATGCGTAACTGATTCTCTGAATCAGGCGCATAGATACGACCGACCCCACTCAGAGATACGACGGCGTATCAGGAGATACGGCGTCGTATCTCTTTTCTGAATCCGGGCCAGTATGTATTGTTCTTATATGTTTGTTGATTGAAATTATATATATATATATATATATATAGAGAGATGATACATTATTTTCAAATCTTCAAGAGAGTTTGTAGTATGATGCTTGTCTTTATAACTTTCCAATTCTTTGTCCTCTCAGTAGCTCAGTTATCAACCAGAAATTATAAAGCGCCTCAAAGAAGCTGCTTGCAGGACTTTTTTTTTTTTTAATCAAAAGTTGTTTTTTATTGATACATCATAATCATACAGTACAGGTAGGATGTATACAAACATTGTGAAAAAATATTCGCGAGGGTACAGAGAAAAATGAATATTAATATACTCACTACATAATATGACGGTCAATAGTTTATAACTACCCCTCCCTCTCTTCGATGGGATTGATCTATACATATTACATCTATGTTAGGCCTGTATCCTTGGGACTAGTTTCTTAGTATCAGCCCCTGTATCCATTGTATCGGGAGTTTATAACAACCATAATAAAAGGGAGAATAAAAAAAAGAAAAAATATATAAAAATAAATATAAAAGTGAGAGATTTCTCTGCATTTAACATATAAACATGTGAACGTTCACCTTATACTTTTTCTGCCTCTCCACACCCAGTCACACCACCATCTTCAAATAAGTCCACGTTTACCCCAACATCAGGCTCTCTACCCATTTCCATTTAGCAGCAAATTAACCCTGCAGTAGTCTCTCCATAATCAGTTCGCTAGGTCCCAACCCTGGCACATCTAACCAGGGTTGCCACATTGAGTAGAATTTTTTAAGGGCATTTCTATGCTGGTATGTGATCTTTTCTCTTATCAGAGAACTGTTTACCATTTTAACCCATTGTCCCTCCGATGGTATCCTGGGGGTAATCCAATGTCGAGCTATGGCCCTTCGTGCCGCATAAAGCAACCGCAATACCGCAGTGTGTCCGTTAGGGGATAGTGTTGGTACCTCAAGGGCTCCCAGTAAGCAGATCACTGGGTCATGAGGCAACGAAAAGTCATACGCCTGAGATATAGTGTCTATAACATACCGCCAGTACCTGAAAAGCTTGGGGCACTTCCATAACATATGTAACAAATCACCTTCTTGTGTATTGCACTTGGGGCATATGGGGGAATCCCGCACGCCCCATTTGTGTAGGCGAGCAGGGGTTCTGTATACTCTGTGTAGCAAAAATAAGTGTGATAGTCTATGTTGTACGGACACCGAGACCAACGGAGCTGAGGTCAGGCACAACTCCCAGGTGTCACCGTCAATGGGGCCCAAGTCAGTGACCCACCCCCTTTTACATGGTAGCGTAGACGCGTCATGGGTAGTATTCAGCAACCTGGAGTAAACTTGGGATATCATGCCTTTCTTGTCCTTATTAAAAAGTACATCATTATGTAGAGGGTGTTGTATTAGTGACATGGGGGAAAGTCTGACTTCCCTTTGAATAGCATGTCTCAATTGGAGGTACCTATAGAACTGTGTTCTGTCCAGTCCAAACTCCTCCCACAAATTAATAAAGGACTTGAGGGTCTGGCCCACAAATAATTGTGCAATATACCGGATTCCTATATTGGCCCGGGTCCCAAAACCCTCTAGCTTGAAGATTTCCCTGAAGTAGGAGTTTTTCCAGATTGGGGTATATAAGCATACCCCCCTGACACCTAGACTAGATCGAATGTATTTCCACAGGGTATTAAGTAACACTATCGTGGGTAGAGTTTGGTCTAAGTGTGTAAATCCTGCCTCCAGGTGGGAGACCGCTGGGAGCATTGACTCTGAAGGAATCAGTGGGGCTCGTACAGGGTCTCCTGAGTCTACCTCCCCCCAATGTCCCAAATGTTGAATTTGAGATGCTATGAAATAGAGGCGGGCATGAGGGACGGCCAGGCCGCCTTGGTCTTTGGCTAACTGTAGTGTTGTAAGTTTTATGCATGCTACCTTTCCCCCCCAGATCAGATCTCTAAACTGTGCGTCAATCTGGGCGAACCATTTATGTGGGATCCAAACTGGAGCATTGTGGAAAACATACAGGAGCTGAGGGGCCCACACCATCTTTACCAGGTTTGCTCTGCCCGCTACTGACAACGGGAGTTTCTTCCAGGCTGTGCATTTTTGTCTAAATTTAAGGAGTAGGGGAGCTAGGTTAAGAGAAAGGTATTGGGCAGGTTCTGGTGTGATCTGTATGCCCAAATATTTAAATTCGTTTACCACTAAAATGTCTCTAGCACAGTCAGGTAGTCGGTCAGTCAGGGGGTCTAGAGGCATAAGCACTGATTTGTTCCAGTTGATACTGAACCCTGATAGTTCTCAAAAGTCCGCGATCAATGTCATCACATTCTTCAGAGATTCCTGAGTATCTCGCAAATATATTAGCGTGTCGTCTGCAAATAATGAGATGATATCTCGTCTATTCCCTCTAATGAATCCTGTGATGTTAGGCGAAGATCTCATGTGTATAGCCAAGGGTTCAAGAGCTAGGGCAAACAGCAGGGGTGACAAAGGGCACCCCTGCCGTGTGCCCCTGAAGAGACGGAACGAGTCAGACACCTCACCATTAATCCTCATTCTTGCTGTTGGGGAACTATATAGCAGTTTCACCCATTTTAAAAAAGATGGACCTACCCCAAATCTACTCAGTGTCTCCCAGAGATAAGGCCATTCAACACTATCAAATGCCTTTGAGGCGTCAAGGGAGAATATGGCTCTATTGCCTGGGTTATCTACCGGGATTTGTATGTTTAGGAATAATCTTCGTAGATTCTGTGCTGTGGATCTGGCTGGAATGAAGCCGGACTGGTCCCTATGAACTATGAGGTGAATGCATTTAGAGAGCCTAGTGGCCAGGACTCTAGCCAAAAGTTTGATATCGAACGTCAGCAAGGAGATGGGCCTGTATGAATCCGGGGAAAGAGGGTCCTTCCCCGGCTTCAGCAGGACCACAATCAAGGCCTCATTCATAGACGGTGGCAGTACTCCCGTTTCGAATGCTGCGTTGTAAGTTTTCAATAGGATGGGGATAATCTGGTCAGAGTATCTGCTATATATCTCCGAGGGAAGTCCGTCGGCTCCCGGCGCCCGCCCATTATGTGCTTGCGCCAGTGCCTCTAGAAGTTCCTCACTAGTGATGGGAGCATTAAGCAATACTACCTCAGACCTAGGGAGCTGTGGTAATTGGCACTTGTCCAGGAACAAGCTCAACTGTTCCGGAGTGGGGTTGACCTTTGATGAGTAAAAACTTTGGAAGAACTCTCTGAAACAATTTGTAATAGAACGAGTGGAATGGTATAGCGTTCCCCCTGCATCAGCAACAGCTGCGATGTGGGAGGAAGGCTGCTGTGATCTGGCCAACATCGCCAGTAAGTGGCCTGTGTTCTCACCTTCCTCAAAATGCTTCTGTTGCAGAAAGAACCTCTTGTTTTCGGCCAATTGAAACGAGAGATCCTTGAGCAGGGTCTGGGAAGCCAACCATTTTCTTTTAAAATCATCATTAAAGGGGTCTGCAATATAGTCTATTTCTGCATTTCCTGCATCTGTCAGTACCCTCTTCTCCCATTCTTTAGTGTCGGTTTTGATGTGGTTAATAGTTCTAATAAATTGTCCCCGTAAAAAGGCTTTAGCCGCATCCCACACAATGTGGATATCTGCTGTGTTCAAGTTTACCTGGAAGAATTCCGTAAGGAGTGGTGCTATTGGATCTGGCTCTGGGAAGAGCGATAACCAAAATGGGTTAAGTTTCCAGAGACTTCTGTCTCTTATCTCACCCAACCCCAAGTCTATTGTGAATGGAGAGTGGTCGGAGGTGTGTCTCGGGTGGTATTCTGAGTCCCTCACCTTAGGAAGCAGAAGACCATTGCCAAAGCCCATGTCAATTCTGGATAACCCACCCACTGAGGCTGACTTGCATGAGTATGTTTTGGACTCAGGGTTGCGCATCCTCCAGATGTCAGTCAGGCCTAGTTCGCCCATTAGCCGTGCAAAAGGGGTGGGGCCCCTCCTACCCGCCTCCTCCATATCCATGGTGTGTCTAAGTCTGTCCAGACCGTAATCCATCAAGTTATTAAAGTCTCCTAGGACCATAACTGGGACACCAGGGAGACTGGATATAAAATTAGCTAGAGTTTTCAGTATAGTAGAGGAAAACGGGGGGGGGGGATATACATTCCTGCCAACACACATCTAACTCCATAAAAAGAACCGTATAAAAAGACATATCTACCCTCTGGGTCTATTTTGGTATCTATACACGTGAATTGGGATCCTCTACGGATCAGGACACTCACTCCCCTTGAGTAAACCGTGTGAGTTGAATGGTATTGGTAGCAAAATTGCCTACTCGCCAGTTTCGGGGTAGAACCCGAGGGGAAGTGAGTCTCCTGTAAGCATATCACCTCCGCACCTAATCTCTTGATAGTGCGTAGCACTTCTATGCGCTTAACAGAGCTATTAAGACCCCGCACATTCCAAGACAGGTATCTAACGACATTCGACATGGCTTGCAATTTTGGGTAACATCAGGAGAATATGTTCAAGAACAGCATACGAGTAAAGCATTGGAGCAAAGTTATGGAGCATACTGACATCGAGTAGCACATTAAAGACTAAAATTGCATTATAGTAGTAGGGCAGGCAGTCAGTAGGTAGAAAGCATCCTGGGTTATGGTCAAGGTGGTAGCTGGTCAGAGATGACAGGGACAAAGACCAAAGAAAAAAAAAAATCATGGAGAGAAAAACAAAACAAATAGATGGTTTCAGTGTGTACGATGCGGAGAGGCCTCCACTTAACTGAGACATATAAGGTGTAGTTAGTCTGATTGACACCACTCAGATATTAGGCTGGCAAGGGCCAATAACAACCCTCTCGGGGGCAACAGTGGAAGCAACCAAACAGTCCTGGTGCTTCTCAACAGCTAAACATTGGTCCTTAGCAAACCAAGCGAACAGTCATCACCTATCTATAGGCAACCTAGAACAAAGGCAAGTGTGCATGTGTGCTGCACCAGATCCATAATCTGAGCCATCTCAGTCTGCTGGCCGTCTCCCTCTGGCTTCTTTAATTGCCTGCTCCTCACGATCCAGCCACTGTGCTGCATTGGCAGGGGAATCAAAAAATTTAACTGAGCCAAAGACTTCCACTCTTAAGCGGGCTGGGTACAACATGGCATATTTTAAATCGAGAGCTCTTAGGCGACGTTTTACATCAATGAACTTGCTTCTTTTCTTTTGTAATTCGGCAGAGAAATCCGGAAATAAAGAAACCCTAGTATTATCAAACTTCAGGGCCGTCGGGTTAATTCTGGCATTGTATAGCGTGGCATCTCTATCCCTGTAGTGCAGGAATTTAAATAAAAAAGGTCTTGGAGGTGCTCCTGGCTGCGGGGGTCTGGAGGGAACCCTGTGAGCACGTTCCACAGTGAACATAGGGGAAAATGCCTCTCGCCCAAACGCTTCGATCAGCCATTTCTCAATGAACTCCACAGGATTTTTCCCTTCTATCTTTTCCGGGAGGCCTATGGCCCTCACATTATTCCTCCTCATTCTGTTCTCTAATTCCTCCAAACGGGCAGAATGTTGATCTACCAGATGATTGTTATAGGCAAGGTCTCTCTGCATGGGCCCCATGTCATCTTCTATGGTGCTCACCCGTTCCTCCAAAGCAGAGGTTCTTTCCCTGATTTTTTGGGCATCTTGCCTGAGGAATGAAATTTCAGACTTCATCCCCTTCACCTCCGTGGTTAATGCCGCTAGGGACACATTGCATGATGTTACTGCTGTGAATATGTCTCTTAATGTGGGTTCCCCTTCAACTACAGGGCTCTCCCGGCCCTGCGGCCTAGTTGGAGCCTGATTTGGAGTACTCACTGTGTCCCACGTGAGTCCGGCCTGAACCGCTTCTTCCAGGGGGACAGTGTCATCCGTTTCCGACCCACCGCCTGCCGAATCATCCGGAGAGCTGGAGGATGCCACGGGTTCCGTTAGCAGTGGCTGGGAGAACAATTTCTCGGCCGCCTCGCGGTGCTTCTCTTTCGCGCTGCGGCCTGCATGCGCGCCATGTTGAGCCATCATTTCCGCCGGCTTGTTCACTAGTTGGCGTCTGCTGTGTGACATCGTGGGACGATTTCGCCGGGAGAGGTAAGTATTTGTTCCTCGGGAGCTGAGGATTCCTCCGGTGTGCTCAGGGATAGGTAAAGTTGCCTTTTACAGGATAGTAGCAAGGATTTTCGGCGGAGCTCGCTTAGGTTGCGTCCGGCTACATCCGCTGCCTGGCCACGCCCCCTGCAGGACTTTTTTTGACATCCTGCCAGTGCAGCGCCCCAGTGTGAAAGCACTCTGGCTTTCACACTGGGATTGCAGATGAGGCTTTTTTTCAGGCGCTTTACAGGCGCTATTTTTTGCGCTAAAGCGCCTGAAAAACACCTCCAGCGTGAAAGGGGTCTAAAAAAAAATAAGTAGATAGTGCATGTTCTATTTCTGTTAGTAACTATACTATGATACTAATATTAAATATACTAATATTAAAATGGTAATGGTAATTTGTTTACATTCATTGGTACAGCTATAGAAAAAGCAGTCAATTTGACTGCAATTGGGCCTGGGAAACTGAGGGGTCCCCAGTATTGAGGCTGTTGAGGCAAAGTCTGCAATCTAGAAATATTTAGGATTATTGATCATTACAGACTCCCCTTGATTTACAGTTGTGCTCATAAGTTTACACACCCTGGCATCATTTATGATTTATTGTCCATTTTTCAGAGAATATGAATGATAACACAAAAACATTTATCACTCATGGTTAGTGTTTGGCTGAAGCCATTTATTATAAATCAACTGTGTTTACTCTTTTTAAATCATAATATCAACAGAAACTACCCAAGTGAACCTGGTTAAAAGTTTACATACCCTGGTGATTTTGGCCTAATAACATGCACACACGTTTACACAAAGGGGTTTGAATGGCTATTAAAGGAAACCATCCTTACCTGTGATCTGTTTGCTTGTAATTAGTGTGTGTGTATAAAAGGTCAATGAGTTTCTGGACTCCTGACAGACCCTTGCATCTTTCATCCAGTGCTGCACTGACGTTTCTGGATTCTGAGTCATGGGGAAAGCAAAATAATTGTCAAAGGATCTGCAGGAAATGGTACTAGCTTCATATTCTCTGAAAAATGGCCAAGAAATCATAAATTCTGCCAGGGTGTGTAAGCTTTTGAGCACAACTGTATACTGGAATTTATATTATATTTTCTTATTTTTACACTAGTACTGGAGGAAATCAGCGATTTATAGCAGGACTGCAATATTGCAGTGGTCAATAGGACACAGACACTTTTGACACTGCAGGAACCAGTGACACTTAGGCCGCGTACACACGATCGGTCCAAACCGATCGTGTGTGGGCCCCAACGGTCAGTTATCCTTCGGTCAAAAAAATGAAAACTTGCTTCAATTTATGAGCACAACTGTATATGATAGTTACAGATAGTTACAGACTAGGGTGACCACGTGTCCCGAATTGCCCGGGACAGTCCCGCATTTTGCGGTCTGTCCTGGGCATCTTCATTCCAGGACAATGCAGTGTCCCGGAATGAGACTAAAACAGCCAAAAGCCCCCGCCCCCCCCCCCCGGGTCAATCTGATGCTCCCAAAAATGGCTGCCACATCACCGTTTACTCACTGACAGTACTTGTCCTGGCCGGGAATGCCTGGAGGAGTACAATTCCTGCCCCCTGCTTGTGATTGGAGAAATCATAAATCCCACCTCTTGTGTCCAATAACTGTGCTGTGATTCGTTACAGCACAAGCTGATTTTTGGGAAGGGGGAGTGTCCCTGAATGGTAGTTTAAAAATGTGGTCACCCTATTACAGACTCCCCTTGATTTATATGTGTAGTTTAAAGAATTTGTTCAGATACCTTGGTTGTGTAGATTTATTGCCCTCAGAGCTTTTACTACGGCTGAGCCATTCTGAAATGAGCCCCTGCCTAATGAAGTCTTCCTGAGGCTGTGGGAAAAATATTTTTTACAGACCACCTTTGTTATAAGGCCTTGGGTTAATGTAACTTACGTTCATCTACTATTAATGTTTTAACCTTGTCAACACAGATAATGGTTGGACTTAAGTTGGATCAATATGAAACAGTTAATGATTAAAACATCACACATTATTGCTGCTGGTAACACAAAGTGAAGTGACAGTTGTTGTAGATCTTGTAGTTTTCTGTTGTTTGCTTTTAGGTATTAATATTATATAAGCATTTAGTAATTATAATTGGAACTTATGTCTATGTCCGTTTATGATAAATGTGTATATATTTAGAGCATGTGATTGAGCAGTGCCAATATACCTTTAGCCCACGTTCACATTGGGCTAATTTGGCATGCGATTTGATACGTCAAATCACATGCCAAATCGGAGCCTGTTGCCGAAAATGGCACCGTCTGAATCGCTGCAACGCTAACTTTGTGGAGCCACACCGATTCCCAAATGTAGTTTCTGCACTACTTTTGGTGACTTCGGGTGTGATTTCAAAAGACATCTGTGCATGAACCTGCACAGATGTTGGTCAAATCACCTCCAAAGTCCGCTTGAAATACGAGTTTGAAATGGTGCAAGTTCAGCTAAATTTCAAACCCGCCCTCAGTCTGAACGAGGGCTAAAGAAAACAAACATATTCAGCACAGAGACATGTTAGATGGCTCTAGCCAAGCTGAAACCAACCACACACTGAGAAAGATTTAATAAAACTAGCACACTCATAATCTAGTGCAGCTGTGCATGGTAACAAATAAGCTTCTAGTTTTATTGTCATAGCTTAATTAAACAAGCTGAAGGTAAAAGCTTACTCCTATTAGCGTCTTGCTGCTCAATCATTAATCACATCTGCCTGCTGCAGACATGCACACAGCCTCTGACTCCACTCAGAGGGATTTGGGAATCCACCTCATTCCCGGGACAGACTTCCTGTCTGTGGATGGGGCCCTGAGCCAGAACTAAATAGCTGAACACACAGCTGTGCAATTAGTGCGTCTTTCTCTCCAGAATATGGTGTAAACCACCAACCGTTCACATAGCACAGAGTCCCACCCTCACATATCCTCCCCTCCTGTTTCGAACCGGAGGGAGGAACACATAGACCACCCACCACAAATGTGACACCTCCGTGCCAGCCATTGGCTGCGTAGGCCCATGTTTTTCGGGTATGTTGCCACCAACACTTCACCAGGGCGCCCCTGTGCCAACTATCAGCAACAGGAGTCCTAACCTGCACAACCTTTTCTCTAAAGTGCCACTCCACCCACATCTTCTTCCGGGTGTGCTTCCACCAGCACTTCTTCCTGGACCGTGGGCTCCCACTAATCTCTCTATTCCTTCTACCTTCTGGCCTCAGGACCCTTTTTCCTCCCACAGACCTACTCTCCTGGGACTGTTGGGGACCCACTTCCACGAAATCTGTCAGGGACTGACTGCTCTCACTACCTGACGCAACATTAACCAACATTTGTTTCTCAGGTTCACTAACCCCCATGTGGTTACCTTTGGCAACCAAACCATCTGAGATAAACACCACATCCTTCTGTTTAACCTCACTAGCAATGTTCCACAAGGGGTCATTCAACTCAACATTGTCATTGGCACCTCTTGTCCCCTTGTTTGCTAGGACAGTGTCTATGGAGGGACCACCTACAGGCAAGCAGTTACTCCCTATGGGACAGTCCCACAGTTTCACATCGCCCCATGTTGTCCAACACTCCAATAGCAATTGTCCTACCAACTCACATTTTCCCACACCAGTCTCTTAAACCATTTCTGTGTCCCTTGGTACCTCAACCAATACCTCTGAGCTGTCCAATAGTGCTCTACAGTGCTTCTCATACACTTTTTCGTTACAGTTACCATTACTGTTATTTCCTGTCAAAGTGTCTCCAGGTACCTCAAACTGCACCTCTCTGCGAGTGATGGACTGGATTCCCACTACTGCCACGTCCATTCCGAGGCCTTCCTTTACATGAGGTCTATAGGGTGAGACAGTACGCGCGCCATGTACCAACCACTGCTCAGTCGTACCTCGGACTGCACCAGTAGGAATACACCCCACTGCATAAGCATACGGAGAGACTTCCACTTTGTCTATTATTTCTGATTTCTCTAACAATTCTCCTGAGCGCCTTCTGGACACAACCGCCGCTGGAAGCACTCTCGAAGAGAACTGTGAGACAACTTTGCACAAAATTAACCAACAGTACAGCAACCAATTGTCATCAACACTGATTAACACCGCCTGTACCACCTGTGTCCACCGATTGGTACTACGCAGTACCACGTCGCCCCTCTGCTGTGGATACATGCAGGTGTACATTGGAAAGGTTTTCACCAATTGCAACAACATCTCAGTTATTTCTAGACATGCCGCATCTAAACACAGAACTCTAGGAACTTTTCCTTTACTAACGATGTGGAGGGTCTCATTTGCTAAAGTGTGAGAGGCTGAGTCACTTAAAGGAGTTCTCTAAGCTAAAACTTTTAACCCCCGCTGTGCCCGGGCTGTAAAACTATACAAAATAAACTTTCACTTACCTGCCTACGATCCCCCGTTGTTCCGTTATCGCCGCCCGTGCTCCGGTTCCTGTCAGCTTCCTCTTCCTGCGGGTCGGTGACTCACCGTGCGCTCAGCCTATCAGCGGCCGCGGCGGGACATTGCTGCGGCCGCTGATAGGCTGAGCGCACGGTGAGTCACCAACCCGCAGGAAGAGGAAGCTGACAGGAACCGGAGCACGGGCGGCGATAACGGAACAACGGGGATCGTAGGCAGGTGAGTGAAGGTTTATTTTGTATAGTTTTACAGCCCGGGCACAGCGGGGGTTAAAAGTTTTAGCTTAGAGAACTCCTTTAAAGAAACCTCTACCTCAAAGGCAACTGATAAAACTTGCGGCTCCCCATGAGCACTGCAAATCGCATGTGTCACACTCATCCTCTCACTTTCAGCAACACTGAGCGACTCCAAATCGCTATCCATTACCCCATCAACCTGAAGCTCAACATTCCTCATCTCTTTTGCTGTGGACATAACCTCTGCTATGTATGCGCCCTTTTCAGATCCTTTCAACTGGAGAGGGTTAACTTCTGCACATGCCAACGCACCTGTGTCTACCGGCCCTGCAGTCTCTCCCTTTAGCACAGCAGAAATTGTGTACACTTCACTGTTACCCACTGCAAACACATTTTTAAACATAGCGGGCTGCAATAACATAACTTCACCACTTTGCTCGGGTGGCGCTTCATTAAACTAATGAGGACCTTTTCTGCCAGCAGTGACAGACCGCAGTAACCCATTATCACTACAAGTAATTTTAAACATTTGAGTTTTACCATTTTCCTCATCACCAAGGTCAAGTACCCTCTTATCCATCAGAGCGGCACCACAGTTGTCCCAGGCAACCTCTGGCTCCAACACACAGAGCTTCCTGGAGGTTTCTAAGGACACCTCTGCAGCCTTATATACGGTTGCTAAGGGGAATCGCATATCCTGCTTAGCGATCACCCCTACCTCATTAAGCATCACATCACCATAAGCACATGTATCATCAGCAATATCTTCATCATCAGCATAAATAAACATAGCAGTTTTATAATCTATCAGATTGTTTTTTATCAGAATGCATGGCATCCTGCATGCCACTCAACATATCACCCTTCCTCTCCAAAGGAATTATTTTTCCCACTAGGGCGGCTTCACAGTTGTCCTGGGAAACCACTTGCGTCACTATCACAGGCTCCTTGGCGGTTTCCCTTGGCAACTCTGCAGCACCTGTCTCTATCGCTAGGGAACATGGCACACCAACTGTTTTGGTCACCCCTAACACATCTCTCCCAGCACTCTGCTGGATTACCTTAGGTGTACACAGAGTCCATATGTCCTTTTCAGACTTTGACCTTGCTGCAAGGAGGGTTTTAACCTGTGTCTTCCCACTGATCTGGGTAACACACTGCAGCAAGTCCATTTTTACACCGTCTGCAGATCTCCTCACTGGACACACTGCTACTTCACTTGGATCACAAACTGCAATAGTCTTACCATATTCCGTAGCAGATAAATCTATCTTCATTTGAGGGTGCTGTCTCTCAGTTGCATAGTTACTGGCCAACTCCCCCTGGTGGCCACAGGGTCAAATCACAGCAGGCATCTGCCACTGTTTAGCACCCCCTGCAGACACAACAGAAAACTCCCTGTTGCCAGGGGTGACTGCAAACATATCTGAAATGGAATCTTGGCCCACTGACAAAGAGTTCTGCTCAGCAACATTACCTCAAGCTTCACCCCAGAATCTAAGGCAAGAAAATATGCCGTGCCCCAGCTGACCACATTCCAGGCATGGTGTTTGACGACTTTCTCCTGTTGCTAAGGGAGATAGCCCTCTCCCAACACGCAGAATTTCACTGGCATCTTTATGGGGATGATGATATACCTCTTCCTTGTAGCTCCTCTTTCCCATTGACACATTTTCTCCCGTTGCTAACGGAAACGGTGCTCTCCCAGCTGCACGTTGCTGGCTCTCCCACACACGTAGACTTCTCTCTCCATGAAGCGACATAGCTTTAAACTTGCCACGATCCTCTGTAGGCAATATCCTTGTCTTGTGGTCCACTGACCTGACATCATAGGTGTTGCTATGGGCAACTACACCCATCTGCTCACTCTTTACACTCAGAGCAGGCTTCTCATACCTTTGCTTTTCTGAAGCCTGGGACAAAGGGCATTTGGAAACTTCATGCCCCCACTCACTGCACTGCAAACAGCGCACCTGGCTCTCAACAATTTTCACATTAATAGCTGGCCGGCCTACACCAGCGTTGCCAGGGGCAACAGCATGCACTTTCCCTTTGATTTGGTTTAGCGCAGCCAGGTGCATCTTGCAGTCTGGTGCTTGTTCTGTCGGTAACAACCCCTCCAGCCATAAGGTTCTGTCTCTCAATTCTGACAGCATTGCTTTCTGTTTGCGCTTTGACCTCCCCATCGCTGCGAACAGGGCAATGTTTTTTTCAACACAGTTCCTTTTTAAACACAGGAAAACTTTGGCGTATTGTCTCCAAGACTTGCAAACAGCACACTTTCACATGCAGACTTCACTCTTTGCGGTTCCGCTTGAACCATCCACTCACTGGGCCTTCCCAAGTGGATACATCTTCTCAGGCCACGCTGAGCTCACTTCCACAGGTACACCACCTGTACGCAACACAGTCCATCAATTGAACTCCTGTGCAATGCAGTTCGCCTGGCTGCCACACACAGCTAACAGCAGTTCACAGCAGAAAACTTTTGACTTTCAGTTCACATTGGCTGCTCATCACAGCATTGCTGCAAAACACACAGTTTCTTTCTACTCACTGTTTGGTTTTCGAGGATCTGGAACTCTTCCAAAACTGCCCGAAGCAATACCTCCACCATATGTAAGATTGGGGTTATTAGACTCCAGCGATAGATGCGTTTTCCAGTGAGTATGCCAATCCAGAACTGAGTTTTTAAGGGCCTGGTAGCCCACTTTTATTTAAAAGCACAAAAGTTCAAAAATACAATAGCAGCCCTCGCAGGGGGTTCCACCATTCCTGTATCTTGCCAAATTAACAGTTTAGCATCCTGGCTGTCACACTTGCCATCTGCCAGGCTGTTTCAGGCGTTTAGCCTAGGCCCCAGTTCTGTTCCCCAGAACGAACAGTTTCCCAGAGTTAAGCACACACCTAGCTTACTCCTATCAGCGTCTTGCTGCTCAATCATTAATCACATCTGCCTGCTGCAGACATGCACACAGCCTCTGACTCCACTCAGAGGGATTTGGGAATGCCCCTGATTCCCGGGACAGACTTCCTGTCTGTGGGTGGGGCCCTGAGCCATAGTCAGTTCAGAACTAAATAGCTGAACACACAGCTGTGCAATTAGTGCGTCTTTCTCTCCAGAATATGGCGTAAACCACCAACCTTTCACATAGCACAGAGTCCCACCCTCACAATATGTAGCACTACCCCCGGAGGAGCTGCTGGTTTGTTTTTGGGTCTACGCTCTGTGATCAACCACTTAAAGTGGCTCAAAACCCTCCCTTGACACAACTGGTAATATGGGCGTTGTGGACCCCAGTAACTTGTGAGGAAGCACAATATCCTGTTACACAACAACAGATTATGCAAATTAAAGGTTACCTTAAATGGAAGGGATCCTGCAGTATGAAAGATAGGCTGCACACAGACTTCAAGATAACCAAAGTAATACTTTACTTGAGATGGAAACAAAGGAACATGAGTAAAACAGTAATAAACTGAAAAGACCTGCAGGATCAGTAACAATAATAACACATAGGTGTGAGCTGAACTACAATATCATACAGACCTGTGTAAGCACACAGCAAGGGGAACCCCTTCAACAAAACATACACATTGAAATGCCCCCTTGCCAAGCCTCACCCAGCTCTCTGTCTTTCTACAATGCTATACAATGTAATGGAACCAATTACTCGATCAACGAGTAATAAAATTCATATCAACAATATGCAACACTAAATAGATAGTCTTTGAGTATTATAGCTATAGCTAATCAATATGGTTTGGCGGGCCAGGCCAAACCTCAATATAATTTATACTAATAGTTTGTGCACTGCATTGGTGCGCAAAGAGCAATTTATAGTCCAAAAGGGAAATAGTAAACTGGTGAAAGTTTCCTGAACAGTCAAACTGCAAAAGTGGATATCAGCAATCCACCCTCCTGCAAGACAGCCAGTACTCTTGGGCAAGT
Source organism: Rana temporaria (assembly GCF_905171775.1). NCBI lineage: Eukaryota > Metazoa > Chordata > Amphibia > Anura > Ranidae > Rana > Rana temporaria. Next base: position 122,882,039 of record NC_053495.1, on the reverse strand, counting down.
GCCCGTCTCACCCAATCGGTTCAGGCCTTGTCATTCTGCGGCACTCCGTCCCCGATCTTCAGTCACAGCCCTGTTAGCCGGCAGCCTCCGGTTCTCAGACAGGTCGCAGGGATACTGGAAACCTGTCTGATCACTCCAACAGAGGTTCCGTCTCCTCTTCTCAAAGGCGCTCCACCCGGGCGTATGTAGGCCTCAGCCGCGGCCTACTCCCCGTGGAGACACTTCTGGCAGTGTCCTCCTGGGTTGAAGAGGCGGTCCTAGGAGAGTGCGCCAAACACGTCCTCCCCCTTAAATTACCTCCCCCAGCAGGCGGCGTGAAAGGCAAAGCATCTTGGGGTTGTACAGCTGCTCTCTGGGTGATGTAGTTTTTATTACAGACCAGGGCAGATGGAGTCTCTTCTCCTCCTGAATTCAATTCCCCAACATTCTCTGCGGTAGCAGAACAAAATGTAAACAACAGGTGGCTCTAACCCATCTTGGCCACAAGAGGGAGATGAGATCCTTCACGATCAGCAATGGTAGTCTTTTATTTCACATCAAAAAGGGTGATACCCCGCTACACACATATATATCTTTATGGAAAGAGATGGGTTGGAAATGGCAGAGCACTGACTTGAACACACTAGGGTCAGAGCAGATGGGAGAGGAAGGATGCCAAGTCCAAACTTCCCTCAGTCCTCAGGTGCAAGCCACAGCCCAGTAGAATCCCCCCCCCCCGTCCTGACAGAACAGGACACCCAAGTGAGACAGGGGACAAGGAAAAGAGACAGGATGAGCTGACTGTATGTAGGACTCATCCAATGTACACCCTATAAAGCCACACTGGGATTAGGGGTGGGGTCCAATAAAAACAGTTGGAAAGATGCCAAATAGGTATATTTCTTAACAGGAAGTTTATTTTGAGAAAATTGATTTTTGCACATTAACAGCCACATATTAGGGTATCTCTGTGCAAAATATTGGCATTTGGCCAAAACATTTCTGAGTTTTTATAAACATCGCATCTTAAAGGAACATAACACTTTAAACACTTATTAAGCCTAATCTGTGTATTAGTGAGTGATTGTGGTGATGCTTATAACACCCTGTTCTGAGGCATAGTCAAAAAATTTATAGTTTATACATTTCTAGAAGAGGGGGTACTGGATATCACCCTACAACACCTCTATAAAACCCTGTAAAGAAAGCCGATGGTTCTTACCGCTTTATACAGGACTTGAGGGAAATTAACAGTTTAGTTATACCTAGAGCACCAGTTTTACCTGATGTGCCATGCCACAGCCACACCATCTAATGCTACCCACTTCACTACACAGTGATTGGTTTAGCGAATATATTTTATCGTCCCCTTGTGGACGCAGCCCATCTTTTGGAAATGTATCCTTCACGGCCGGTGACTAACCTGGTGGATGATATCCTCAGGGTTATGTACCTTTGTTGTCTACGCAATTATGCTCCAGACCACATTGCGAGCCCACCTGCGAGACCACACCTACACATAGATCGGTCCTGCTACAGTATGTAGTTACTCTTTGGAGTAGGGATGAGCTTCATATTCAAGTCGAACTCATGTTCGACTCGAACATCATATGTTCGATCGTTCGTCAAATTACGAACATTTTGGGCCGTTCGCGCCAAATTCAAGTGGCGTTTTACTGCCCATAATTCACTGCAGCATCGCAGCAGTATAGATCCTCTGGCCCAATGGCGGTCTTTATTTCTGATCTGTGTCTCCCTCCTCTCAATTTAAGCATTGCTATGGGACATCCCATTAAGTAATTAAGGCTCTGTGTCCCGTGATGTATGAGCAAGAAAATATGATTTTTTAATCATGTAAAATCTTTTTCTTGGGAATACATCACAGGACACAGAGCTCCAGCCCCTCTTTGGAGTTAAACGTGGGACACTTATTGCTTTGCTACAAAACTGAGGTACTCTCCATTTGGGAGGGATTATATAGGGGAGGAACTCAATTTTAATTGGGTTTGCCAGTGTCCAATCACCTGTGGTGACTACATAACCCATTAAGTAATTAAGGCTCTGTGTCCCGTGATGTATTCCCAAGAAAAGGATTTTACAGGTAAGCTGTATTTAAAAATCCTATTATTCGCTGGTATCTGGTCCCTGCCCGAATTGCCAAATTTCACCCCGCCTACCCTCCCAAAGGAGACTGCCCAGATGCCGGTACACATCTCCACATCTGGCGGACCTGCCCACTGGCCCAAACATTCTGGACTGAAGTTTTCCATGTTCTTTCCACATTGTTCAAAGGGCCACTGGACCTTAACCCAGCCCCAGCCCTACTTAATAAAAAGCCTCCGGAAGTGACCCACCCACAATTTAAACTCCTCTTGCAAGTCACTTCCGCAGCAAAGCAAACCATTTCAAAGTGTGTGGGATGGATGTTACTGGCGCAAATGAAAAAATATTTATATTTAAAGATACGTTCTATATTGTATGGTTTACTGCAATCTAAGGGTGCAAGTCACTCTGTGTCGGCTCGCCCAAAAATGTGAATAGTATAGTATAAGGATTGAGCTACCCTAACTGGTGGCCTAGTTCAGCAGCACCTTATATATAATGTGCAAATCTATTTAACACCTATGGGTGTCCCCTTGTGCCTCCACAAGGCTGTGCTCCTCTGTGTGAAACTATATATGCTATAAGTTTATTAATAAATGACAACACCCACCAACAAATATGTATATGTAAGTAACAAACCCTCATATACTTTTTTGTTTACCCAGTGTTTATGTGAGGATTTTTAAAAATATATAAATGCACTTGTTGATAAATTATCCAATAGTGTTTTTTTAGTCCGCAAAGGTATCCACAACTCTATTACGGATTCACCAGAAGTGTATGTTATGTCTCAAGACCACAGTTTTAACCCAAAAAATATATGTAAATATAAGATTAAAAACACATAAAAAACACATGAAAAACGGGGATTTACTATATGGATCCCCTGCCCTTTGTTTTAACAGTCCCAGTGAATAACCAAGTGCTCCAAAACAATAAATATTCATCCTGTGGGGTATTCAAATCCAACGTGATTTCACCACCTCTGTGATAATCCCATCACCTTCAGAAATGGCAACTCACCAGATCCTGCTTAATTAGTGCCTTTGGTTCATTCCCAGGATAACCAATCCTATTTTCCGCCAACGCAGCTGTCACTTTTCATGGATGTATTATTATGGCCTCTCTTTCTCTACAAACGCTCATAGGAAAGACATGGCCATCATACTGTAGTAGGTAAAAGAATGTATTGATTTAAAAATTACAAAAATATTGCACTCACATTTTCATGTGCCTCTATGCCGGCACCAAGCTTCTCCAGTCGTGTATGCAAAATTTGGCGATAAAAGGTACGTTTCTCTATCACGTTCCCCCCCAGGCCTTTCCTGCGAATGGCGTGTTGTTGGAACCCACGAGACAACACGCCGTTCGCAGGAAAGGCCTGGGGGAAAATGCGATAGAGAAACGTACCTTTTATCCCCGAATTTCGAATACACGGCTGGAGAAGCTTGGTGTCGGCATAGAGGCACATGAAAATGTGAGTGCAATATTTTTGTCATTTTTGTCATTTTTAAACCAATACATTTTTTTACCTACTACACTATGATGGCCATGTCTTTCCTATGAGCGTTTGTAGAGAAAGAGAGGCCATAATAATACATCCAAGAAAAGTGACAGCTGATTTGGCGGAAAATAGGATTGGTTATCCTGGGAATGAACCAAAGGCACTAATTAAGCAGGATCTGGTGAGTGGCCATTTCTGAAGGTGATGGGATTATCACAGAGGTGGTGAAATCACGTTGGATTTGTATACCCCACAGGACGAATATTTATTGTTTTGGAGCACTTGGTTATTCACTGGGACTGTTAAAAAAAGGGCAGGGGATCCATATAGTAAATCGCCCGTTTTTCATGTATTTTTTATGTGTTTTTAATCTTATATTTACATATATTTTTTTGGTTAAAACTGTCGTCTTGAGACATAACATACACTTCTGGTGAATCCGTAATAGAGTTGTGGATACCTTTGCAGACTAAAAAACACTATTGGATAATTTATCAACAAGTGCATTTATATATTTAAAAAAAATCCTCACATAAACACTGGGTAAACAAAAAAGTATATGAGGGTTTGTTACTTACATATACATATAAGGGCCCGCTTCAGAAGACATAATCTAACGAAACGTGCGTAAAGCGGATACACGCACACCCACACGCACTTCCGGGTTAACCAGCTGACTGTCAGTAGAACGCACGCCGTTCCCAGGCTGGTGCTGACAATCGTACCGTTTTTTAAGTGCAGCATTGGGAGGCTTACTATCGTACAGATAGCTGCCCATTTGTTTGTTTTTATTTGATTTATTCTTTACTTTTTATACAGAGCTACTGGTTCCACTTTGTATTTATCCTTATTTTTGTATTACTCTGCTATTTGTGCACGCTATCAATAGTGGCAGTGCTAATAAAATACCCCCTTTTTTAAAAAAACGTACTACGCAATGCGAGACTGTTTTTTCTCCTGGAGGACTTTGGATTACTAAAGGACCTGTGCCATTTGGACGAGAGAACCCATCCAGAGAGCCCAAGGAGGGGAGAGCCGAGCTGGGGAGCAGCTGGAGATTACACACATATGCACTCTACCCCTGCAGGGGTGAGTGTCTCTGGTGAGTGGGGACCCAGGAGGGGGAGCACCGAAACCACTGCGTGAATCATCACAAATGCATATTTTGATCACCCACCCAATCTAGTTGCACCTTCGAATGAACTACCTTATTCTGGCTGACATCTGATCAACTTTATGCGGACTGCTGATTAATTATTTTTAATTCATTTTTAATTCATGTTATTTACTGGACATTATATATTTAACATGGTTTGGATCACCAATTAATTGTTTATTTGTATCTCATTGAACCACTACTCCTAACTGTTGGTCCAGTTAGGGGGTCACTCATATCATAGCACTGAATTTTTTATATAATTTATCAATTGAGGATTTTTTTTTATTATTTATTCACTTCTTTTTGGTATTAATACTGATTTTGGTAAATTTTCTCATAGTGCACTTTTTGCCACTACTGCTTTCTTTGCACATTACCTCTGACAGATTCAATGTCACAGTGCACTTTTGTGCCACATATTGCTATATTTGCACAGTACATATGACTGATCGAGTGTCACTCTATGGACACTACTATTTTAAGGCTGCATTCACACCTAGGCATACAAAATCGCTGCGTTTTGTCCCGCGAATTGCGGCGACAAATTGCAGCGTTTTGTACCGCGATTTGCGGCGACAAAACGCTGCGATTGTGAATGCAGCCTCACCCCCTCTATGGAGATGGTTCACATCTCCTATGCCGAACGCCGAAAGCCGCCTGAAAAAAAGGTCCGGGACTTTTTTTCAGGCGTACGGCGTTCGGCGTGGAGATGTGAACCATCTCCATAGAGGGCAATGTGTTTTCATCCCTCCAGCATCTCGGGGCTGCTGTGGCGTCACACTACAGGCGACAAAACGCCTAGGTGTGAATGGGGGCTTAGAGTCACTTGCACTTATCTTTACCATATATATTTTTCCTAATCAGTTTATTGATGTTCATTATAGGCACCTTTATTGAATAGACTTATTCATCATTTGATCTATGCTTATGATCTGGATCACTTATTAAGTTCATATTGTATCATTTATTTGGTACGTATAGCCTATTGTTGAGACAGCGCCACCACCCCCTTACTTTCACATATTATCTCTGTATCCCCTCTGGGATTATTTATCGGGGGGCTGCAGTCCGTTATTTTATTTTTATTTATTATTATTATTGTTCTACCCTCTCTGCTACCATATTAATCCTTACATTGATCCTAAGCGCGGTATCCTTTTTTACTAAGTGGTTAAACCAAACCATTTTTTATTAGCTAAACAACAAAGGAACAGTTTGCTAGTGCCCTATAATAAAGTAATAAAAAAACAGATAATTTTTATATACAACTGCTGTATTTATTGGCGTATAACACTCACTTTTTCACCCTGCAAATCGGTTGCAAATAGTGTGTGCGTGTTATACGCTGATACTGCAATTTGGGCTGCCTTGGAGAGAGCGGGGAGGGGGTGGGACGAGCGACTTCAGATTACATACAGCGAGAATCTCCTTTTTACTCAGCGGCCACTGTAATAGGAAGTCCCGTCTCCTGGGCCAGCATTGGACCAGTGTTCTGTCTATCATAGAAGCCGGTCCAGGAGGCGGGATTTTGTATTATTATAGAGGCCACTGAGTAAACAGGAGATTCTCGCTGTATGTAATCTGACAGCGCTCATGCCGTCCCCCTCCCTGAGATGGGCATTGATCAGGCTGCATTCATGGCAATGGGGAGGCTGTAGATGGGCATTAATCAAGCTGCATTCATGGGCAATTGTGAGGCTACAGATGGGCATTGATCAAGCTGCATTGATGGGCTATCCCACTATCCCTATTATTGTCTCTCGGTTCTGCTGCCGTGTCCCTGGTGTCAGCCGCCTTAGTTCCCGGGGAGGATATCGCCCATAGCCTTCTCTTACTATCTATACCAACCTACTTAATCCATTGCTATTTTACCATGCTACAAATAGGTAAGAGTGTTTGGGATCTTTTTGCTCCCCCTCTTTCTTTTATGCATAATACATAAGATGCTACCATTATGTTATCCATTACCAATGTATCATTTTGGCTATTTATTTTATTATAGACATCCCTATACTCTATTTCTGCTCCTGACGAGTGGTACAAGCTACGAAACGCATAGAGATTCTTCATAATGAGATGTCATAGTATAGGTTTATCATTTGTACCTGTATATTATTTCAATGGCTCAGCTATTACTGTTATTTTGTTGACTTTGCTACCATTACAGAATCGGTTTCCAGACATTAAATCTATGATTATGACATTACTACCATGAGATGTATTCTTTGCAACAGTGTAGTGTCTGTAGACATTCAGTGTAACCTATCATTGCGATACATTACCATGTATGCTTTACTGTAAATATTAGGTACTATTTTGCACTGACCAGACCTTACATGCTGAGACTCATAAATATTTTATCTATCGACTTTTATCATGTGTCTGCTATACCCCTTTGTAACTCAATAAATATGTATACATCAGTCTATCCATTGAATTCAGCAGTGTGCTTCATTTAAAGTCCCAAACCCAGTTTCTTCTCTGCATTGATGGGCAATTGTGAGGCTACAGAAGGGCATTGATCAAGCTGCATTGATGGGCACTGATCCTTATTTTGCTTCAAAGTTCTTTATTTAAAATGTACGTTTTTTTTCCTGAAACTTCCCTCTTAAAATGAAGATGCGTGTTATACGCCTGTGTGTGTTATATGCCGATAAATACGGTATATAAATCGGACCACATTGAGGAACAAATGAGGAGAAAAAAGGGACAGAGGGACTTTGTTCCAAATCAGGGACAGTTCCCCGAAATCAGAGACAGTTAGAGAGCTATGGTTGAACTACAGTACAGTATACACATTATTTTCCTTAGTACCTTGTCTAGGCACAGCAACATTTCCAGTAGGTCAGCTGAATTTCATGTGCACATGCTGCAGGAACTAAGGTGAACTATGTTTTATAGCACCAGTATAGAAGCAGGCTGTGGCACAGATTACTTGGAAGTTCACTTGGCATGATGCCATTCCCAGGGACAGACAAGGGTTAAATATTGGGCGTTCTGCCTTTTATGCCTCATTCAGCACTTTGTAAATAATTAGAATAGTACCTGGGGGTATGATGTAATAGATCATCAGTGTACGATGAGGATGTGGCTGAGTGTTGTGTTGGTTTGGGTGCTAGCTGAAATCTGTGCTGCTCAGTTTAATCCTAATGTGAAGTGTGGCAGAACAAGTATTGTCCACTTGTTTGAGTGGCGATGGGAGGACATTGCTGTGGAATGTGAGCGATACCTAGGACCTAATGGATTTGGCGGTATTCAGGTAATGGGTGACTATTTATTAGTTTATCTGAATTGGTATTGCATGTTTTTTTGCAGCACATTCTTGCATTTGTATTTAGGGTTCATGCACATGGGCATGTTTGCTTGTGCAGTGTAAACAGGCTGTGTATTTTTGTTGCCTTGGAGGTCCAGGAGCTGTTTACTGCCCATAGGCAAGAATGGTTGAGGGGCAAAGATGGATGCTTTCACCAGCGGGGACATTGTGGTCTTCATTTGCAGGTAAGTGCCACATAATGGGCTAGTATGCAATGCATACTAGCCCATTTTGCTTTTACTTTGCAGGGGAATTAAGAGGAATTAAAACCCATCAAGGTTTACTTCTTAAAAGGCATCACATTTTTATTAAATGGCAAGCACACCAATAAAAATTGGACATATGTTTTTTTAACAGCTTACCACAAAGCACAGAATGTAGGTTATAGGGAGCTCAAAACATATATTACGGAACATTACGGCAATACAATAGTATGAAACCTGCCTTTAAATAGAGGAAGCAGGAAGGCGTTTATTTTTAGCTTGCATCACTTATTCGCAGTTTTACACATCTATTTTACCTGTTTTGCAAAAAGCTTCAGTTTAAATATACACATTTTTGTTATTGAAAGTGTAACTGAAGGCAAAACTTTTATTTTTATTTTTGATAAAAATAAGAAGGATTAGAACATCTGTCAGTTTTTTTTTACTGCTGTCTGTGCCCCCATTAGGGAGAATGAGTGAGTGAGTGAGTGAGAGAGTGAGAAACTTATATAGCGCAACACATGCAAACTGAATCGCCTCTGGACGCTTAGTATGCATTCCCTGAGTAAACTTTTTTGCCCTCAGAAGAGATGGGTTTTGATTTTTCTTCTGAAGGCCAAGTAGTTCACCTCCAGTCGGATGCTGGTTGGTAGAGTGTTCCATAGTCTAGGTCCTTGGACTGCAAATCTTCGTTCTCCTTTGGACTTGTATCTGGCTTCGGGTATCTGGAGTAGATTTTGGTTGGTGGATCGCAGAACGCGATTGGGGTTGTGAGCTTTTAGTTTATCGCATAGATATTGGGGGGCATTTCCTTGAACACACTTATGCGTTAGACAGAGTGCCTTGAAAGTGATTCTGTCTTTTACGGGCAACCAATGAAGGGATCTCAGTGAAGGTGAGATTGATTCCCATGGTTTTTTCGCAGTCACAAGTCGAGCGGCCGTATTTTGAACGACTTGCAGACGAGTGATTTGTTATTTAGGGAGTCCGAGATAGAGGGCATTTGCATAGTCAAGTCTGGAGTTGATAATTGTTCCCACCACGACTGCTATGTCTTCTTTTGGGATAAAGGGAGTGAGTCTGCGTAGTAGGCGCAGCAGATGGTGCGATCCGCTGACTACTGACCCTTATTTGTGCATCCATTGTCATGTAGGTGTCGAAAATGACTCAGAGACTTTTGACTTTGGTGCTAGGGGTGATCGTTTTACCCAGAATGGGTGGGGGTGTCCATGTTGTTGCGGGATGATTCTTTTGATTGGCGTGAAACAGGAGAAATTCTGTTTTCGAACCGTTGAGTTTAAGACAACTCTTCTTCATCCAATTTTCTATCAAAGTAAGGCATTTCTCTAGTCCGAGATAATGATCCTTTTTGTTGCAGATGCGAAAATACAGTTGTGTGTCATCTGCATAAGAGTGGTAAAGTAACTTCTGGTTACTGATGATTTCAAAAAGAGGGCGGAGATAGATATTGAACAGAACAGGCGACAAAGGGGATCCCTGAGGGACTCCGCATGACACCATGCGTTTTTCAGAAGTGAAAGGACCAAGTTTCACTATTTGTGATCGGTTTTCCAAGAAGGAGGAGAACCAAGATAAATCACATTCCGCGACTCTGGCTACTTCAGCTAGCCGAGTCAGTAATAATTTGTGGTCTACCGTATCAAAAGCTGCGCTTAGGTCCAACAGTGCCAGAAGACAAGATTCTCCTTCGTCTGCTGCCTCGAGAGCATCATCCCATATTTTGAGCAGTGCTGTTTCTGTTCCGTCACCAGGACGGAAACCCGATTGAAACGGATCGAGTAATTTGTGGGTGTCTAAAGGATGTTGTAGCTGTTGTACAACTTCCTTCTCCATTACCTTGGAGAAGACATTCAAGCCTGTTATAGGGCGACCGTGGTTTGGGTCTTTGGGGTCGAGAGAAGGAGAATCACCTTCTCTGCTGGTTAGGCGTTATCAGAGAGTGAACTACCAAATTTTGGGTTATCATCTGAACAAGTACAGAGGGGCACTGGAAATGAAAAGACATCTCCCCAATTGGACACAGATGGCAACAAAATAAAAACTGAAAGGGGTTATAACCCTCCCTTACTCTATCCTCTATATCAGTGTTTTTCAGCCTTTTGTTTGTCAAGGCACCCTTTAGAACTGTGCACAATCCCTGTGGGCTCCTTCAAACCAGAAGGTGCACCAAAGCATGCACTTCTTTTTTTTACAACTCCCCACTCCTAGTGCAAACCCCACTCCAATTCCACCACCTAGCTCATCCCCCCCCAAATTCCTTCTCATTTTACAAACCCCCTCCAAATTCCCCCTCCTAGCATATCCAAAGCACAAACTCCCCTGTTCCTAAATCCCTAGTCCTAGAACAAACCCCACCCCAATCCCCCCAACACAGATCCCCCTCTTAGCACAAACCCCCCCAAATGCCCTCTATTAGCACAAAACCCCCCAAATGCCCTCTCCTAGCACAACCCCCACTCCCCCAGTACAAACCCCCTTGTTCCCAAATCCCCACTCCTAGCGCAAACTCCACTCCCATGCCCCCTCCTAGCACAAAAGCCCCCAGCAACCCCCCAAATTCCTTCTCCTATTACAAACCCTATCCAAATCCCCCCTTGTAGCACAACACCTCCCAGCACAAGTCCCCCCGTTCCCAAACCCCCACTCCTAGCACAAACAGTACAGGTTTATCTTCTATATTTAACATGCACTTTTGAGGTTTTGTTTGTGTACTAATAATAATTTTTGTGTATTTCTATTGAAAATATTGTTTTCATTAACATTTGCACAGACATCAAATGGTGTACAAAGTCTACAGCATCATCTTTTAACCCTTTTCCTGCCATCAATCTAAGGGTTATGGTGGCAGCACCACTGACACAAACTCCTGGCCACTAGAGCAGTTGAGATTTGTTTACTTTTTTACAGTGAGCTGTTGGCTTTGTAGTAGAAGTGATTCAGGTGGCTATAAAGCCACCTAATCAGTTCTATAACTGTGCCCCTTCCCATCCCCATCCATCTAACATTCCCTACCATGTATTTTGGGCTTGCATGCCCCTCCTGAGTGCCTGGGACCTCCATGGCAAGTGTCAGGATGGAGAACGGTAGGAGTTTAGTCAGCATTGATCTGTGTTTCTCCCCTGGGTGGTCTAAACCAAAAAGTGCCCAGCTGTGAGCAATTTGGGGTTTAGACCTGTCAAACCCCAGCCACTCTGACTGGGGTAAAAGCCGTGGGAACACAGTTTGTGGTTGGACAGCTTTAACAGAGGGCAGGGGTGACATTAGTGGTCTGATATTCCCCCAAATCATCCTAAAGAAAACCTGTCACCTACACTATTATGGTAGGGTTAAAGTTAAACAAATTATAGTATAGTATATTTTAAAAAAAGACCCCCAAAAAATTTAAATATCCCCCCCACCCTCACAAAGACACACATACTGTACAAGCACAAATGAGCATGTTAGTGCTCATGCGTAGCAAAACAAAAAGTGTGCTGTACAAATTTGGTATTAGCAGACACATCGGAATGGGATAAATAATTCTAGGGCCATCATTCACTTTTCACTCTAAAATGATGATCTGTAAAGGCTTTAAAAGTGTTGCCTATGGACCGCTTTGGGTATTTTAGATTTTTTATCTCACTGGCGCCTGCAATTTTAGGGCTTAACAAGTTGACATATTTGTTATCTATAAACTTGATAAACAGTAGCACAAATATTTTCATTTTATTTTTCATTGGGTCTCTACCTTCTAAAAAACACATGTGAGGTTTTAGGTAATGTTCTGGCCTAAAATGTGCAGTTTAACATGTTTGCAAAAAAAAAAAGTTTGGGGGTGTATTTTAGAAGCTTTTAATGCCCTGTACACACGATCGGTTCGTCTGATGAAAACGGTCGTTGTGTTTTACGTCACCGCGTTCTGACACAAATGGATTTTTAACTGATGGTGTGTAGGCAAGACTGATGAAAGTCAGCTTCATCGGATATCTGATGAAAAAATCCATTGGTTCATTTTTATCGGATGAACCGATTGTGTGTACGTCGCATAAGACTGTAACGTGCAAGTACAGTATTTCAAAAACTGCCTGAACCCCAATGCAGTATGCTGGCAGAGGACAGGCTTTTCCATCGCCTTTTGTTTAATGCATCTGGAATGTCTTACAGGGATAATAAAGTCTTGTTTTTTTTTTCTAAAATAACAAACATTATACTTACCTGCTCTGTGTAATGGTTTTGTACAGAGCATCCCGGATCCTCCTCTTTTCGTGTCCCCTACCAGTGCTCCTGGCTCCTCCCTCCTGCCGGGTGCACCCACAGAAAGCAGCTTGCTGTGGGCACACCCAAGCAGGATCTGCTCCTGAGCCGCGGCTCTGTTTGTCCATTAACAAATAGCAAAGTGGCTTGGCTCCACCCCCTCTGTCTCCTGATTGGCTCACTGGCTGTGATTGACAGCAGCGAAAGCCAATGGCTCCCACTGCTGCCAATAGCCAATCAGGAGTGTGAGTCCCAGGAGAGCCAAGGCTCTTGTGGACATTGTTGCATTAAGAGAGGGCTCAGGCAAGAATGATGCCGCGTACACACGGTCGTTTTTCGTCATGAAAAAAAACGTTGTTTTTAAAAACGTAATTTAAAATGATCGTGTGTGGGCTTCACATTGTTTTTCGGCTTCTGAAAAATGAAAAAAAAAAAAAAATTCGAACATGCTGCATTTTTTAACGTCGTTTTTTAAAATGTCGTTTTTCGGGTTGTAAAAAATGATCGTGTGTGGGCTAAAACGACATTTTAAACCCGCGCATGCTCAGAAGCGAGTTATGAGATGGGAGCGCTCGTTCTGGTAAAACTACCATTTATAATTGAGTAAGCACATTCATCACCCCCCAATCACCTGTCCATCATCCACCCATCAGTCAGTCAGTCAGTCAGTCAGTCAGTCAGTCAGAGTCAGAGGTGGAGTAGGGTGCTTCGGACCTTCCGTTACGAGCCTGCTCCCACCCAGACCTGGCAGTCAGCTACTAGGCAGATTTCCATTACCTGTGCTGCACAGGGAACAGCTACTAGGAACCAGGAATCCAGCTCTCTTTCTCTCCTCGTGGACTCCTTCATTCGCCGCAGGTAAGACCCTGCCTCTCAGGGCCTACCATCCTGGGGAACCACTGACGGCCGTCCTTCTCAGGGCAGCCGTCACTCAGACCCCTCACTGCGGCTCTCTATTCCCTCTTTGGCTCGGCATCCCCACTCGCACGGCCACCCACGATTGTGGTGGCCCCTAGACACCCCACCTGGGTGTATTTTCGGCGCTTTGCGGCGTTTTTTACACGCCCGCGCCAGCCTGCTACTTTCCGCGGCCGCCGCGCCTCAGGAAAGTCCGCGGCTTCAGCCGCGGCCTACCGGCGCTACGACCGTTTCTCCCTGCGCCTGCCACCAATAGTGCAGGTCTTTCTGATTATCGCCCCTGCACCCCCAGAGGTCCCCTCCACCCCCCTGCTTAGCAACCAGATCGGTGGAATCATTTTCTTACCAACCTGGTTGCCCCCCCAGCCTGGGTCCTGTGTCTTTGCCTGGCGGCCATCTTGGTGCACCCCAGCAACAGTGACACCCAGCATCCCCCCCCCCTTTTTTTTCCCCTCATTAAGTTCAGCAGTCTTTGATCCAGGGCTTGAGCCGATCGCCTTTAGGGATCAGGAAGGAATTTTTTTTCCCTGCCGCAGCACATTGGCCAGCTTGCCCAGGGCTTTTTTTGCCTTCCTCTGGACCAAGGATTGCTGAGAGCGAGGATTCTGCGAATCCTCTCTCACCGAACACCCGCACCCCCGCCCACGGTGACTGGCAACAATGGTTAAATTGCGATACTCTGCGGAAACCATTTGGGGTCTGAGACAATTCGCAACAATATTACCTGCCGTCACCAAAAAAGCCTTAAAATCAGATCAACTTTTGAGAGTCGATCGACGATCGATCATCAAAAATTTCAACCATTCAACACAGCTCAAGCACATATCATGTGCGTTGCTTAACACTAGATCAGCAGTTAAACACCGATCAGAAATCCATGATTTCTTACTACAAAACAATCTAGACTGCCTCTTTATTACAGAAAGTTGGCTGTCAGACGATTGCAACACCATTCTCGGAGAACTGGTACCAGCAAATTATCGCATCCTAACGGAAAATAGAATAGGGCAAAGAGGAGGAGGCCTGGCGGTGATTCATAAGTCTCATATTGCAATCACTAAACCGGTCCTTCAAAATCCTCTACCTTTTATGGAAACCCTTACGCTTCAACTTCAAGCTCACTCTCAGGAGACCGTTCACATTCTCCTCTGCTATAGGCCCCCTGGGCCCAAATCGCAGTTGATTTCAGCATTAACGGAGTTCATATCCACTTACTCCCTTAACAGCAATCATCTTTTGCTGCTCGGGGATTTCAATTTGTGGGCCAACTCCTCACAGGATCCCATCGCGGAGGCCTGCATCGACCACCTGGAAGGGTTAGGACTTCAGCAACTTATATGCGGACCCACGCATGCTTCAGGTCACACTCTCGACCTAATTTTCAGACAAAATCTGAAAATAAACATTTTGGGTAATGAACCTTTGCCATGGACAGACCACCATGCAATTAGCTTCATAATTCCCAGAATTCCACTAGTCATGAAAGCACCCAAGCCGGTGACAATACACTGGGCTAGATCTCAGAGGAAGCTCCACTGGGAACTCTTCAGATCTACCCTGGAAAACCGAATTGGGGCTATTCCTCCTCAGCTAGCAGCCTCAGATACATTGGATGCCATAAATGCAGCTCTGCTACAGTCAGCCGACTTAGCAGCACCAAAGCGCAAAGTCCGCAGCCGGGCAAAAAAGTCCAGCTGGTTCAATAACCAGCTGTCGCTATTGAAGCAAGAGCGCAGAAGGGCGGAAGCCGCCTGGATAAGAAGTCCTTCAGAAGACCGCCTCAACTTCTACAAAGCAGTAACTACACGATATCACAAGGAAATTTTCAAAGCCAAAAAACTTCACTTTTCCATGGTGATTAACAGCGCAATGAATCGCCCACACGAACTCTTCAGGATGGTCACCCAGACCATGAATCCGGGATGTCTTGAAGTCCCCACTTCAGACACCCAAGAGTTCTGCAATGAACTATCGGATTTCTTCATCAACAAAATTGAAAAAATTCGGGTAAGTATTCGGCAAAACAATACTCCACTCAGCCCCCTCTTCAATCAAAACACCGACGGAACGCCTCTACAATCAACTAAGTTCACTTTGGAACCCATCTCCATTGATACCACTAAAAAATTCATTGGTGCGCTGCGCAACAGCACAGCACCCAATGACATCATTCCCACCAAGCTACTGAAGGAATGTGCCGACATCCTGGCGCCTCCAATCACACAGCTTATAAATCAGTCATTTAAGGAAGGCATAGTGCCTTCCCTGCTGAAAGAGGGCACAATCCTGCCGATCTTAAAAAAACCTAATTTGGATCCTATGGACCCAACTCACCGCCGTCCCATAACAGGTCTAAATGCTCTGTCCAAGATAATGGAGAAAGTGGTGGTAAATCAGCTGCAACAGCATCTGGATACCCACAACCTACTCGATCCATTTCAATCCGGGTTCCGTCCCGGACACGGGACAGAAACGGCCTTACTGAAAATATGGGACGATGCGCTCGAGGCCGCAGACGAAGGAGAATCGTGTCTCCTGGTTCTGCTGGACCTAAGCGCAGCCTTTGACACAGTAGACCATAAATTGCTACTGAGACGACTAACAGAAGTCGCCGGAGTCTCAGAAGATGCCTTACCATGGTTCTCCTCTTTTCTCGGAAACCGATCACAAACAGTGAAACTGGGATCTTTCACGTCAGAAAAACGCACGGTGCCATGTGGGGTCCCCCAAGGATCCCCCCTATCACCGGTGCTGTTTAATATCTATCTTCGTCCTCTCTTTGATATTATCAGTAGCCAAGAACTACTCTATCACTCTTATGCAGACGACACGCAGTTGTATTTTCGCATCTGCCAAAAAAAGGATCATCATCTCAGATTAGAGAAATGTCTCTCTTCAATAGAAAACTGGATGACTAAGAGCTATCTCAAACTCAATAGCGCTAAAACAGAACTCTTTATGTTCAATGCCAGTCGGAAGAGACAACCGACAACAAACTGGACACCTTCGCCCATCCTGGGTCAGACCATCTCCCCTAGCTCCAAAGTCAAAAGTCTAGGAGTCACGTTTGACACCTTCATGACAATGGACGCACAAATAGGGTCAGTAGTCAGCGGGACGCACCATTTGATGCGCCTACTACGCAGACTTATTCCATTTATTCCCAAAGAAGACATAGCAGTCGTGGTGGGAACAATCGTGAATTCCAGACTGGACTATGCAAATGCCCTTTACCTCGGGCTCCCCAAGTACCAAATCGCTCGTCTTCAAGTCGTACAGAATACGGCCGCTAGACTGGTGACTGGGAAAAAATCTTTGGAATCAATCTCACCTTCACTGAGATCCCTTCACTGGTTGCCAGTGAAAGACAGAATTGCATTCAAAGCACTCTGCCTGACACATAAGTGCATCCATGGGAAGGCTCCTAGATATCTATGCGACAAGATCAAAACGCACAATTGCAACCGCATTCTGCGATCCACCGACCAAAATCTGGTCAAGGTTCCTAAAACCAAATACAAGTCCAAAGGAGAAAGAAGGTTTGCTTTCCAGGGCCCCAGGCTTTGGAATGCTTTACCAACCAGCATTCGGTTGGAGCAAAACCACCTGTCTTTCAGAAGGCAGATCAAAACCCTGCTTTTCTGAAGGCATGAGACACAAACAACTAGCGCCCAGAAGCGATTCAGTTCGCATGTGCCGCGCTATATAAATTTTTCATTCATTCATTCATTCATCACGCTGTAACAGACAAAAAAGTGCAAAGTGCTTTTACTAACAAGGAATCAGCTAAAAGCAGCCCAAAGGCAAATAGAACTTCCCCTTTAGAGTGCCGTCGTAAGCATTGTACGTCACCGCGCTTTGTTCATCATTTTTCAAAAACGATGGTGTGTGGGCAACATCGTTTTTAATGATGAAGTTGGAAAAACATTGTTTTTTGGACATGCTGAAAAACAATGTTTTTTTTCATGCTGAAAAATGATCGTGTGTACGCGGCATAAAGGTAGGGTGGCTGCTGCACACAGAAGGTTTTTTTCCTTTGTGCATAGAATGCATGAAGGTGAAAAACCTTGCGCATTTACAACCACTTAAAGCTGATTTATACTGAAACTTTATTTTATTTGTGGGTGAGAAGGGGAGGTGCCTGATCCAGCCCCTTACATATCCTTCTGCAGCAATAGATCACATATAATAGTAATCTATTGCTCATTGGTATCAGCCATAGAACACTAACTTAGTGATCTGCTGCCAGAAAGGCAAAGCTATAGAAAGCTATTGTAAATGAGATTTTGTCTTTCAAGCAATAGACACACTAAAGCAGGCATGTCCAAAGTCCGGCCCGGGGGCCAATTGCGGCCCCCGTTCCAGTTTAATGTGGCCCCCCTGGTAATTTGGATATATACTGTATTTGTCGGCGCTGCCTCGGAGGGGACAGGGAGAGGGGGAACGAGTGCTGTCAAATTACATACAGAAGAATCTACTGTTTACTCAGTGGCATCTGTAATATGAAGTTCTGTCTCCTGGGATGCCATTGGACGACTCCTCTGTCTATCATAGGAGGCGGGACATTGTATTAGAGAGGCTGCTGTGTAAACAGGAGATTCTCCTGTATGTAATCTGTTGGCGCTCGTCCCGCCCCCCCGAGGCTGCAGATGGGCATTGATCAGCCTGCATTCATGGCAATGGAGAGGCTGCGTTCAGGCAATGGCGAGGCTGCAGATGGGCACTGATTAGGCTGCATTGATGGGCAATGACCCTTATTTTGCTTCACAGTTCTTTATTTACATGTTTTCCCCTAAAATGTCCTTCCTAAAGTGAAGGTGCGTGTTATACGTCGATAAATACGGTATATCCAAATAACACACCTGAGCTCATCTCTTCACCACACACAGCCACAAAGGAAAGAGAATTCTTGTTGGGCGGTGTATTAGTTGCTTGGACAAACACACTTAG
The DNA here is from genome assembly GCF_905171775.1 of Rana temporaria. Classification (NCBI taxonomy): domain Eukaryota; kingdom Metazoa; phylum Chordata; class Amphibia; order Anura; family Ranidae; genus Rana; species Rana temporaria. The sequence goes on along the minus strand of NC_053495.1, from coordinate 122,863,656 downwards.
ACCGAATTTTAATGGTTCAAAGAATGTCAGGCAAAATGGTCGGCACTTACACATGTTCACTTCATCAAATCTGGCCCTCTTTGAAAAAAGTTTGGGCACCCCTGCACTAAAGAGTTAGAATTCCCTGTACAGACAAAATGAGTCACATATCCCAATGAATCTTTGAGTCACATATCCCAATGAACCTAACACACCTGCAAATAAATACTTTATTATCGAATTTTACTGGAAAAAGGATTGCATAAATCATCAGATGACAAAGTGTAACATGTCCTAGCTTGTTTGCTTTATGTCAGTATTTCAGCCATAGAACAAACACAAAGTTACGAAAAAGAAAATCTCGGAAAATTTAGAGCAAATGATTCCTTTTATGCCTAATTTTTCTGTAATCCATTGGAGAACAGGATTCATTTGTGCGGTCTTCTAGGCCTCCCTTAGAGACATTTAGCTGTAAGTGCTAGTCTGAAGAGCAATGTGTAAAGTAGATATTTATAAAGCATCTTGCATGATAGAAACACATTTGTGAACCCCTCACATACCTCAGAGCTCCAGTCTTGAGATGTTGAATAATAACCTTAAAGCGGAGTTCCACCCAAAAATGGAACTTCCTCCTGGGGCTCCGCAGCACTGGAAGGAAGGTCACCTCTCCCCCTCCCTCTCGGCAATCATCTGGGACACTCACAGGTCCCAGATGATTGCTTGGCCAATCACGGTGCACAGCGCTGCTCGTGCATGCACAGTGCGTGCCCGGCTGTGAAGTCACAGCCGAGCGCCCACAGTAGTGATGCCGGCACCGCAGAGAGGAGGGGGAGATGAGAGGTGCTTTGTTCCCCGCATTACTGGACTCTGGGACAGGTAAGTGTTCGATTATTAAAAGTCAGCAGCTGCAGTATTTGTAGCTGCTGACTTTTAATATTTTTATTTTAGTAGAAACACCGCTATAAACCAGGGGTGCTCAACCTTTTGAAGAGCGAGGGCCACTTAAGTATTCACTGTAACCGGTCACAGTGAAATGACTCGGCGAACACCGCCACCAAACGCCCTGCAATTCACTGTGCACTGCACAGTGCATTCTAAGTCCTGATTGAGCAAACCTTTGCCCAATCAGGGCGCAGTGAATAGTTGTTTGTTAAGGAGCAGGGCCAGGAAACATCCTTAACAATTGACTCCAATTGGCTTCCCCGCTGACAGCTTAATAAAAAAAAAACATTTCTGCCAATAAAAAAGTGAACAAAAAACGGCGTGGGGTCCTCCCCAAAGTCCATACCAGACACTTATCCAAGCACACAGCTGGAAAGGCAGGAAAGGGAGGCACTTGCTCATACCAGGCCACATGGGGGGGAATACTTTGGGGCAGGGGGGCTCTGCCTCTCCCCCACACCTAAGCACCTTTTCCCCATGTTAATGGCCTCTTCCTGAAAACCCTGTACAGTGGTTGAGGGGGTCTTATCAGAATCTGAAAGCCCCGATTAAAAAACAGGGGCCCCCAGATCCCACCCCCTTATGTGAATAAGTATGGGGTACATAGTACAATCTAACCTATTCACCAAAAAAGTGCCCAAAAAATAAAAACACAGAGACAGTTTTTGACAATACCTTTATTTAAAAAACAAAAAAACAATGTCCCCTGATGTAGCTCTATCATCAATCATGCCCCTGCCGCCAACGCCACTGCTAACCCCCGCCACCGCCAACCCCCAAAAAAAGGAAAAAAATGCTCCGCCATCAACTAAGGCAAATGCCTGGCTTGCCGTTTGATAATTCTTATATAGGTAAGGGGCAGAGACACCTGGCGACGTCACCTGGTGGCACCGCTGCTTGCATGCTGAGTTGGTGACGCCACAAAGGGGTGGTGCAACCAGGTGATGGTAAGAACTGTAAAATTGCAAACCAGGCATTCAGTGGTTTTCCTTAGTTGACGGCAGAGCATTTCGGGTTCGGCGGTGACATCAACGTCGTCACTGACGATAAATCTACATCAGGGAACAGGGAACATTGTCAAAAACTCATTCATATAGAAAGGGGGCTGGGATCTGAGGGGCCTCCTTGTTAAAGGGGACTTCCAGATTCCAATAAGCCCCCTGCCCGTAGACCCCCGCCAACCGCCAACCAGGGTTGTCGTTAAGGAGCCCTTAAACATGGGGACAAGGTGCTTTGGGGTGGTTGGGGCAGAGCTGGTCCTCTTACCCTTCCCCTCTTCTCCAGCGATGGGCAGTCTTCAATATTGTGGAAAGCAGACATTAAAGTGGTTATAAAGGCAAAAGGTTTTTTTCCCTCGATGCATTCTCTGCATTAATGTAGAAAAAAACATTCAAAAGTTGCTCAGCTCCCCCCCCTTTGGACACTCGATCTATTGCTGAGCCCATCTGCAGGAGTTCTTCTCCCCTCTCTCATCTCACAGGGGACATGCAGCAGCAGGAGCCATTGGTGACTATTTCAGCAAGGGCTGTATATTTTAACTGCTAGGCAATTACATTTTTAGTGAGTTAGTTAGCTAAGTGAAATTCTGAATTAGTATAAAACCCATCCCTTTCATATATAAAGATGATAGTCCATCCAACTCAGCCTAGTTTTTCAAAAACCGAAACTTTCTTTTCCTGCAATGACATTTCAGCCAATGTACCCAATTTCCTAATGTTTCTTTGACCTCTTGCCGACTGTACTATAGATGAATTACGACTACAGTGTGGCTGTCCAGTTCTGGAAAGGTGTATATTCACATCGTAGACGAAAACTCACCTAAAACTCTACCGCATGATTGTAGAATGATGAGCTGAATAACTGCTCAGGCTTGTTGTGTCCCATAAACATCAAAATAGCAAAAAATGCCGGCAACTTGAATGTTTCTTCTTAAATCTTTATTGAGCACTAACAGCAGTGCGACATCTAGAACGCTAACATGTTTCGTCTGGAGCCTTACTCATAGCATACAGATTTACAATAAAATCAAGTTTATATAGAAAAGGGGGCAGTACAATCCAATTTAAAATAAATTAACAATTAAAATCATGTGAGGTTGGCAGAACCAGAGAAAAAGGGGAGGGAGAAATGGAAACACTGACTGAAAACTCTAGGGGAAAAAAGGAACCCATTGTGGAATCAAATTGTATTGTTTTAAAAGCAAATTCACATCCATTCTACTGTTCATTCCACTAGGAAATCGAGTATTCAATCTGTGTATCCACCTCACCTCCTGCTTAAAGGAGTTGTAAAGGAAAAAAATTGTTTGCCTAAAACTAATGTCTGTAAGGTAGACAGACAGAATAGTGTAATGATTCTGTTAAAAAACGAGTAAATACCTATTAAATTCCTTCATCTATATCACCTCCGGCTTTCTAGTTTCTGTTCTCTCATTCACTTCCTGGTTTGCATCGCTCGTTCATGTAAGAACTACATTTCCCAGTATGAATTGCGGCACTCCCAGTAATTCACACCTCCTTGAAGCCTCTAACACGTAGAGAGCATCCTGTCACATGATGTAGTTCCCAGGAGGGGGTGAGCACGTTACTGACCACCGCAGTAAAGCCTCCCTACACGGGGGTCAGTAAAATCAGACAAGCAGGAAGTGAACAAAACAGAGAAGAAATAGAGCAACTTCTGAGCAAAAACGAACAATGAGGAAGTGAAAAGAGGAATGTCTGGATGCTTAATTTGAAAAAAAAAATGTTTTCCTGTACTCTAAAAGTACTGCATTCAATTAGGTAGACAATTATCTTTGAATTACAATTTATAAAACTTTTAATATGATATTGATATGTTCTACCTGTTGAAAAAGGAAAAACAGACTTGCTTGTTCTGTGTCTTTTACACTGTACAGGTCTTATAACCACAGGGATAGGACCCAACCATGAAATGGAAGGGAGAGTGGAACGAAATAGGAAGGGAGAAAGCATAGTAACTAAAGTAGGAGCTTTCCTACTAGAAAAACTGCATCCCTGTCTTAGCCACTTAAGAACCGCCGCACGATGATATACATTGGCAGAATGGCACGGCTGGGCACATTGACGTATATAGGTCCCCTCCGGAGCTCCATAACTGCGCCCGTGGGACCCATGGACCCGATCGCCGCGGGTGTCCCACGATTGGGTCACAGGAGGTGAAGAACAGGGAGGGGTGAGTGTAAACAAACCTTCTCCGTTCTTCTCTGTGGCAATTTTAGTGATCGTCTGTTCCCTAATATAGGGAACGACGATCACTGACGTCACACGTCCAGCCCCGCCCCCCTACAGTAAGAAACACACATGAGGTCACACTTAACTCCTACAGCGCCCCCTAGTGGTTAACACCTTCACTGCAATTGTCATTTTCACAGTTATCAGTGCATTTGTATAGCACTTTTCGCTGTGAAAATGACAATGGTTCCAAAAATGTGTCAAAAGTGTCCGCCATAATGTCGCAGTCATGAAAAAAAAAACGCTGATCGCCGCCATTAGTAGTAAAAAAAAAATATTAATACAAATGCCATAAAACTATCCCCTATTTTGTAAACGCTATAAATTTTGCGCAAACCAATCGATAAACGCTTATTGCGATTTTTTTTTTTTTACCAAAAATAGGTAGAAGAATACCTATCGGCCTAAACTGAGGAAAAAAATGTTTTTTTTTATATCTTTTTTGTGGATATTTATTATAGCAAAAAATATTGAATTTTTTTTCAAAATTGTCGCTCTATTTTTGTTTATATATATAAAAACATATATATATAAAAACCGCAGAGGTGATCAAATATCACCAAAAGAAAGCTCTATTTGTGGGAAAAAAAGGATTCCAATTTTGTTTGGGAGCCACGTCGCACGACCGCACAATTGTCAATTAAAGCAACGCAGTGCCGAATCGCAAAAAGGGGCAAGGTCCTTAACCTGCATATTGGTCCGGGTCTTAACCGGTTAAAATATCATGCAACGTTTTGTCCGCATATAAGACAGGGAGGCAGTGTTTAATGATAGACAATCTGGTTGTATTGTTGCGAGTAAGTGGTCTTACTGATGGAAGAGGAATTCCCAATCAGATCACCACAATATTTTCTGCCAACCTTCTGCCTCTATCTATCAAATGTCTGCTATATCCCCGTTCTCTCAACCTACTGGAAACAATGTTACATTCTTTAGCAAAATCCTTATGAGAGGAACAATTTCTCGCTTGCCTGTTGGCAATGACGTATTCGCTGGGTGACAACTCGATGCCAACAGGAGTGAGTTACCTGCACATTGTTTCCTGTAGGTAGAGACCACTCCACTATCCACACATCCCACCAAAGTCAAATCCAGATATTCAATACTGACCGTATCTGAAGTGTGGGTGAAGTCCAAATTCAGATGATTGACATTGAGATAGCCAAAAATAAGTTCAATATATGGGCTGGCCCCTTCCATACGAATATCAAATCATCTAGAAAGTGACAATACCAATCGATGAATTCTCCATATGGGTTACGTTGGGAGAAGAGGAAAATCTCCTCCCACCAACCCATGTACAAATTTGCAAGAGAAGGGGAAAAAAAATTCAGTCCGTGTTTCCATTTTTCCCCTCCCTTTTTTCTCTGGTTCTGCCAACCTCACATGATTTTAATTGTTAATTATTTTAAATTGGATTGTACTGCCCCCTTTTCTGGAGGAATGCATATCTGTTCTATATAAACTTGATTTTATTGTAAATCTGTATGCTATGAGGAAGGCTCAGGCCGAAACATGTTAGCGTTCTAGATGTCGCACTGCTGTTAGTGCTCAATAAAGATTCAAGAAGAAGCAATTGTGTTGCCAGAAGTTTTTGCTATTTTGATGCCTGTTGACATCCTCCCAGAACTGCCCCCACCCACGTGTGTTTTCAGACACAGCTGATCATGATGTATACACATTTGCGAGTTATCTGCAATAATTTCCTCACGCTGTCACTGCATGAGGAGAAAGCCGGTAATCGGCACGTGTCCTGATTATCAGTACAGCCCTAACAGTGCCCATCAGTGCTGCCAATCAGTGCCCATAAATGCTACCAATCAGTGCCCATCAATGTCACCTATCAGTGCCGCCTATCAGTGCCCATCAGTGCTGCATATCAATGCAGCTTCATTAGTGCCCACCAGTGTTGCATCATCAGTGCCTATCAATGCAGCCTATCAGTGTGCCCCATCAGTGCTGCTTCACCAGCACATATCAGTGGAGGAGAAAAATTGCCTGTTTGCAAAATATTGTACCATTCAAAATTTTTGGTGTTTTTTTTTTCATTTGTTTAGCAAAAAATGAAAAACCCAGTGATGATTAAATACCACCAAAAGAAATCTCTATTTTTGTGGGAAAAAATTATAAAAATGTCATATGGGTACAGTGCTGCATGGCTGTGCGATTGTCATTCAAAGTGTGACAGTGCTGAAAGCTGAAAATTGGCCTGAGTAGGAAGGGGTTTAAAGGTCACTTGTTGTGGTGCTAAGAATGTGTAAATCTCTCTCTCTTTATCTGCTTGCCCAACCTGTGCGTGTGATGCCAATGGTCTTGCTTAATTCACAGGACTTGTTGGCATCCTTACAAGCACTGGAAACAGCAACAAAGAAAATAGCACACTGACCTAGTGCATTACCAACATAATCCTATTTATTTTGAAAGGTAAAACATGGTTGTGTGCCACTTTTCTTTGTTTTTTTAACACTTTCCCACAGTGTTTGTGCCTTGTGTGCTGTCTGTAGGAATCGGGACACATTGCATGGTACCAATAGGGATCTGAATTCTGAAAATGTTGCTATAACCCTGTAACATGAAAGCATCAGCAAACATAACCAATTTCTTTTTGATTTTAGATTGATTACAATTGCCCTAGGGTGGTAATCAAACACCCTTTAGAAAATAAGTGCCACATCCTGAAATATATGGGTTAAAGAAAAAAGTATTATGGTAACACTTTTTCCAAAGAAAGATGGACTTTATAGGCACATTGAAGTAAGGCCCTGTACACACGACCGAACATGTCCGCTGAAACTGGTCTGCTGACAAGTTTCAGCGGACATGTTCGGTCGTCTGTACTTCCGACCGGACAATTTTCCGGCGGATCGGAGAGGTTTCCAGCGGACAAATGTTTCTTAGCATGCTAAGAAACATGTCCGCTGGAAGCCTGTCCGTCGGACATATTCGGTCGTCTGTACAGACTCGCCGGACATGTCCAATCGGCCAAAAGCCCTCGCAAGCGTCGAAGTGATTCGACGCATGCGTGGAAGCATTGAACTTCCAGGGCCGCGCACGTCGCCGCGTCATCGTCGTGGCGACGGCGCGGCCATGTCACCGCGTATCGTGTCCGCGCGGATTTCTGTTTGATGTTGTGTACAACCATCAGACAGAAATCTCCGAGCGGACGAGGCCTTAGATAAAAAATTATTTTAATAATACATAAATAAACACATTGATGCATCTATAAAACATAATAACACTATACATAGAAAAAGGCCAACTAGTCTTCCAGAGATTGTACTCAATAGCCTCAGAGCTTGTTTGGGGATCTGTAACATTAACACAGATCCCACGCTGGGTAGAGTAATGATTCCTGGACTGAACCAGATGGATCCTTAAGAGCCCTTTCACAATGGTGCGTTTTTTGCCGCATTTTTGCGGTAAAAATAGGGCTATTAAAACGCTCCAAAAACGCCCCTCTCCATTGAAATGAGTTGAAAACGCGGTAAAACATGGTTAAATCGCGGTAAAATAGCAGTGTTTTACCGCTATTTTAACGCTCCGCTATAGGCGTTTTCAGTGTGAAAGGGCTCTAAAGCTTTAAAAGAGAGCTCTACATGTTTCGCAATTTCAAATATATCGCTTCTTAAGGAGTCTTTAAAGAGAGTAAGTAAACTTTAATTAGAATACAAAATTAATCTGTACAGTGAAGTGAACAGACAGATTATTCACCTTTACATATAAATAAAGAGACATCATTTATGTTTATACAGTATGTACATACTCACCAATAAATTGTGCTTTAATTTGGATTGAAACCAGCTGCCCTGATTCACATCACAGAGCCTGGCTACATATCACCCTTCTTATGATGGCAATATAAGAGGGGAAATTTAGAACCCCAATGTCCTGGAGTGCCACAAAATACAGGCCAAGTGTTTTGCCCTGTACACATGATCGGATATCTGATGAAATCTAATCCGATGGATTTTTTCGTCGGATATCCGATGAAGCTGACTTTCATCAGTCTTGCCTACACACCATCAGTCAAAAATCCGATCGTGTCCAACGCGGTGACGTTAAAACACTACTAAGTGCTGAGAAAAATGAAGTTCAATGCTTCCGAGCATGCGTCGACTTGATTCTGAGCATGCGTGGATTTTTCTCCGATGGAGTTCCACACAGACGATCGTTTTTTTCTATTGGTTTATTATCCATAGGAACATTTTAAAACATGTTCTATTTTTTTTTCACCGATGGTAAACAAACCGATGGGGCCCACACACAATCGATTTTCCGATGAAATCGGTCCGTTTTTCATCAGACAAACGGATCGTGTGTACAGGGCTTTAGACACTAATGGGAAGAGAATGGGGATGCAACGGATAGCTCTAAAGATAATAATATACCAAAATTCAAATAAGCTTTTTAATGTAACACACCAAGATGAATGAATAATGTCACCACCTTAGAACAAGCTTACCGTATGGTTCTTTCAAAAGGAAGAAACTGCCCGGAAGCCCCTTGAAATAGGTATGATTCCCCAAATATTAAGTACCATCTGTAAAAAAGGAGGAATATTGATGTAATATTTTTGCAATTAAGGTGGCTTAAATAGCAAAAGATGCCAGAATTTGGCAGTTTAATAGCCTTGAGGCTGGGTTCACACTACACTACACAACTTTCATCCTACTTTGCTCTGCGACATTGGTCCTACATTGATCCTACATTGGTCCTACATCCATTCGACTTTCTTGATCAGCATACTACTTTGATCCGACTTTGTGATAGTCTGACTTGTTCTTTGGCTCCCCTTCAGTCCACCTGCCCCTATCTATCCATCAAAATGCATGTGCCTCCACTGTGGGGACACTCATTGTTTAGTGTTAGGACCACAGATATTACAGGGTGCCTTGGCGCGGCTCTGTGGCTCACGCATGCGTTGGCAAATGCGTGCGGACTAGACCCCTGTTTTTAACGCATAGTGTTAGACAGGTTAATTGGTTGTCTGCTAGCTGGTCGGTAAGTAGGCTTGGTTTTTCCCTGGGCATTCCCCAGGTTTTTGTTGTGACTTGTTCTTTGACCAATCAAAACAATCCCAGATTGAGATAAATTATTTTTATTGCTTCTGTAATCACCATGTAGGATGTCAAAAGTCAGGAGGTAAGGACAAGGCTCCTACTTTGATCCGACTTCAATGACATTCAATGGGCTGAAGTAAGATCAAAGTCAGACCAAAGTAGTACAGGGAGCATTTTCAAATTCGGACCGACTTGTGTCAGACCAGACGGCTCCCAAAGGGAAACATTGATTTTCACACGTCATGCGACACAAGCTCCCAATGTCGGAGCTTTTGTCGGACAAGTGTGAACCCAGCCCAAGGCCCCATACACACGAGAGGATTTATCCGCGGATACGGTCCAGCGGACCGTTTCCACGGATAAATCCTCTCGAGGATTTGCGCGGATTTCCATGCGATGGAGTGTACTCACCATCGAATAGAAATCCGCGCTGAAATCCTCTGGCGATGACGTGTCGCGCCGTCACCGCGATTATGACGCGGCGACGTGCGCGACGCTGTCATAAAAGGAATTCCACGCATGCGTCGAATCATTACGATGCATGCGGGGGATCCCTTCGGACGGATGGATCCGGTGAGTCTATACAGACCAGCGGATAGCATGTCATCAAATATTTATCCGCTGGAAATCCATCCCAGGGGATAAATATCCGCGGAAACAGATCCGCTGGAGTGTACACACCATAGGATCTATCCGCTGAAACCCATTCGCTGGGATTTTTCAGCGGATGGATTCTATCGTGTGTATGGGGCCTAAGGCTGGGTTCACACTATACTGCACAACAGTAGTACAACTTTCATCGTACTTTGCTCTGCGACATCGGTTCTACATTGGTCCTACATTGGTCCTGCATCCATCCGACTTTTATGAACAGGATACTACTTTGATCCGACTTTGTAATAGTCTGACTTGTTCTTTGACCAATCAAAACAATCCCAGAGTGAGATAAATTCCTTTTACTGCTGCTGTAATCACATGTCGGATGTCAAAAGTCGGATGGTAAGGACAAGGGGCCATATTCTGAGTAAGGATACGATGGAGCATCTCAGGATACTCCATCGTATCTCTCTTTTTTGGCCCGTGTATCTATGCGACTGATTCTTAGAATCATTTTCGCATAGATACACTTAAGATCCGCCATGTGTAAGTCACTTACACTGTCGGATCTTAAATGTAATTACTCCGTCCGCCGCTAGATGGCGTTTACGTTCAGGTCTATTTGTTTATGCAAATGAGCCTGATACGCCGATTCCCGAACGAATTTGCGTCGCGTAACCGTCGCTAACGTCGTTTGCGTAAGCGTAAACTTACCCCTGCTATATGAGGGGTAAGTTTACGCAAGTCCCGCGTAAGCCATGTTAAGTATGGCGTCGGGTCCTCGTCGTGTTTTTCCGTCGGCTACGTCGTTTCCCTAAGTCGTTCTTGAATACGACTTTACGTCAATGACGCACACGTCGGCGTCATTGACGTTTTACGCCGAGAACTGGCGCATGCGCACTGGCCTATTTTAAGCCCGGCGCATGCGCAGTTCGTTAGAATCGGGGGCGCGCTTAATTTAAATAGAAGCCGCCCCCTTGGAGATACGCGTGGCTATGCTGGGCCATTTACACTCCGCCGCCCCAAACTACGGAGCAAGTGTTTGGGGAATACAGCACTTGCTCCTGTAGGTTGGGGCGGCAGAGTGTAAATGGCTTACGCGCCGCCCGCGGGAAATCTAGGAGAATATGGCCCAAGGATCCTACTTTGATCCGACTTCAATGATATTCAATAGGCTTAAGTAGGATCAAAGTCGGACCAAAGTAGTACAGGGAGCATTTTCAAAGTCGGACCGACTTGTGTCGGACCAGTTAAGACGGCTCTCATAGGGAAACAGTGATTTTCACACGTCATGCGACATGAGCTCCCAATGTCGGAGCATTTGTCGGACCAGTGTGAACCTGGCCTCAAGACAAAAAACTAAAACACCAACAGGTGTACTGATATCTACCTGTAATGGGCCGTACACACGACCGAACATGTCTGCTGAAACTGGTCCACGGACCAGTTTCAGCAGACATGTTCGGTCGTGTGTAGGCCCAAGCGGGCAGGATTCCAGCAAACATTTGCCTGCCGGGCCTTTTTCCAGTGGGCAAATATTTCTGGGCTTGTTTTAAAACAGCCCGCTGAAATCCTGCCCGCTCGGACATGTTCGGTCGTCTGTACAGACCTACCGTACATGTCCGAGCGCCCGCCATCCCTCGCATGCGTCGAATGACTTCGACACATGCGTGGAAGCATTGAACTGGCAGGGCCGCCCACGTCGCCACGGCGACGGCGCGGACACGCCCCGCGTATTGTTTACGCGCGGATTTCGGTATGATGGTGAGTACAGCCACCATACAGAAATCCCCGGGCAGACATGTACGGTGAAAACGGTCCGACGGACCGGTTTCATCGTACATGTTTGCTCGTCTGTACCCGGCATTATAGTTTGTGTACAGCATGAGGCGGTAATATCGGTAAGTCCAAACGGGGACAGACTGAAATGCCCCAGAGAACTGTAACCAAGTCCTACACATAACCAATTTCTTATCATAGTTCTTGATTTTAATGCCATCTGTATTTCTTAACTTGTTTTTTTTTTTTTTTTAGATTTCTCCTCCTAGTGAGAACATTATCGTCAAAAACCCCGATAGACCATGGTGGGAAAGATACCAACCAGTCAGCTATAAGATCTGTACACGTTCTGGGGATGAGCAGCAATTTAGAGACATGGTCACCAGATGCAACAATGTGGGGGTATGAACTTCTATATTCTATTTGATTTTAAATGTGGTGTTCTAAGGGGCAGGGTGGCAAACAACCAGGTACTCATTTCTGATTTAGATACATGCTAATGTGATTTCACCATTCAGTTTCTAACTGTTCTGAGACAAGCTCCACATCTAGCATATGCAAACACGTCTTCAAGTTAAATGTGATGACTAGAACAGGGTGTGACTGTTGAAGAGTGATCAGCACCTGTGCATGAAACATTAGCAATATTACTAATATGCAAAAAAGGCGGCGTGCTGACGTCACCGCGTACTGTTTACCTGATACAGGCTGTGTATCGAGCGGGCCGGCTCAAATTTTATTTGTTTGCCTACATTGACATGTAAGTGTTATTTTATTGATTTCGACATTAAACCAAGACGTTATTACGCTATGTGGAGTCTTTTTGCTTTCTTATATCCCTGGATGACCCATCGAGAGATGCATCTGTAAAGATTACTCACTAGGATTTCACCGCTGTTGCTGTCCATTGCTGCCTATGGGATATCCATTCATGCCTCTTATGCGCAGTTTGATCTCTCTTAAACCAGAGATCAATTCTATTCGGTAAGAGGCTTTTATATCGTTGGTGGAGGATCTTTCTGTCCAGCACTTTTCCTTGTGGATTGAGTTTATCACCTGGGAGAATTTATTTACTTGCCTCTGTGGCGGGACATTTATTCATTGAACTTTATGTCACTTTTTGTTCACTTATCACTTACTTAGCGCGATCTCTTCCCTTTTTTTTGCATATTTGATAGTGTAGTATAACACTTTTTGATCGCTGCTTTCCCCCTTTTTTCTTTTTCACTGTTAACAAGCGCAATATTTTTTTCTTAAATATTACTAATACACATTTAATGTTCTGGAGACATTCAATTAAAGAATAGGGATGAGCTGAACACCCCCTGGTTCGGTGCGCAGCAGAACATGCGAACAGACATTATTTTTTTGCGAACATGCGAATACCGTTAAGTCTATGGGACAAGAATGTGAAAAATCAAAAGTGCTAATTTTAAAGGCCTATATGCAAGTTATTGTCATAAAAAGTGTTTGGGGATCTGGGTCCTGCCCCAGGGGACATGTATCAATGCAAAACAAAGTTTAAAAAACTGACATTTTTTTCAGGAGCAGTGATTTTAACCGCTTCAGCCCCCGGAAGATTTTACCCTCTTCCTGACCAGCGTACTTTTTACAATTTGGCACTGCATCACTTTAACTGACAATTGCACGGTCATGCAATGCTGTACCCAAACAAAATTAGCGTCCTTTTTTCCCACAAATAGAGCTTTCTTTTGGTGGTATTTGATCACCTCTGTGGTTTTTATTTTCTGTGCTATAAAAAAAAATAGAGTGACAATTTTGAACAAAATTTCTTTTTACTTTTTGCTATAATAAATATCCCGCAGATTTAAAATAAAAATTTCTTCATGAGTTTAGACCAATATGTATTCTACATATTTTTGGTAAAAAAACGCAATAAGCGTATATTGATTGGTTTGCGCAAAAGTTATAGCATCTACAAACTAAGGGAAAGATTTATGGCATTTTTATTATTATTTTTTTCTTGCTAGTAAGGGCGGTGATCTGCTATTTTTAGCGGTATTGCTACATTGTGACGGACAGATCGACAATGTTGACACATTTTTGGGACCATTGACATTTTAACAGAGATCAGTGCTATAAATATGCACTGATTACTGTGTAAATGTCACTGGCAGCGAAGGGGTTAACACTAGGGGGCGATCAAGGGGTTAAATATGTGTTCCCTCAGCGGGTTCTAATTGCATGGGGATAGGACTGACGAGAGGAGGAGACAAATCGTTGTTCCTACTTAGTAGGAACTCACGATCTGTCTCCTCTCCCCTGACAGCACAGGGATTTGTGTGTTTACACACAAAAATCCCCATGCATGCGATCATGCGTGGCCGGCAACAAATGTTCATTGGGTCCCCATGCTGTGCAGAGGGCATGCGCGAGCACCCTCTGGCGGCTCTTCTGGGCAAAGCCATACCTGTATGAGATTTTGCCCAGGAGAGCCATTCTGCAGCAGTAAAAGTATGTGAGCCAGTCCAAAACAAGCTAATAATGCTTAATGTGAAACAATAAAAATGAAATGTTCCTTTAAATATTGTACATACTGCAAAGTAGCGCATCTTTTCGTTCATAACAGTACCACAGCAAAATTACATTTCTAATGGAAAAAATGTCATTTCAAACTGCTCGCGGCTGTAATATATTGTCGGATCCCGGCAATATAGATAAAAATCATTGGAAAAAAAGTGTGAGTCACCCCCCCCCAGTACATTACCAGGCCTTTTGGGTCTGGTATGAATATTAAGGGAGCCCCGCGGCAAGATTTTTTTTTAAATGGCGTGGGGGTCCCCCCAAAATCCAGTTCTGGCATGTATATTATGGGGAACTCCGCGCCCAAATAAAAAAATGGCATGTTGGGGCCCCCCCCCAAAATTCATACCAGACCCTTATCTGAGCACGCAACCTGGCAGGCCGCAGGAAAAGGGGGGATGAGAGATTGCCCCCCCTTCTGAACCATACCAGGCCACATGCCCTCAACATGGAGAGGGTGCTTTTGGGGTCCCCAAAATCTGCAGCCGTCAATGCACTGCGATTTCGCAGTGCATTGACGATCTCACAGTGCATTGTGGGGCATTCCGTGGGTGCTTAATTCCCGCAAATGCCCCATAATGTTCTAAATTCGGCAAACGGGTGAACACCCGATGTTCGACTCATCGGGCTCATCTCTATTAGAGAGTCCAAGTATTGGGCAAATGGAAGTAGCAAATATGTCTTATAAAGATCACAAGCCTTCCATTAGACTTGTCAGACTGTGTTTTATTTATTTGTCTCTATGTGTATTTTTCTTTTTGTAGGTTTATATCTATGCTGATGCTGTTATAAACCATATGTGTGGATCTGGAGCTGGAAAAGGAAATTCATCTATTTGTGGCAGTGCATATCATACAAATAACAGGGAATTTCCAGCTGTACCTTACTCTAGTGCAGACTTTAATGATAAAAAGTGTAAAAGTGAGAGTGGTGGCGTTGAGAACTACAACGATGCTAATCAGGTAAAGTACAGTTTTACTTATGCTACTTTGAGTCATCATTAGGGATATAATGAGAACTATGAGTTTGGTTGTTTGGTTCTTTCAAAGGAGGACGTGTTGACAGTATGTTCCCTAATTTCAGATTACCCAACAGGAATAAGAAGCCAGTGGGAGATTAATCTGTTTGCTTTTAAAAGCAAACAGTTGGAAGTAGACATGTGCAGTTTGTTTCGTTCTGATTTGAAATTCTGTAAATTTTTAGATATTCAGGAATTCGGATGTATCCAAATTTCTGAATCACAATAGAAATGTATTAACACAAATCCAATATAAATTATAACAAACTAAATTTGGTTGGAATTTGAAAACAAATTTGAAATGTAAACATATTGCTGACCATTTCTGATTTCCTTCAAAAACATTGTGCACGTGTACCTAAAGGAATTGATGCTGTTTTAAAGCCAATTGGTATTCAAATATTGACTTTTCTTCTAGTGAAGTTGGGAAGAAACCACTCTGACAAAAAAAGCCACTAGCAAAAACAGTCAGATATAGGCAATACAACTAAAACATAACATATGCAGAGCTAATGGTGATAAACATATATGTAAAGGGATTAAAAATACTCACATCAAATTTGAGAAAATAAGCATAATGAATCGATCCAAGGCAAAAAAAATGCATGGAGATATTTTGTGTATATAGGACAAGCATAGAGATGGCACGTATGTAGGCTCCGCCCTATATGTTTTGTCACAGCTAACATCATCTGGGGCATGTATGTGTCGTTATTAGCCACGTTGTGTTTATATGTATCCAGCAGGGGAGGACTTAAAATGCATTGGCATTTATCTAATCGGTGGTGAAAAGATGGCTGCTTAAAGTGGATGTAAACCCTCACATATACCCAGTGAAGTGAACAGTCTCAGATGATACGCAGGGATGAAACAAATCTCCTTACATACGTTTTACATGTATATCTGCTGTCTTCAGCTTTATATACTCTTTAGAAAGTTCAAATCCTGTTAGGAGATTTTCTCTTCCTGGTTAGCACTGCAGTGAAGCCTGGGCATACAGCCAAGACAGCTGATTGGAGGAAAGGCACACACCCCATCTCTACATAGGTAGAGACTTTCAGCACTGTTCATTGAATCGTTCAGCACTCTGCTAAGCATCCTCCCTGATACAAAACTCTGGCTGCTTTTATCACATGTGACTGAGAATTTGTCAGAAGTTTTCAGGCTGATAACAAAAGAACGGACAGCTAAGGGACTATGGTGCTTTGAAATGAGATAAGAAAACACTGCAGATATATGAGCCCAGCTCAAATTTCATGAATCAGGTTTACATCCACTTTAAGAAGCCAGGCATGGATATGGTAATAAATCAACTAATAAAAACCAGGACATGACCCTCCTGCTATCCGTAACATCGAGCCGGTTTTCAACCATACTTACGCTAATGAATCATTATCATTATGAGTCTTAGCTTTTAGCTAGCTTATCATCTTGTTTTTCAAAATGAGTTTTTGCTGCCCTGATTGCATGCAGCTTCAAAACGAAGTTTGGATTCTATTGACATCCATGTCTCATTTTGTAATGTATTTACTTTTCAAAAGGAGGTTTGGAGCGCATTATATATAATCGAGGCTTGGTTACGAATTGGCCGGATTTGATGGAGAGCAGGAGGGTCATGTCCTGGTTTCTACCAGCTGATTTATTACCATATTGAGGCCTGGCTTCTTAAGTAGCAATCTTTTGACCACTTGAATAATTGGATAATTAATAATGCATTTTATTTTTTTTTATCAATAAATTTTTATTGGGTTTATCAATTTACAACACTTGATGTAGTTGCATTCAATATACAACTTAAGTAGTATAATCACCATGTACAGGCAAACATTTAACAGAAAAAGAATATGGTACTCGGCGACCTAGGCCAGCCTACCCCAATTGGGTACAAACTGTAGGACTGGGAGGTCACCAAGATGATCAGTGGTACACCTATACAGCTAAAGTAAAGACAAATAAAGGAGGGGGAGAAGGGATGGAGAAAACTGAAATAAAGGCTGCCGTTAGTCATTATCTATACCAAAGATTCAGTATTTTATACTGTTATTCTTCAGACTATAGGAAGATTATTACAGTAAGGAATCTTTTAAATATTTGGAAGCTTTCGGGTGGGTTAACCACATTTTCCATTTTCTACGATAGGGGATTATAGAATCATTCTTATAGGCTAATAATAGTTCTAATTGAGCTTGGGTGTTTAATCTGGTGATGACCATTGGTAGGTTTGGGGCGTCTGCGGATTTCCATAGAGAGGCCACTGTAATTGTTGAGGCTATCAAAATATGTAAGACAATAGTCCTATACAAAGTGGGGTATTTGTCTAGATCTATACCTAATAATGCGTTGGTAGGAGTAAGCTTGGTAAGGTTACCCGTAAGATTGGCGATAAAGGATGAGATAGAGTTCCAAAAACTTTTTAGAGTCTTGCAACTCCAAAGCGTGTGCAGGAGGTTTCCCCTTTGCTCGTTACATTTCCAACAGATGTCGGATGCTGTTGGATAAATTTTGGATAAATTTTATGGTGTTAAGTACCATCTATTAATTATTTTTTGGGCATTATCCCAGTGTTCAATGGAAGAGGATGACTTACTTATTGTTTGAAATGCTTTTGAAATGCTGAGTTGGGAAAAAATCTGGTCCAGATCCTTTTCCCATTTCAGCATATTTGTGTTTTTGGTAAACAGTTGGGAGGATAACACATCGTAAAAGAAAGATATACCTTTTCTTGTTATCATTTTTCTGAGGAGAGAGGAATTCCCAAAGGTTCAAAGGGATTTTCGATCAAATTACTGGGAGAGAAATCTTTCAGTCGGGCACACTTACCAATCTAAGGCCCCATACACACGAGAGGATTTATCCGCAGATACGGTCCAGCGGACCGTTTCCACGGATAAATCCTCTCAAAGATTTCCGCAGATTTCGATGCGATGGAGTGTACACACCATCGCATTGAAATCCGCGCGGAAATCCTCTGGCGATGACGTGTCGCGCCGTCGCCGCGATTATGACGCGGCGACGGGCGCGACGCTGTCATATAAGGAATTCCACGCATGCGTCAAATCATTACGACGCGTGCGGGGAATCCCTTTGGACGAATGGATCCGGTAAGTCTGTACAGACGAGCGGATCCATCCGTTGGAATGGATTCCAGCAGATGGATTTGTTGTGCATCACAGCAAATATCCGATCTGCTGGAATCCATCCCAGAGGAGATTTCTCCGCGGAAACAGATCCGCTGGCGTGTACACACCATAGGATCTATCCGCAGAAACCCATTTGCTGGGATTTATCTGCGGATGGATTCTATCGTGTGTACGGGGCCTTAGTCTCGATGATGTTCTTAACATTAGGGGGTAGGTTCTGGTATAGATTATATCCATTACTGATCCACTCGTTTACAGAGAATCTGATTCTGCAATAATTAATGACTTCTGTGGGAAGATGTAATTTAGCCCTTTTCTCTACATGTCTGTTTTTTGAGAGAATAAAGTAGTTTTAATGCTTATTAGGTTGAGGATTGTTATTTTGGGGATAATGGTGCTAGCTATTGCGAGAGAAGGGAGATCAAAATTGTGTGTGGCTAGACGTTCAATGTTTACCCATAATTTGTCATTTGTTGGGTTAAACCAATGTTTCATCTGATCTAAGATAGAAGCAAAATAATAATTTCTAATGTCTGGGAGGCCCATTCCACCGGAATTCTTTTTAGTAGTAAGGATCGAGAAAGCAACTCTGGGTTTTTTTTTTTTTGTTCCAGATAAATTGTCTAAGTTTGCTGTCTAGTTGTTTAAAGAACTTGGCAGGAATTGGTATGGGGAGGCATCTAAAGAGATATAAAATTTTAGGTAAAGTTTGCATCTTGAAAGCGGCTATTTTACCAACCCAGGATAAGTTGGTTTTTTGAATATGCGATAAGTCACGGGATATTTGGCCTAAAAGTGTGGGGAAATTGGCATCATACATTTTGGTTGGAGGAAATGTGAGTTGGATCCCTAGGTATGTTATCGATTTGTTGTCCCAATTGTATTTATTTGTTGTGCGTAGAGAGTTGATTCTCGAGTCTGGTATGTTCATAGGGAGGATAAAGCATTTTTCCTGATTGATTTTATAGTATGAGACATCTTTGAATTTTTCTAGTATTGCGTGTATTGTAGGCAGAGATATATCAGGTTCTGTCAGCGTCAATATGATATCGTCTGCGAATAGTCCTAGTTTGTGCACGTCTTGGCCAATCGGAACACCTCTGACGTTCGGGGATGATCGAATGTATTCTGCTAGGGGTTCTATAGCTAAGGCAAAAATTATAGGGGATAGGGAGCAGCCCTGTCTGGTTCCATTAGTTAATGGGAAGTTTCTAGATAAGATACCTGAAGTGTAGACTTTTGCGTTGGGCTGGGTATATAATGCCATGATTGCTGAGTGGATTAAAATTGTTAAAGCCGAATTTAGTTAAGGTTTTTGATATATATTCCCAATGCATTCTATCGAATGCTTTTTCAGTCTCTTACGCCGTCGTATCTTAGGGTGCATTCTCACGCTGGCCGCTAGGTGGCGCTTCTGTCGTTTTCGGCGTAGAGTATGCAAATTACCTAGTTACGCTGATTCACAAACATACGTGCGCCCGGCGGTAGTTTTTTACGTCGTCTGCGTAAGGCCCCGTACACACCATAGAATCCATCCGCAGATAAATCCCAGCAAATGGGTTTCAGCGGATAGATCCTATGGTGTGTACACGCCAGCGGATCTTTTTCCGCGGATATATCTCCCCTGGGATGGATTCCAGCAGATCGAATATTTGCTGACATGCAGAACATATCCATCTGCTGGAGTCCATCCCAACGGATGGATCCGCTGGTCTGTACAGACTCACCGGATCCATCCGTCCGAAGGGATCCCCCGCATGCGTCGTAATGATTCGACGCATGCGTGGAATTCCTTATATGACAGCGTCGCGTACGTCGCCGCGTCATAATCGCGGCGACGGCGCGACACGTCATCGCCAGAGGATTTCGGCGCGGATTTCAATGCGATGGTGAGTACACTCCATCGCATTAAAATCTGCAGAAATCCTCGAGAGGATTTATCCGCGGAAACGGTCCGCTGGACCGTATTCGCGGATAAATTCTATCGTGTGTATGGGGCCTTAGGCTTTTTCGGCGTAACGTTGCTCCTGCTATTAGGTGGCGTAGCCAATGTTAAGTATGGACGTCGTTCCCGCTTCGAAATTTGATTTTTTTGCGTCGTTTGCGTAAGTCGTTCGCGAATAGGGCTGGACGTAATTTACGTTCACGTCGAAACCAATGACGTCCTTGCGACGTCATTTGGAGCAATGCACACTGGGATATGTACACGGACGGCACATGCGCCGTTCGTAAAGCACGTCAATCACGTCAGGTCATCACATATTGGCATAAAACACGCCCCCCAGCCCCATTTACACTACGCCGCCGCAACTTACAGAGCAAGTGCTTTGTGAATACTGCACTTGCTCCTGTAAGTTGCGGCGGCGTAGCGTAAATACGAAACGCTGCGCCGCCGTAAGAAGGGGTGCAGCTACCTGAATCTAGCCCGGTGTATCTTGCTTTCAGAAAGAAGATACGCCGGTGCAGCTTTGAATTTACGTGGCGTATCTATGGATACGCCGGCGTAAATCGTTGCTGAATCTAGCCCAAAAATTATAATCAAATTGAAAATGAAAACAAAAAAAAATAATAATTATGAAAACAAATGATTCTAACATAAAGAATGCAGCTAAACACATTTTTTTACTTAAAGCGGTGGTTCACCCTAATAAAACATTTTTTTTTTATAGCATTAAATTAGGCATAGTAGCGCGAGCTACAGTATGCCTGTATTGATTTTTTTAGCCCGGTACTCACTGTGCAATCGTATATAGAAGATTCCGACTCCCTGCGGAGAATGGGCGTTCCTATCAAGAGGGAGGATGATTGACGGCCGGCTATGGCACGTCAGGCTTCTCCGGAAATAGCCGAAATAGGACTTGGCGCTTCATGGCGCCTGCGCATAGTCTGTGCGCAGGCGCGGTATAGCGCTGTGAAGAGCCGAGACCTGTTCCGGCTATCTTCGGGGAGCGTGACGTGCCATAGCCGGCCGTCAATCATCCTCCCTCTTGATAGGAACGCCCATTCCCCACGGGGAGTCGGAATCTTCTATATTCGATTGCACAGTGAGTACCGGGCTAAAAAAATCAATACAGGCATACTGTAGCTCGCGCTACTATGCCTAATTTAATGCTAAAATGTTGTTAGTGTGGGTGAACCACCGCTTTAACAAATCCATCCAAAGACAAAACAAAACCAATTTTTTTGTTCTGCACATTGCTAGTTGGAAGTAATTTTGTAAATCACTCTCCTATATCTGACAACATAGAGGTGGAAAAATCTATTTAAAACTAACTTGAATTGTGATATGATAAATACAGGAAGGTTAATTCTGCTTCTGTTTTAGATTTTGTTGATGAATGTACAACTAGTACGTATGAACAACATACTGTTCAGTTAATTTACATTGTGTATGTAAAATTATAAAGTATATTTTTTAAATAAAACTTCAATTATAACACAGTAAGCTTAGTAAACATACATTTCTCTCTGAATTCTTGCATACACAGGTGAGAGACTGTCAGCTGGTGAGCCTACTGGACTTAGCAATGGAAAAAGAATATGTTCGGACAAAGATTGCAGATTACTTAAATCGTCTGATTGACATTGGAGTAGCTGGGTTCAGGCTGGATGCAGCTAAGCACATGTGGCCTGGAGACATTCTTGCAGTTTCCAGGAAGCTGAACAACTTGAACACTAAATGGTTCCCAGATGGCACTCAACCGTTTATCTACCAGGAAGTACGTTTAGCAGAAAGCACTGCTGTGTCTACCAGTTGCAAATGTATCTATTATTAAGTGCACATATTAAAAAGGGTTGAAACATGTACCTTTAAAGAAGTATGGGAGCTACAAAAGCAAACATGTACTGCATCCTTAAAAATCGTCATCCTTCATTTTCACTCATGGCACAGTCCATTGCAAACACAAAATTGTGGCCTTTCTAACTTACAGCTCTACTTATATGTATCAATATTATTCCCTTGTGTTTGGTGCACACAATTCTATGTTGTAGTCATATCTTCTTCATATACTGTAGAAGGGTAGCTCACAGAGCCAAATTAGAAATCAGAAATTGGTAGAGAACTGATTTTTTTGGTGCATGTTTCAATGTGGGCTTCATAAACAATAACCAATAAAAGTCATATCTGACACTAGTGTATAACTATAATAGGAATTTGAATAAATGCCAGTGTTCCAGCTTCCCTGAACTATAAGCTCACTGCATAACAAAGATCCACATGGTTCATATGACCTCCAGCAGGATAAGCCGTGATTGCGCGCCCAATGGAGCATGCACTTAGGCGATCAGTGGTGCACCGTGTCTGTCTGACACATCGCATCACCAATCTCAACAAAGAGCCTCTGACGGAGGCTCTTTACCATGTGATCAGCCGTGTCCAATCATGGCTGATTACAGTGTAAACAGGAAGTACCATTTATCAGCTCACTCGTGTCTGACAGACGCGAGTAGAGGAGAGCTGATTGTTTATCAGTGCAGCCCCGCCGCGGATGCCTGCCCAGGACCACCAGGGATGCTGCCAGGATCACCAGGGTTGCCCACAAAGAACGCCCACAAGGTATGCCACCCTTGACCACCAGGGATATGCCAATCAGTGCCCAGACAGATGCCAATAAGTGCCCATCAGCAATGCCTGCCAGTGCCACCCATAAGTACCCATCAGTGCAGCCTTTCAGTGCCCATGTGTCACCTATCAGTGCCCACCAGTGCCACCTATCAATGCCTATCAGTGCTGCATATCAGTGCCACCTATCAGTGCTGCCTATCAGTGCCAATCAGTGCTGCCTATCAATGCCCATCATCAGTGCCCATCAGTGCCATCTAATTGGTGCCTTATCAGTGCCTGTCAGTGCAGCCTCATCAGTGCCCATCAGTGAAGGAGAAAACGTACTCATTTACAAAATTGTATAACATAATTTTTTTCAAAATGTTCGGTCTTTTTTCATTTGTTTAGCAATAATAAAAATGCAGAGGTGATCGAATACCACCAAAAGAACGCTCTATTTGTGGGAACAAAATGGTAAAAATGTTGTTGTGGTCCAGTGTAGCATGACCGCTCAATTGTCATTTAAAAAGTGACATCGCTGAAAATTGGCTTGGGCAGGAAGGGGGGGGGGGGGGTGCCTGGAATTGAAGTGGTTAATAAGCGTCTCTTCTCCATTTGCGGTCTCTGCATATCCTCTGAATGTTTTCTGGGTCAAGGTGTGTCTGCCCCAATTGTGGTAACAGGTTCACTATCCAAATTATCTGGTATGCAACCTAAAGCTTTGGGCTCAGTTTCCACTGGTGGACACAGGGTCACATGACAGATCACAGCCCATTGGTTTCAATGGCACCCGTTCCAATCAATGTGATTTAAAGTTGCAGTGACTTTAAAGGGGTTCCTGCACTACCTTGATGTGACTTTTTGATGCAACTTTGATCCAGAGACTGTAAAGGGGCTGGGTTCAGATGCGAGTTTCCATAAAAAAAATATATAATTTGCATTGCCTCCCTTCGCCTGGGACACTTTCTGGCTTGGCAGGCATCAAAGAAAATTAATGTTCCCATCCCTTAAGCATTTCTGCGCCTTGCTTTTGGACCCATGCACTACTATTCTGGGATCCTGTTCCTTGTCTATTGGTCAGCACCTCATGTTTTTGGATGGTAGTACTAGCCTCAATGCCTTCTTGAAATAGAGAGATCCTTAGATTGATAATTATTGGTGCAGGCGCTATTAAGCAACCTGACATGGTCCTCCAGATATTCCAGAAATTTGGATTTGGAGGTTCAGAGATTGTCACAGGAACCAACTCATTTTGGGAATGTCTGGGTGGCGCTACTCACAGCTCAGGGCAGAGTGCTTTTTCTCATTGATAATTTTACACAGTCTAGTCTCAGATTCAAGCTGTACCAGGAGCGATCTGGATCTCCACTTTTGTAGGAGAAGACTAGAACTGAGGGAAGCCTCATGTGAGGCAATTCATTTGGCCTGGTTTCACCCCAGGCTTTTACAGGCCTCTGTTCTTTGAGGGACAAGTTGACTCAGTCTTTGCTCAGGTGATTTCCCTATTGCTGAGACCCAGGGGTCTGGCTCTAGAACAAGGAAGTCTTCTCTTATTGTTTTAAGGAATGGCAGTGGAAAGACACCTCAGACAGGGAATCATTCTGGGGATGAGACCTTGACCCTTTGGCATTGTCTTTTCCAAGGTAACATCCAGAATTTCTGGGTTGTTTTATATAATCTGGATACAAGCAGACAATGCCATAAAGGTGGTGTACTTCAATTTTCAGGTGGATTCCGAGTTTTCAGTTGCAAAAGGCTAGATTGGTATCCCTGGCAAAAAGTCAGGCTCCAGCCTTGTCAGTCATGAGCATTCTAGGTATACATCTTGGTCGGCAGACTGCATCTGACAGCAGTGCCTAAACCTGTGAGATTTATTTCTACCCCTGGAGCTATTTCTGGAGGTGTGTCCCAGGTAGGCAACTTCAGAGGTTGACTATGGGACCCCCTGAAGTCAAACTAAAGGCTAGGCAGTTTTTGCTCAGTTGCAGTGGTCCTCTGGTAGGATGCTACTCTGACTTCCTTCCCTTATTTGTCTTGCATGTTTGGAATGGAAAGAATTCCAGTGTTTCAGGTTGATAGTTGAGGCAGATGTGGTACTGCAACCTAAAAGGGGCACTGGACAGTTGCTCCGAGGGATCTACTGGATCAGGATCATCTGTTCCTAAGGAATGTTTTTTACCATCTAGCTTCAAACTGCCTTTCACCGCTGAAAATTGAAGCTCAAATTCTGAGACCGAGCATCACGGAGTCTAGAAATCCCTTGATACTAAATGCTGGGGCCTACCACTTCATGTTAAATCTGTTGCTAGAAATGTGATGATTTGCTTATCTTGGTGTAAGCCTCAGGACTTTCTCCCAAAGTCTCTTCGCTAGACAAGTCCTCTTCTGCAGCTGGTCCTAGGCTAGCATTTGGCTGTTAATGCTGCTGCCCATGTGTAGTTTACTCATAGCCTTCACTTGGGGAGGTGACTGTTCAATGCTGGTGACCTTGTCTGGCATGGAACCTTTCACAGGTTTAACATAAGACAAGGTTACTAGAAACCAGTTCTCCATTTTGCCCTGGTTAGTTTATATCTGTCTCCTCAAACAGGACATCCTTATGTAGTTCCTATTTAGTCCCTTGATCTGCATCCAGTTCACCCAACAGAAGTTTATGTCTCTTGGTTGGATGTGGTCGGGATGGAAAATGTATCTCTCAGCCTTTACGTTCCTCTTTTGTGTTTCAAGATGGATCCTGTACTGATGCTTTGATTTCTAGCTCCATCATGTCAAGTTGACTCAGCAGACCATTAACCAACTCCATGGCCTAGGGTTCAGGTTCCGTCCTGTACTGACAAGATGCACTCTAAGCTATGAGTGCATCTTGAGCTTTTGGCTACAGATAACAGTTTAACAGATTGGTAAGGCTGCCACCTAGGCTTCTATCCTCACTTTCCCTGTGTTCTACCAGGGGCTTGGGGTGATTGTAGCCAGATTAACACACTTGCTGCGGGAGTATTTAGGTGCTGTCTGTTGTCCTATTTCTGTCTGCACTGTGAATTTTGACGCAGACTTTGGGGGCGTGTCCCCTTGAGAGGGGGTGCGCACCGGGGGCCTGTCCTGGGGATTTGAATGTTGGTGCGGATGGTGCTCAATTCGTTTTTTCTATCAGGCAGACATCCACCCTTATCTGAAGCCAGCTTCTGGTATAATAATTATTGGGGAAGCTCTTTGAGCTGCAGGATGTTCACAGCTTTGCTGTTGTCATGGCATCAAAAGCCTGTGGGCATATGCTTACATATCCCGTAGTAAGATGTCAGCCGACATGGCAGACAGTTCTTTTATGGCACATTCTTTCAGCACTACTGATGGGCTTAATAGTCCTCACCTGTCTTTGGCAGGAAGCCAGTAGCTTACTCACTTTCTTGCTGAAGTTTCTCACCCTGATAGCTAGTTATTGATCTATCATACGTATGCTGCCATGGAGGCACCAGGAAAACAGAAAATTGTATCCTACTTACCATAATTTTATTTTTCTGGTGCCTAGCCATGTCCGCATACTAAACCCACCCAGTTCATTCCTAGCAATGTACAGGGAATAGGCTGTCGTGTGGGTGTTAACTTTTTATAGCTATGCATTGGTTCTGTGGGGGGAAGTAGGCGGAGCTACTATCATATGTATGCTGCCATGGATAGGCACCAGGCAAAAAAATTACGGTATGTAGGATACAATTTTCTTCTTTTGTTTTTCATTTTGGATTGCATAAGGGAGGGTTACAAACCCTTTTTTTCTCCATCCATCTGTTTCCCATTGCAGACTTTTCCTTTCACTTCCTGTCCCATGAGAGAAAATCCCTGCAAATTAAAGGGAATTCCTTGGGGACCCCCTTAGTCACCAGAGCTAACTAGTGTCCCCATTGGAAAATTTCCCTTCTAATACTTTTCTGGGGATAACTCAAACTTCAGGATTTTCTTTTACTTTCACTTTCAATGATAATGGTAAACAGGAACATTAGAGAGGATGAATTTCCTTGTCTGGGGCACAGACAGCAATAAAAACTGACAGGTGTTATAATCCATCTCTACGCTAAAACAAAAAAAATATCTTTTGCCTTTAGTTATACTTTAAATAGAATTGTCAACAAATGTCTTTCCTTTAAATTCAGATTTCTTGCCTTTATGTGCCAGTGATGTCATCAAACCTCACTGCAGCCTCCTGGGAAAGCCGAGGATCCTGAATCTTCTAAGAATGATTTTTTTGTAAACACCTAGCAATTTTTGCACAGGATGCGGAAGGGGATTGGAATTACCTGATGGGCAGTAAACTTTTCTCATGAAATTTCTACTTAAAGCGGTGGTTCACCCTAAATAACAAGTTTCTACCATAAAATCCAGCATACTAGCGTGAGCTACAGTATGCCTTTATTTAATTTTTTTGCGTCGTACTCACAGTTTAATCCCGTAGTTAAGTTTCAGACTCCCCGCGGGGAATGGGCGTTCCTATGCAGAGGGGAACATGATTGACGGCCGGCTATGGCGCGTCACGCTTCCCGAAAATAGCCGGAGTAGGACTCGGCTCTTCACGGCGCTATACGGTGCCTGCGCACAGACTAGGAGCTGACTGCGCAGGCGCCGTGAAGAGCCAAGTCCTATTTCGGCTATTTTCGGGAAGCGTGACGCGCCAAAGCCGGCCGTCAATCATGTTCCCCTCTGCATAGGAACGCCTACTCCTCACGGGGAGTCTGAAACTTAACTACGGGATTAAACTGTGAGTACAGCGCAAAAAAATAAAATAAAGGCATACTGTAGCTCGCGCTAGTATGCTGGATGACATGGTAGAACAATTTTTTTTTTTTTTAGGGTGAACCCCCGCTTTAAAGCATTTTCATCATGTCATGTTTCGGGATAGAGTGTGGAAACAGAAGTTTATGTGGGGCAAATGTCTCAAAACTAATAAGGTTGTCTTGCAGGTGATTGATCTGGGTGGAGAAGGTATCTCAGCAAGTGACTACATCAACATTGGACGTATCACAGAGTTCAAATACGGGGCCAAACTTGGAAAAGTGTTCCGCAGATGGGATGGGGAAAAGCTAGCTTATTTGAAGTAAGCGTATGACAGGAAACAATGTGCGCACAAAGTATTTCTTGCAAGATATATTGTATACAATGTTTCTTTTTTTTTTCTTTATACAGGAACTGGGGAGAAGGCTGGGGATTTATACCTAGTGACAGAGCCTTGGTGTTTGTTGATAATCATGACAACCAGAGAGGACATGGTGGAGGAGGAGCCTCTATCCTTACCTTCTGGGATGCTCGGTAAAGCATACGTGTTAATACCTGGGGTACCTGTAAATACCTTTGGTACCTGTTAATACCTGGGGTACCGGTTACAGGGTAATGCCCTTTGATTTGTGGATACAATTGGAATGAATTATATCATATGTAAGATGTTTCAACAACGTACCTCACATTCTATAAAAAATAGATAACCCTAAAAACTTTCTGATTGCAAACTTGAAAAGGTGATCCCCGCCTGTTTTTTCTCTTTTCTTACTTTTTTTTCTCATTTCAATGAAATACTCAAAAGCTAGAGACTTTTCTAAAACCCTGTCAAATTGAAAATAACTAAATGTAGTTTATATGATTACATTTAACTGTCAACCCTGTAGATTAATTACTAGTTGACAATTACTGTGACTCATTTTCAGTAATAAGCTTAATTACTAATTTTGGGATTCTACATGTATTATTCCTTTAACAGCTTAACGACCGGCTCACGCATATATACATCGACACAAAGCCTCCTGTGGGCAGATTGACGTATATATATGTCCCCTTTAACATGCGGCATTGTGGGCGCGCCCGCTGCGAGCTACGTGAGTCCAACCGCGGGAATACCCGCGATCGTCTCACGGAGAGGAAGAACGGGGAATTGCTGATGTACAAGCATTTCCCCATTCTTCTTAGTGACAGGACACTGATCACAGCTCTCTGTAATCAGGAGTGGTGATCAGTGTCGTGTCACACACAGCCCATTCCCCCTACAGTTAGAAGCACTCCCTAGGACATACTTAAATCCTTCAGTTCCCCCTGCTGGTTAACCCCTTCACTGCTAGTGTCATTTTTACTGTAACCAGTGCATTTTTATAGCACTGATCGCTGTATCAATGACAATGGTCCCAAAATGGCGTCAACAGTGTCCGATGTGTCCGCCATAATTTCGCAGTCACTATAAAAAATCACTGATCGCCACCATTACTAGTAAAAAAAAACCTTATTAAAAATGCCAAAAAAAATCCCCTATTCGCTATAACTTTTGCGCAAACCAATCAATACACACTTATTGTGATTGTTTTTTTACCAAAAATATGTAGAAGAATACATATCGGCCTAAACTGAGGGAAAAAAATGTTTTAGTAAAAGTAAAAAATATTGTTTTTTTTTCCAAATTGTCGCTCTATTTTTGTTTATACCACCAAAAGAAATCTATATTTTGGGGAAAAAAAGGACGTGAAATTTTGTTTGGGAGCCACATCGCACGATCATGCAATTGTCAGTTAAAGCGACGCAGTGCCGAATTGCAAAAAGTGCTCTGGTCATTGGCCAGCCAACTGGTCCGGGGCTTAAGTGGTTAATGTTTGAATGTAAAACCATAGAAGCTCTTTTGGAAGATTTTTTATGGCTAGTCTTTGGGGAATGCTTGCTCAGCAACACTAACTTTTGTGTATACACTGTATACATGTATCAATTAGGGATGAGCCGAACACCCTCCCGTTCGGTTCAACAGGCAAAGAATTTGTTCGAACACATGAACACCGTCAAAGTCTATGAGACACGAACATGAAAAATCAAAAGTGCTAATTTTAAAGCTTTATATGGAAGTTATTGTCCCTTAAGGCAGTGGTCTCCAAACTGCGGCCCGGGGGACAGATGTGGCTCTTTGCTTGCTTTTATCTGGCCCTTGAAGCAATAATTCATCCCCTAATACCAATAATGGAGCATAATTCTTCCCACTGACAAGAATGAGTGGGCGTAAATTCCCCCACTGACACAATGAACAAGCACAATTCCTCCCAATAACACTAACAATGGAACACAATTTCTCCCAATGACATTGACAACGGCGTCCAATATAACCAACAATGGGGCAAAATTCCTCCCACTGACACAAAGATGGGGCATTGTTTTTTTCCCATAGATGTTGGGACTTTTTCTAATTCCAATGGCCAAAGTCTGTAGGACAGTAAACTGCCCCTTTGTCTAGAAAGTTTGGAGACCCCTGCCTTAAGGGAACCCCACGTATTTTTTTTTTAATTACGTGGGGTTCCCCTTAATATCCATACCAGACCTGAAGAGCCTGATATGGAATTTGGGGGGACCCCCACACATTTTATTTATTTTTTTAATTTTGGTTCCCTGCATAAAATGTCATTTTTTAATGAAAAAAAAAATATTTAAAACTACTCCCACTATTAATGAATTGTCGGTCCCGGCAATACAGAGACAAGTCATTGAAAAAAAAAAAATTCAATTACTTTTCTCTGTATTGCCGGGACTGACAAGTTTTAAATTACTTTTTTTCCTTCAGAAATGACACTTTGTGCAGGGACAATTCTAAGCACGGGAAACATACGCTACTTTTACATGCATACTTTAGACACCCCACAGGTACGAAATTTAAAGGAATATTTTACTTTTATTGTTTCACTTTAGGGATTATTAAAATCACTGCTTCAGAAAAAAACTTCAGTTTTTTAAACTTTTGCATTGATACATGTCCCCTGGGGCAGGACCCAGGTCCCCAAACACTTTTTAGGACAATAACTTGAAAATTAACCTTTAAAATTAGCACTTTAGAATTCTCCCATATACTTTTTCAGGGTGTTCCGTGGCTTTTGAATTTGCCGCAAACACCCCAAATTGTTCGCTGGCGAACAGACATTGTTCGAGTCGAACTCATGTTTAACTTGAACCCTAGTGTAAATACATACATCTGCTTCAGCCTGTCTCTGATTCACAACCCCCGCATAGTGCAGAGCTGCTGATCAAATATATATTTAACCCTCTCAGAGTCTAACCATTCCCCAAGAAATACAGCCCCGAAGAAGGGGGATGTAATTCCCCCGAAACATGTTGACTCTACCTGTTTACTTTTATCATCAATAAACTATAAAAAATCATCAAGTGAGACTTTTCTTGGACATCGGGTGCTCCTCTCCAATCGCCCAAGTGTTCCCTGTGATAACGCCCCTATTGTCATTATCAGAAAGGTAGCAGCCCTAGACCCCAATGTAGTCTTTCACCTACCATCTACAATTGGGATATAACTCATTGGAAGCAATTCCCTCTATACCCTCCACACAGTAATCTGCTGCTAGACAGCCTCCAGTGGCACCAGTCCAGCACTGCCTTCCACCCAAACCTGAATTATCAGTGTGAATTTGACCATTTAGAAACATTCTGTGAAGATTAACAGCAGTAGATCTAATTGGGATGAAACCTGACTGATCTGTGTGTACCATTATCTGAATTACTGTTGCTAATTTGTTCACAAGTACCCTTGATAAAAATGTAATATTGGATGTAAAAAAGGATATCGGATGATAAAAATCTGGATGCAGTGTGTTTTTGCCTGGTTTGGGAAGAACTATGATTATTGCCTCATTCATAGAATGTGGTAACAAGTGATTCTCATAGGCCTCATTCAACAACTGCATTGTGTAAAAAGGCTGTT
The DNA here is from genome assembly GCF_905171775.1 of Rana temporaria. NCBI lineage: Eukaryota > Metazoa > Chordata > Amphibia > Anura > Ranidae > Rana > Rana temporaria. The sequence continues at coordinate 122,832,087 of NC_053495.1, read as the reverse complement.
TGATCCTCTCTTCTCTTCTCTGATCCTCCCCTTTTGCCACGGACCCCAATTCATCTCCTATTAGAACAGAGCCTTTGGAGTCACTCTGCATATGCTCAGTTTTTTTTTTTTGGGAGGGTGCATGTGATCAGCACAGGGCCAATCAGCAGTTGTCCAGGCAGAGGGTCAGTGACCCTGCAGCCTCACAGGAAAAAAATGAAATGAATACTCCTCATACAAGTTTTAACCAGACACTGATAGAAGTCACAAGGCTGCTACATACTGCTGATGAGAAAAGGTACTTAGCAGTTTATAATTACTAAAAAATTGCATTTCTGTGTACTGTGGGAGACCAGATGTAGTAAATATGGGGTCCTGGGTTTAGTAATTACTAAAATAATTGCTTTTCCATGTTCTGTGTACTGTAGGAGACCAGATATAGTGAATGTGGGGTCCTGGGTTTAGTAACAGTTTAAGTGTAGTAGGGGTATAGCCATGGGCATCCTGAGAACTTTTTTCAGGGGGGCATCATTTTAGGGTCACCCATGCGCCGCCCCTTTTCGATAATGTCATTATCACATTATCATGGTCAGAGACTGCAGGCGTAGTACAATCCCTAGGATAAGTAATGAATAATGGCCGACGGGCCCTCCTACCAAACCCAGTGAAACTACAGAAGTGATCTCTCCGGCTGGACGATCGCTCACTCTGGGTTCCCGGGGGTGACTCTGGTCAGTAGTGTAGCATGTATGTACCCTGGCAGTGGCTCAGTCTTTCTCTCTCTGGTGGTGCTGAGCAGTGCAGCTTTCTCTGGTGGCACTAGGCAGCGTGGCTCTCTCTCTGGTGGCGCTGGGCAGCATGGCTCTCTCTCTGGTGGCGCTGGGCAGCGTGACTCTCTCTTTGAGGGTGCTGGGCAGCGTGACTCTCTCTTTGAGGGTGCTGGGCAGCGTGACTCTATCTCTGGCTTCTGCCCAGCACACTCCTCTTTCTTTGTCCTGTAGCACTCACTCCCTCAGCTTTTTTCCAGGCTGCAGTCTCTCAATCTCTCTCTTGATCAAGCTGTAGCATTCCACCCTGTGGAAAATGGGGCCAATCTTCGGGACTACATGTCCCATGATGCTCTCCTCTCCTAGTCTCCTTTGATTGGCTCTCAGTTATGGCCACTAGGGAAGGAATGGAGCGGGCAGGAAGCTGGCCTGGGAAGCTAGTGAAAGCGGCCATCTCTTCTCCCTGACAGGAGAAGGGGGAGGGCGAGCAGGGGAAACCTCTGATAGCCCGCAGCTCGCCTTTCTCCTGTCACAGTGCTGCCAAGTTCTTTGCTGGTCTGAGCAGGGGAAAGAGCCCACAGTCACACTACACTGATGGGGGGGCTTGAAATCACCTTGATAGTGTCACCCCACTGGTGGGTGTCACCTGGATATGAGCTGCCCGCACCCCCATCCGATCCCTGATTTCAGGGGAGGCACTTGACCCCCCTTGCTCCTACCTGTGGACACCCATGGGTATAGCGTAATTTAGATTTGTACAGGCTTTGGTAGAAAGACTGAAAAGTTGCCCGAATATCTAGGGGTCGTGAGAAACTGTGCCCTCTGATGTCGAGATAGCACTAACAAAATATGGAGGTCTGTCATAATCAGAGGTCAGGTTCAGAGACCAGTAGCAGTAGAAAGGCTTTCACAAACCAGTAGGATAAATATACAAGCAGATTACCCGGATGATATGGGCTCACCCACAAGCACCTGATTGTGGAGATTGGTTTTGCTGTGTGTTAGTACCAGGTCCTGGTCCTAAGAATTGCCTCACCAGGAGGAGAGTAAACCGGGGGGCCAGTACCAGAAAAAGCAGGTAGGCATCAAGCAGAAACATAGTCACTAAACAAGCCAAAAGTTAGTAGCAAGTGGTTGCAGGTTGGGATCAAGCGGAAGCGTTGTTAAGGAAAAAGCCAAAGGTTGGTAACGTGGTTTAAAGTTGGAATCAAGCAGGAGCGTAGTCAAGAAACAAACCAAAGGTCGGTAACGGGTAATAGCAAAGTTACGGATGGCAATAGGAGCAACAAGAGCAAAATATTGGCTGCAAAGAACACAATAATCTGGGACACAGGAATTGCAAAGGCACGGCTTAAATAGGAAGTTCATGGGAGGTGCAAAGGTTCCAAGGTTCAAGGAAAACAAGAAATCAGGCAAGGAGATGTCCAGCATCTCAAGTGATTCAGCAAGAAGAGATCCTGCTAGACCCAGCAGAGTTTGTAGGTTCAGCTCTGGGTTCTGAGAAGGTCTTTCCCCTCTTCATAATATCTTTGCTGTGTAAAAAATCTAAATGTTTTCACTTTTTTAATGGACATATGTTTAGAAAGTTTCTGCTTGTCTTTCCAATTTAGAGAATTAGCTAGAGGGGGGGTCACTAATAAATTTAGATTCAGCCCTCAGAACCTCGTCCATCAATGGTCTCTCCCGTTATCCCTTGGATTTTTTTCTATATGTGCTAATTTCCTTAAAGGGGTTGTAAAGGTATTATTTTTTCCCTAAATAGCTTCCTTTACCTTAGTGCAGTCCTCCTTCACTTACCTCATCCTTCAATTTTGCTTTTAAATGTCCTTATTTCTTCTGAGAAATCCTCACTTCCTGTTCTTCTGTCTGTAACTCAACATTGTAATGCGAGGCTTTCTTCCTGGTGTGGAGAAAGCCTCTTGAGGGGGAGGGGCGAGGAGGAGTGTCAGGACGCCCACTAACACACAACTCCTTTCTCTATCTGCAAAGAAGAGTGTGTCCTGACTTGCCTGCTCGCCCCTTCCCCCCTCAAGAAGCTTTCTCCACACCAGGGAGAAAGCCTTGCATTACTGTGTGGAGTTACAGACAGAAGAACAGAAAGTGAGCATTTCTCAGAAGAAATAAGGACATTTAAAAGCAAAATCAAAGGATGAGGTAAGTGAAGGAGGACTGCACTGAGGTAAAGGAAGCTATTTAGGGAAAAAAATCCTTTATAGCCCCCTTTAATAACTTTGCCTTGCAAAAAAGGCTTTCACTGTATCCCATACCAGCAAAGGAGATAAAGAGCACTGCAGAGACAAAATAATTCAAAGTAGTAAACAGAACATAGCACTTATTTGGATCTTTTAAGCCCTTGAAGATCCAGGACATCACCACAGTGTTAGTACTCATACTTGCAGTTAACAAAATAATATTTCCCCAGCAGTATTCCAGAGAAATCTCCCCTGGGTGTCAGAGAAATCAGTGGGGATTCCATAGAAAAACTGGGGGTAAAAAGTGGACATCATGCAAAGGACCCAAAGTCAGACCCATATGGTTCTTTTACAGTTACAAGACTTTATATAAAATGGTTAGTTTCCTCTGTGCTAGGAAGCCAGTTTAGCAGACCTCTGCCAAAGTAAAACATTGTCATACTTCTGAGAACACATGTGCCCAGGGAATCGGTTATGATGATTCCATGTCTTATTTTCATGCTGCCTGTAATGACATCAATTGTTCCTAATGCATGGATAGAAGTATAGATTTGGACTACACAACTGAAGTGACTGTTTCTTGATAAATGCCTTACTTCATTAGATGCAAAAACGAATTTCATTAATAATTATTTATTTATTTATTTCCCCCCCCGGAAACTAGCTTATACAAAATGGCAACTGGGTTCATGTTGGCACACCCTTATGGCTTTACACAAATCATGTCAAGCTTTCGCTGGACAAGAAACTTTGTAAATGGAAAGGTAAACCTTTTATAATTTGATTATCTACATCACTCTCTTCTTCCACTGAAATGCAAAATGTTTTAGTTTTTATTCATTTTCTTTTTCTTTTCATTCTTTTTATCCTGGTTCTTAATGGAAATTTAGCTTCCATTTGAGCCCCGCTCAAGTCTTATTCCTCAAGCTGTACTGACCTTTTTTTCTCCATTTGAGTAGAAGCTAGTTTGTGTTGTCACTTGATTAACTCACACAAGTGTCTACTACAGAGTTCCAAAACTTTGTAAACCTTTTTCAATTATGATAAACTTCGATGACAGACTTCAATGTGCTGAATATTCAAAACTAGTGTAAGGAAAGGTTGTCATTTAATATAACCAGTTTTATTTTGTCTTTCTTTCTTTTAGTGAAATGAAAGTAAAATACATCTGGCTACCATCAGAACAGTTGTGTTTTATCTCCTTTGCAATTGTTTTTTTTTTTTTAATGCAATCCATAGGTAAGAAAAATAAAACATGATGATGCTGTTTTATCTGCAGGATACTAATGATTGGGTTGGGCCACCAAGCTACAATAATGGGTCAATCATGGCTGTCACAATTAATGAAGATACAACATGTGGCAGTGGCTGGGTTTGTGAACACAGGTGGCGTCAGATAAAGTAAGTTACTACATTTGCACAGCCCTTTAATGGAAAGTTGTATTATTATTATTATTATTAATATTTTTGTTGTTGTTATTATTCTTATTATTGTATAGGATTGCTTAATGGCAACTCAACTTCCCTAGATTCAGTGGGCCAAATCCTCAGAAAACTTGCGTAACTTAACTTTTCCGAGTTAAGTTACACGGCCTTAAAATTTCTACCTAAGTGCCCGATCCACAAAGCACTTACCTAGAAATTTCAGGCCGTGTAACTTAAGTGCCTCCGTCGCAAGGCGGTCCTCCTCTCCGGGGGGCGATTACAATTTAAATGAGGCGCGCTCCCGCGCCGGCCGTACTGCGCATGCGTGTGACGTCATTTTCCCGACGTGCATCGCGAAAAATTACGTTACGTCGGGCTTTGTGGATTGCGACGGGACAATAAAGTTGCGTCGGGTAAAAAAAAAGTTACGCGCCGGGAAAAAAAATTAAAAATTAAAAAAAAATCGCGGCGATCGAAAAAAAGTTCTGTTTTTACAAGGTGTTACTAGTTTACACTTTGTAAAAGCAGAACTAATTTTACGTATGCAAAACGTAACTTACACAGAAAACACAAAGCTAAAAAGCTTTGTGGATCTGCCTAAGTACTCATTTGCATACGTAAAGCGGCATTTCGACTCGAAATGCCCCCAGCGGCGGATGCGGTACTGCATCCTAAGATCTGACAGTGTAAGTGTCTTACAGATGTCAGATCTTCTGCCTATCTTAGGAAAAATCCTTTTGAGGATCAGATCCAAAGATAGGCACAGGGATACGCAGGCTGAACAGCAGTTCCGCCTGCGTATCTCCTTTGAGGATTTGGCCCAGAGTACCTAATTCTAACTATATTTAACAACCATAGAAAATCCCTGATTGCTGGACTCTAATGGATCAAAACACAAATGCATACTAAATGTGAAAAATAAAAATAAAGAACATAAATATTTTTTATAAATTTATATAAATTTATTAGCTCAGAAAGTTTGTTTTAGAATTTAAAACATGATAGGCTTATAGGTGCCTCTTTTAGTGAGACACGATCTTTACAAGATTTAGCATTATATTATATGCACAAATATATCCAGCTTTTCATCACATTTCTTTAGCAGCATTCATGAAATAACCACATGAGTTTAGGTGTGTCTCCTCCTAACCTTCAGGGGGAACAGAGATATCCTTGTATGCAGGGCCGCTGATAGGGGGGGACCACCAGTCCTCCTGTAGGGGGCCCGGGCTCACAGGGGGGCCCATACAGCAGAGGGAATCAGTGCGGTCGGATGGAGGGGCAAATACAGGATGCCCAATGTGAACCCGGTTTCTCTCCCTCCCACAACTTTCAGCTGCTGCAGGGAGAGACACGGACACAGCTGCCAGCTTCCTTGTCTCAATAACAAATTGTTACCCTGTATTGTTTTAAACCCTTGTAAAATGTAATAAAATTCTTGGGAAAAAAAGATTTTTTTTTAATAAAAATTGTCAAATATTTTTTTTCAAAACATTTAAATGTTTTTGTTAACCACTAGCAGACCGCGCACCGTCATTATACGGCGGCAGGTCGGCTCTCCTGGGCGAGAGCCCATAGCTATACGGCGGCTCTTTGAGCCCCCGACTCCCGTGCGTGTGCCCGGCGGGCTCGATCGCCGCCGGGCACACGCGATCGCTCGTTACAGAGCGGGGACCGGGAGCTGTGTGTGTAAACACACAGCTCCCGGTCCTGTCAGGGGGGAAAATGCTGATCTTCTGTTCATACAATGTATGAACAGAGGATCAGTGTTTCCCCTAGTGAGGCCACCCCCCCCCCCCCCACAGTAAGATAACACACAGGGACATACTTAACCCCTTCCCCGCCCCCTAGTGTTAACCCCTTCACTGCCAGTGGCATTTTTATAGTAATCCAATGCATTTTTATAGCACGGATCGCTATAAAAATGCCAATGGTCCCAAAAATGTGTCAAAAGTGTCAGAAGTGTCCGCCATAATGTCGCAGTACTGAAAAAAAATCGCTGATCGCCGCCATTACTAGTAAAAAAATATATTAATAAAAATACCATAAAAATACCCCCTATTTTGTAAACGCTATAAATTTTGCGCAAACCAATCAATAAACGCTTATTGCGATTTTTTTTACGAAAAATATGTAGACGAATACGTATCGGCCTAAACTGAGGAAAAAAAAAATGTTTTTTTATATATTTTTGGGGGATATTTATTATAGCAAAAAGTAAAAAAATATTAATTTTTTTCAAAATTGTCGCTCTATTTTTGTTTATAGCGCAAAAAATAAAAACCGCAGAGGTGATCAAATACCACCAAAAGAAAGCTCTATTTGTGGAAAAAAAAGGACGCCAATTTTGTTTGGGAGCCACGTCGCACGACCGCGCATTTGTCAGTTAAAGTGGCGCAGTCCCGAATCGCAAAAAGTGCTCTGGTCTTTGGGCAGCAATATGGTCCGGGGGTTAAGTGGTTAAAAGAAAAAAAAAACTATTTAAAAAAGGGCTAATTCACACAGCTTCTCTGTTATCTTTGTGTCCGCTAAGAATAATTTTAGTATATTTTAATTGAAAATCTTGGTTTGATATATTTGAGGGGGGCCCTGCCAGGTAGGCTGCACAGGGCCCCGTGATTTCTAACAGCAGCCCTGCTTGTATGTATCCCCTAAAAGATGAGCTATAAAATACAGTACCGTTCTCTGTTCACAGCAAAGTAGTTACTATATACATCCAAAGTCCTTCATCAAAGAGTACATTATATATGATGCCAATTGGGAAGCCATCAATAGAGAATCCAATAATATCAAATGGCAATTTTGTTTGCAAGTGTTGCTGCCCCTTCATTGTTGTCCCTCCTGTAATGTAAATTGGTGGAGATAGTGCCTATTTTTAATGCCTCTGAACCTTATTCACCCTTTTGAAGTATTTCAAGGTTTCAATCATGTCTCTCCTTTCCTGTCTTTCCTCAAGACTGTACAAATTAAGTTCCTGAAGTCTCTCCTGATATGTTTTTATCCCTCAGACCTTTCCACATTTTTGTTACCCATCTCTGGACTCGTTCTATCCTAGCAATATCTTTTTATAAGTGAGGTCTTCAAAACTGGACCCAGCTAAATGAGGCCCAACTAAAGATGTATAAAGGGAAGCCAAGACCTCCTTCCTCCCGCTGGGACACCTCTAGTGATGAATCCTAGAACTTTATTTTCTTTTCCCTCTACCTGGCCACACTGTTTGAACATTTTTCAGTCATCTGAAATCCTTTTCCTCAGTAGTGATAGCCAAAACTGCACCCCCAATATTGTACTCTGTTAAAGGATTTTTTTCCCCTAGGTGCATTATTTTACATTTAAAAACAATGAACTGCAGTTTCCACTGTTTTAACCTATACCAGCAGTGCAAAATCATGTTTCATGTTGCAGACACCTCCAGGGATATCAACCCTATTGCTCCCTTTTGTGTCATCAGCAAAAAAAGACATACCTTACCCACCAGTGGCGGTCTGTCTATAGAGGGCGCTGGAGCGCCGCCCCCTCTGGCTCCGCATCGCCACTGAAATAATATACAATAATGCATTGCATGAATGTATGTTATTGTTGCCAGCTGCCGCTGGTCTATTAAGATGGCCAGACCTTGAGTGCCGACCACCTGAATAACGGCAGCTGGTTGGCTGTGCGGAAGTGCCTATCAGAGCCAGCGGCTCTGATAGGTTTTCCGAGTACAGCCCTCGTCTCCCGGATGCTTATCCTCGGAACGCATGGGGGGTGCGTTCCTTGGATAAGACTGACGGCCATCTCAGCCAATCAGGTTCATCGATTCTGGTTATCGGTAACCTGATTGGCTGAAGCGTCACCAAGGCGGGAGAAGACATAGAGGGACGTGGAAGGAGAAAGGTAAGTGCATTTTACAGGGCACAGCGGCGACAATGGGCACAGAGGCGACAAAGGGCACAGTGGCATCAATGGGCACAGTGGAGACAAAGGGCACAGTGGCGACAATGGGCACAGTGGCGACAATTAAAGGGCACAGTGACATGCACAGTGGCAACAATGGCACAGTGGCGACAATTAAAGGGCACAATGGCGACAATTGAGGGGCACAGTGGCTGCTTTTGATGGCATGGCACAGTGGTGACAATTGATGGCACAGTAACTGTGTTTGATGGAATGGCACAGTAACTGTGTTTGATGGCATGGCACAGTTACTGCGTTTGATGGCATGGCACAGTGTTGCGAATTGATGGCATAGTGACTGCATTTGATGGTATGGCACAGTGGTGATAATTGATGGCACAGTGGCTGCGTTTGATGGCATGGCACAGTGGTGACAATTTATGGCACAGTGGCTGAGTTTGGTGGCATGGCACAGTGACTGCATTTGATGGCATGGCACAGTGGTGACAATTGATGGCACAGTGGCTGCATTTGATGGGCACAGTGAGGCTGCAATCTTTTTCGTTTGCGCCCCCCGAAAATTTTGAGCACCAGCCACCACTGTTACCCACCAACCCTTTAGTTATATCACTTACATTTAGATTAAAAGAACAGGACCTTGTACAGAGCCTTGTGGTACATGACTTGTATCTGGTCTCTGTTCTGAATCAACCCCATTTACAACTACTCTCTGGTATCTATCCTTTAGCCAACTGCATATCCACTGAACCTAGATTGTACAATGTTTTTATTAGATTATGTGGAACTGTATCAAATACTTTGCTGAAATTAAGGCTATGTCCAATATTAGTGATTATAGTCAAAAATTCATTCAGATTAGTCTAACATAATCTGTCCTCAATAATGCTATGCTGCTTTGGGTCCAACAAGTTGTGTGTCTTCAGTGAAATCCTTTTTTTCAGGAGTGATTCCATTAACTTGACTACAACAGATTTTAAACTCACTGGCCTGTAATTGCCAGCTTCTACCCTGCTACCCTTCTTGGATAGGTACAATATTAGCTATCTTTCAGTCTTTAGAAGGGATGAGCCGAACCCCCCCCCCCCCCCCGTTCGGTTCGCACCAGAACCTGCGAACAGACCAAAAGTTTGTGTGAACCTTAGAACCCCATTAAAGTCTATGGGACTCGAACGTTAGTGCTAATTTTAAAGGCTAATATGCAAGTTATTGTCCAAAAAAGTGTTTGGGGACCGGGTCCTGCCCCTGGGGACATGTATCAATGCAAAAAAAGTATTAAAAACTGCAGTTTTTTCGGGAGCAGTGATTTTAAATGACTTTTTATCCTCCAGAAATGACACTCTGTGCAGGGACAGTTCTAAGCACGGGAAACAAGCGCCGCTTTACAGGCATACTTTACACACTCCCCTAGGTACAGAATTTAAAGAATTATTTCACTTTTATTGTTTCACTTTAAGCATTATTAAAATCACTGCTCCCGAAAAAACTTTTTTGCATTGATACATGTCCCCTGGGGCAGGACCCAGGTCCCCAAACACTTTTTATGACAATAACTTGCATAAAATCCTTTAAAATTAGCACTTTAGATTTCTCCCATAGACTTTTCCAGGGTGTTCTGCGGCTTTTCGCATTTGCTGCGAACACCCCAAATTGTTCGCTGTTCAGCGAACAGGCAATGTTCGAGTCGAACATCAACTCGAACTCGAAGCTCATCCCTAGTCTTTAGGAACCTGTTAGAAGAAATTGAATAAAAACATCCCTTAATGTTCCAACAACTATACTTCAAAGTTCTCTCAGAACTCTTGGATGAATACCATCAGGGTCCAATGCTTTATTACGCTTTCAACGAGAGTTCCTCTGCTGCCTCCAGGAATTCTGAAAGTGAACCGTCATTACTAGAACTATTATGATCCTCCAACTTTTTATTCGGTATTATATTTTATTTCTGTGAAGGCTGAACCAAAGTAATTGTTTACAGGTTTCCCTCAATATAGGTGTTGTGACCAGTTTTCATTCTAGTGGTCCCATTGTATTTTTTCCTTCCATCATTGATGTACCTAAAAAAAGGTTGTGTCTCCATCTTTGATATATTTAGCAATTTCTTCCTCTTTCTGTACTTTGGCAGCACTCATAATGTGTCTGGCCTCCTTTTGTCTATTTTTATACATGTACCTGTCTATTTTCTTGAATCTCCTATATGCAGATTTTAGTGAATTGTATTTTTTTTACTTCTTTTTGCTCTTACTAATTTGCCTTACATTATTTTGTTGCCTGCAGGGTGGTAGACTTTAAGAGTGCCCAGCATTCTCCCCCCATATAAATCCCCCCATTTTAGTTCCCTGCAATATAATCACCCCCAGTTTAAATCTCCCCCAATGTAACAGTGTAACCCCCCCCCAGTGTTTTCCGCCTACAGTGTAAACTCCCCTAGCGTAATCCCCACCATTGTACTCCCCCGCCTAAATTTTTTGTTTATTAAAAATCTTACAAACACACAACATAATGAAAAAAAATAAATATATATATATATATATATATATATATATATATAAAATAAATGAAACATATATAAAATTAACAAAAATAGCTTACATCAGCATAGAAACAGGAAATGGAATTTTTTGACAGAAAAAAAGTAAAGAAAACTAAAAATACAAACTTAGACATATTTTAGTATTACTATTATCATGATGCTCTTCAACAAAATCCTAACCTCTACCTAAACAGGCCGCAGGAAAAGAGGGGGGAGGAGAGAGCACCCCCCTTCCTGAACCGTACCAGGCCACATGCCCACAACATGGGGAGGATGTCCCCATGTTGATGGGGACAAGGACCTCATCTCCACAACCCTTGCCCGGTGGTTGTGGGGGTCTGCGGCTGGTGGGCTTATCGGAATCTGGAAGCCCCCTTTAACAAAGGGGACCCCCAGATCCCGGCCCCCCATGTGAATTGGTAATGGGGTACATTGTACCCCTATCATTTCACAAAAAAAGTGTCAACAATTTAAAAAAAACACACACCAAGTATTGACAAGTCCTTTAATTAAAAAAATACTCCATCGCCGTTATCCTTCTATGATCCCAGTCCCAGACCCGCTGCACTGTACCCCGTTACCAATCCACATAGGGGGGCCAGGATCTGGGGGTCCCCTTTGTTAAAGGCGGTTCCAGATTGCGATAAGCTCCTCGCACACAAACCCCCACAACCACCGGGCAAGGGTTGTGGGGATGAGGCCCTTGTCCCCATCAACATGAGGACATCCTTTCCATGTTGAGGGCATGTGGCCTGGAACAGTTCAGGTGGGGGGGCGCTCTCTCGTCCACCCCCCTCTTTTCCTGCAGCCTGCCAGGTTGCGTGCTCGGATAAGGGTCTGGTATGGATTTTTGGGGGGAACCCCACACCTTTTTTTAAATTTGGCACAGGGTTCCCCTTAATATCTATACCAGACCTGAAGGGCCTGGTAATGGAATTTCGGGGGGACCCCCACACATTTTTTTTTTCAATGACTTTCAATTACTTTTATCTGTATTGCTGGGACCCGACAATTCATTATAGCCGCAAGTCGTTTTAAAATTTCATTTTGTGCAGAGACTGTTATAAACACGGGAAACATGCGCTACTTTACAGGCATACTATAGACACCCCCCAGGTATGAAATTTTAAGGAAAATTTCACTTTTATTGTTTCACTTTAAGCATGATTAAAATCATCGCTCCCGAAAAAAATTCAACTTTTAAAACTTTTTTTGCATTGATGTCCCCTGGGGCAGAACCCAGGTCCCCAAACACTTTTTAAGACAATAACTTGCATATTAACCTTTAAAATTAGCACTTTAGATTTCTCCCATAGACTTTTAAAGGGTGTTCCGCGGCTTTTCGAATTTGCCGTGAACACCCCAAATTGTTCGCTGTTCGGCGAACGGGCGAACAGCCAATGTTTAAGTCGAAGCTCATCCCTATTCATGGTTAATACAAATTATAGAACAACATAGGAGCAAGGTGGTAAATGTGTTGGTAAACATAGTATGTTAAGTGGGAAATATATCTGGCAGTGGAGATCCCATCACGAATTGCATCAATCTTGTTTTTGCAAGGATTGTCAATCTCCTGGGCAGTGAGTGAGTTAGTTAGTTGGTAGAAACAATGAGGATGAAGTGGAGAATTAAAGGTAGAGAAGAGTTGGTATGGAGTGGATGAGAGGGTTTTGGCAGAAAGAGACAGATTGATCAAATAGGTCTATTTTTGGAGGGCATATTTATATAGGGGGAAGTTATGTAGCAATTTTGTAGGAATTTAGTGTTATGCCACAGCCACTGAACAGCACAACTATGTATTTTTGAGATTTATGATGTCTACTGTTTGCCAAGGTTGTAGCTGCAACTATTTATGTGTGTGGTGAGGGTTAAAGATGGGGAGAGCGAGAAACTGGTATGGTTGTGGTTAGAAAGAGGAAAATAGGTGTTTTATGGGTTGCAAGGAGTGCAATGGAAGATAAAAAGCTTAAGGGTGTTGCCATCAGAGTGAGTAGACAGCTATGATTAAGCACCACTAAGGGTATGAAACGTGTTAGCTATTTGCATCTGTAACCTGTACCTCTATTGGTGTATGGATCACGATTTACATGTGTAGAACTACCCCTAAAGGAGCTGCTGGTTTAGATTTTGGGTTTTTTTACATGTTCCCTCTAAGTTTGTTGTCCAGGGAAGAAAGTCTGTAGCAATGTCCACACAAGATGTAAAACCTTCAACTGTTTTATTTTTGCTGCATAAAACATGTGAAGGAAGTAGAGAGTATAGAGAGAAGGGGAAGGTTCAGGTACGCGGTACAGAATGCACAAAAAGTATTCAAAGTTCCAATGTTCGCCACTCACTCCTGAGTGGGTATTGCTCACCCGGATAGAACCCCTCACATGACCTAGCAGCCGGAATGATGCACTGACAGTATAGAAACAGTCTCTGCCACAGACCGTCTAAGAAAAAAAGATGGATAGCCAGGAATCCTCTGCCACAGGATTTAAGTCCCAAACTTCCTGTCTTACAGCAAAAGAGCCTTTAAGCTGATACGGCGGACCGTAAGACAAATTGGTTATTGGATCCCTTTAGATAACAAGATCACCAGGCCTATCCCGAGACATCAGCTTGCCTTGCCTGGTCTCCTCCAGGGCAGGTGCTCCCCGGTTTCCTTCGTTAAGAGCTTCCCCCACTTGGATGGACAGCTTGGGATTCCTTCTAGAGCCTTAGGCCCCAGCCAGCATAGCTGGGCCTACACGATAGGAGCACAGCCTCGGACCAACGTGGTCCCGGGGCTAAAATCACACACACATACCTCGCGCCAGGAGGGCCATGAGGCGAAGGACCCCGAAAAACAGCATCTGCCCCTTAAGTATCCCCTCCCAGCATGCACAGCGGGGCACCACTCGCACTGGGCTTCTGCCGACAAGGGTCACTTAACACCATGGTTTACCCGAGTTCCAAGATGGGCCTGAGGTGGTAATGCCACCTACAGGCAACAAGGGAAAATGTATACCGAGCATAACCACAGCCAGAGGCTAATTTACATGGAATTAGTAAAGTCTGAGCCAAACTACTGGCTCAGACACCCCCTAAATTTATATTAGAGCCCACTCATTGGGAGACCAGTGCTAAATATGGATACAGGTGTTGTACTGGAGTGCGCCCGCCCACCCACCACTCTTTTCTTCTATTAATTGTCTGTGCTGAGCCAGCACCCTTCATCTCTCAAGCAAGGATGGTGTGAATGTTGGGATCATCGCCTGGAGCGGTAACTTTCTTCATGGCGGAGTAGAAGTGTGTGATCATTGCATTAGGACAAAGGATGATAGTAGATCTTTGGAAAGAAAATATGGTAGACAGACAGAGAAGTGATCAAGGAAATGTGACACCTACCCAAGATGCCAATAAAAAACCACACTTCTCAGAAAAAATAGACAAAAAAGAAAAGAGGAGAGGGATACGAAGGGAGGTATAGGATGAACTTTAAAAATTGCTTTGTAAGGATAGAAGTAAACCTTGCTTTTGTTCACTGGGTTTGGATGAGTGAGTCCAGTGGAGGGCACCATGGGGAGGGCAGCTGAGGTGGCAAAGACTGTTTCCTGAAAATGAAAACGTAATGGATGGAGGTGAGCTTGTTACAGACAAAGCTGGAATTTCAAATAGCACACGAGAGGGTTGGGGGGCCCTGTACTCATGCAGAGATGGACTCTGTCTATGTCTGACTCCCCTGTCTGTGTCTGCCATCATAAGCTAATCTAAATTTATACTGACATGAGATTGAGGTCCCAGTCACATTGAAAATGGGGCTGTGTGTCATTAAATGCAGGGACCGCAGTGGGGGTTCCCGGTGATTAGCTGTGGGAGGCAACCCTATTGAATGTTATGGGAGGCTGAAAACTCCCACAGCTAATCATGCCCAATCACACATAATTGGTCATGGAGCGATTTACCTGCAAATGATTGCCGCTGGATGTAGACAGTCTTCCTCCACGGCCAATCACTCACAGGTAATTCCCTCTACGGACAAACTTGGGAAATAGTCATATTTGAAGAAATAGGCTTCTTTGTTTTATGTAAGTTTGCCAGCTTATATATGTATTTTAATATGTGTAAAGCAGTATGCAAAGGGTTAATTGAAAAAAAAGTTTCCCTTTATTCTTGTCTCAGATAGGATACCAAAACCACGTGGCATACTTAGTGACAATTCATATTCACAAAAATATGTGAATTTTCACTTTGCAAAGTGAACAAGCTGCACTGAAAACAATTAGCCAGATTCAGTAGATACGCCGTCGTAAGTCTGAATCTGCGCCGTCGTATCTTTAAGCGTATTCTCAAACTGAGATACGCTTAAATGTTGCTAAGATACGACCGGCGTAAGTCTCCTACGCCGTCGTATCTTAGCTGCATATTTACGCTGGCCGCTAGGGGCGTGTATGTGGATTTACGCCAAGAATATGCAAATGAGCAAGATACGCCTATTCACGAATGTACTTGCGCCCGATACGCTGTTTACGTAAGGTGTTTTTCCGGCGTAAAGATAAACCACCAAAAAGATGGCGCAGCCCATGCAAGGTATAGATGACGGAACAGCCGTCGTATTTTACGCTGTTTGCGTAAGCGTACGTGAATGGGGCTGGGCGTAGGTTACGTTCACGCCGAAAGCAAGAAGTATTTGCGACGTGATTCTGAGCATGCGCGCAAATGCTACCAACGGCCCTCATTTACATGGGGTCACGAATCATTAACATACAACACGCCCCCTACCTGCCTATTTTGAATTAGGCGGGGTTACGCTGGGCCATTTGCGCTACGCCAACGTTACTTAGGAGGCAAGTGCTTTGTAAATACAGTACTTGCCTCACTATGTAGCAAGTGATGATTGTCTGCGCTGTAATATGGCTTGGCCAAGTGAGTGGATAAAAGGAAAGTGAATGAGAGGGCTGATTGGGCCTGGGGAGTGACAGGTGATGCAGACACAAATAAAATAACCTCGAACGGTATTTGAATAGGTTCAGTCCTAGCTGGACTGTAAAATATGACACAATGTGAGTCTTACAGTGAATAACAAAACACGTGTATGTGAAAATCAAAGCTAAAATTTGCACGTAAAATCCTGGGTAAGTGCAAAACAAAAAGAAAAAGACCACAGTTCCACACTAGAGCTAATGCAGCAGTGAGACAATGGTTAAAGGTGGTAAAAAAATCCGCATAAATGGAGATGTGCAGTCCAGACAGATCCAAGAAAACACATGCAGCCCACACCTCAGTGACTCGTGCAGCTTACCTTTCAGCTGACATTTAGGCTCAAACACATTACCAGTTTTCCTATTGGGTAGGTGTCTTGCTGCCAGTTCTCAATGGTTGGTTATACATAAGAAAAAAGAGTGATAAAAAAGTTGTAGCCTTATCCTCCTATTACTCATATAGCTATAGAGAAAGGGGTTCAGTTTGCAAAGTAGCAGGTTAAGTATCCACTTACACAACTTACACAGTGTGTAGGGAAAAAGTGCATATCTCCACGAGTGCCGAACTCGTTTCCTAGTCCTTCTCAATGCCAATGCTTTGCCTCTTTAGCTTGTGTGAAGCCGTCCACTCGTGTCAGGGTGAAGGAGCTCCCGGTTAATGCTCTGAGTCCCAGAGCACTAACCGAGAGCAGTACCGAACGTACGGCAGACGAGCGCGGTGCTCGTGGATACACGATCGCCATCTCACTGCTCCATGTGAGTTTTTTATTTACTGTTTTTAGTTTTTATTAAAGTTGCTGTACAGTTTTATGCTATGTGCATTTTCTCCTCCCTCCTTCCCCTGCCTCCTTCACCCTGACACGAGTGGACGGCTTCACACAAGCTAAAGAGGCAAAGCATTGGCATTGAGAAGGACTAGGAAACGAGTTCGGCACTCGTGGAGATATGCACTTTTTCCCTACACACTGTGTAAGTTGTGTAAGTGGATACTTAACCTGCTACTTTGCAAACTGAACCCCTTTCTCTATAGCTATATGAGTAATAGGAGGAAAAGGCTACAACTTTTTTATCACTCTTTTTTCTTATGTATAACCAACCATTGAGAACTGGCAGCAAGACACCTACCCAATAGGAAAACTGGTAATGTGTTTGAGCCTAAATGTCAGATGAAAGGTAAGCTGCACGAGTCACTGAGGTGTGGGCTGCATGTGTTTTCTTGGATCTGTCTGGACTGCACATCTCCATTTATGTGGAATTTTTTACCACCTTTAACCATTGTCTCACTGCTGCATTAGCTCTAGTGTGGAACTGTGGTCTTTTTCTTTTTGTTTTGCACTTACCCAGGATTTTACGTGCAAATTTTAGCTTTGATTTTCACATACACGTGTTTTGTTATTCACTGTAAGACTCACATTGTGTCATATTTTACAGTCCAGCTAGGACTGAACCTATTCAAATACCGTTCGAGGTTATTTTATTTGTGTCTGCATCACCTGTCACTCCCCAGGCCCAATCAGCCCTCTCATTCACTTTCCTTTTATCCACTCACTTGGCCAAGCCATATTACAGCGCAGACAGTCATCACTTGCTACATATACCATTTTTGTCTTTAAAGGACAGACTCCCCTTTTGTTTGCTGCAGTGTTCACCATTATTGCACTCATCCCTTTGGCCCACTCCCCCTTTTTTTCCCACTTCCCTTTCCCCTTATCCTATACAGCGCAGGAGCTTCAATTATTTTATATACTTGCCTCACTATGTTAGGTCGGTGTAGTGTATCTGAGATACGCTACACACGCACAAACTTAAGCCAGTCTTACTGAATCTGGCTAAATGTTTTAAATGGAAACAGAAAAAAGAAATGGAAATGAGAAAACCGAAGTTAGAGTTGGCACCCAAATAGCCTAAGTTCCTCTACAGCTTAGAGGAGTCTTAAACATGCCAAGACACTGGATGGAAAACCTTAAAGAACCTGGTAGCATTTATTAACATATCTCCTTTTCTGTAGGAACATGGTCATCTTCCGTAATGTGGTTAATGGCCAAGCTCTTATTAACTGGTGGGATAATGAACAAAATCAAGTTGCTTTCGGACGTGGAAGTGCTGGCTTTATTGTGTTCAACAATGACGATTGGTGAGTAACTCTTCTTCCCAACCCTTCAACGCATTTCAGAAAATTCTACATGTATTACAGTGTTTTCTTTATGTATTTAGTGATGGCCGTATCTTGTATATATAGATACAATTGTTATATTTTATTTAAAACCAATTAATATCGTATTTTTTTTTAGGGATATGGATGTTACTCTATACACTGGACTTCCATCTGGCACATACTGTGACATAATTTCTGGCCAAAAAGAAGACAACCGTTGCACGGGTATAAGCATCAGTGTAGGCAACACTGGCTTGGCCAATTTCAAAATTAAAAGTTTAGCTGAAGATCCCTTTGTTGCCATCCACATCAATGCCAAGTTATAACAATGCTTTATACTTCTAATAAACAAACTGTAACATACTTAATACAGCATGTTTGTGTTTATTCTTTCTTCCTATTTGTTCATGAATAAGTATCTTTGTAGAAAATGATGTTTTGTTTTTTTCCTTTTTGGCATCACATAAGCTTTAAATGTACTTGTTTTTCTATTCAGCACTTGTAGTATTTGGTTCATATTAGATCCCTTTTTAAGTCAGGAGTTTCATTACAGGAATGCTATAAAGAGTTGGTGGTCGGGACATCTCAAATATGGATCTTGGAGTAGTTCTAGCAAAGGCATAAGGTTCAGAAACAATTCAGCATGTAAACAAGAGAAATTACCAAGTCTGCAAAATTTTTTTTTTACGTCTGTGTTGATGTGTTGGTCAATGTGATCTGTAGTAAGTCTCTATGCCAGTGTTTCTCAACTCCAGTCCTCAAGGCGCCTCAACAGGTCATGTTTTCAGGATTTCCCTCAGATGAAAAGGCTGTGGTAATTACTAAGGCAGTAAAACTGATCACATCACCTGTGCAAAAAAATGGAAAGCCTGAAAACATGTGTAGTGGTCACCTTGTGTTTGTGTAAGTGGGTGAACCTGTTTATTGCAATAGAGTTTATTTGCAGCTCTTGTTGTTTAAGTTAAGCCAGTCCTTTCTGGTCTGGGATTCTATAGCTAGCCTATGACTCAGTAACCAGCATAGCCTAGAGCCAGGTTAGGCATCTAACAGCTACTTGGAGGTTGCATAGCAGATTAGAATTGTCTAGGGACTAGGATGCAGAGTAGATAGGCTAATGAGTTCCAGTACAACACCACCGTTTTTTATTGTGAGAAGCTGCATTCCAGGCTGGTTGTACAATGACTGGAGGATCTCCCGATTATTGCTGATCTTGTCTTAAGGTCTCCAAACCAAGTGTGATTCCAAATTCCACATTCCATTTCATAAAACTGCTATATTTTAATGCGTGAAATCAACCAACATTTTAATAACTAATGTTATTTTTATAAATTTGAACCAATTCCAACTCAATAAACATATTATTACAATTTACACCATCCTTTTTCAAAGGGGTTCAGCGGTACACTGGGTCGTATGAGACCGAGCTCTCCGATCCCAGCAAAACTGAAAATCAGCACTGGAGAGCTCCGTTAGACTGATTTCACATACTGTAGGAAAGCAAAAGCAAGGGAGAGCTGTCTTGAGCGTGTGTTCTTTGCTCCCCCTACAGTGCAGTACCTGGCAGTTAGAAGAAATGTATAGTACTGCTGATTTTTAAAAGGCTATTTGTGTGTGTTTATATGTGTGTGTATGTTGTGATATTGGGGATGTCTTAGCACTAGTGATAGATGCATTTTTGTGCAGTAAGTCCACGTCAGACAGGCATTATAGTTAAGGGCCAAAACAATAGTCCTTCCAAGAATCCCACTCAGGGGTTTAAATTTCATTCAGACATAAATGAAAACATACCAAGCCACCTGGCTCTCTCTTGTCAGCAGTACCTGTGCTTGCTCCCAACTGACTTCTCAACTCCTTCCAGCCCCCTGGAATCACTGGCTTCCTTAGTCTCCCAGACTCTCAACGCTGGCCAGCCTTTCCCAGTCCCTGGGCATAGAATCCCCCTTTCACGGGCTGCCATCTCCCACAGGGCAGACAGCTTCCCTCCTCAAACAGCAGCAGCAGCATGCTGCTCACACTCCGCCTTCCACCACCCACTGCTCTCACCAGCCCCTCTTTATATGGGCTGTGTGCCAGAGCAGTTTTCGCCATTTAAAAATCTATACTCGCTAGTCTTGCTGTCAGCAGATTTGCAAACTCTGAACTCTTCCAACTTCTTTCCATAGGCACAGAGCCCGGCTCTGTCACAATGTATGTGTGTGTGTGTGCATACTGTGTGTGTGTGCACTGTATGTACTGTATGTGTGTGTTTGTATGTTTATACTGTATATATGTGTGTTTATATGTGTGTACAGGAGTGTATGTACGTACATGCATATTTATATGTGCAATAATGTACATTACTTTTAATCCTAATCCCCTGTTCCTGTAGGATCAGAACAGTTTTTTTAAGAATTGTATGTGTAGCGCCTGGCTACTTTCATAGCAGGTGCTGCTGTAAATTTAGAGGGGGGTCAGAGAGTTAGTTGCCTCTGACCATGTTTATTTTGGCTAAATGTAGGGCCTCTGCTCCAGCTCTGGCTGTACTGTGTGCCCATGGTTGTTGTCTGGGGAACCTCACCCCCCCAGACAACAGGTGGCAGCAGTAGGGTCTGGGTCATGTGGATGCTTCTCCTCGGCAGCCAATCAGGAGGGTTGATCGCCTCGCTGTGCATGCTGGGAAGAGGTATTTAGGGGGCAGACGCCATTGGTTCAGGGTTGTCGTCCCCGCCGCCATCCGCCTGGGCAGTCGTCCCACCACCCCCATGTGTGGCCCTCCTGGTCGGGGTGTGTGTTAGAGTGTTCCTGGTTCTGGGACCACGTTGGTCCGGAGCAACTGATTTACCATTGTGGGCCCGGAGGGGTAGACTGGGTCTGCAACCTGCAAAGGGTCCTGTGCTGTCCATCCCGAGGGAGGAAGCTGACCGATGAAGAACCTGTCTGGGGAAGCACAAGGCTGGTATCTCAGGAGAGGCCTGTTGTTTTATCGAGGGACACATCATTACTGAGAGGCAGAATGATGTCGCCTATCAGTCACCAAAGCTACTTGAATAACACAGGATTACAGCGCTCAGGGAGTTCATTGAGGATAATCAGCATGAGAAATAAAAACAACGATATAATGACAGCAGCATTTAATAAATTAAATATTAAAGTCCATAAATGTGAATACAAGAGTCCATGCTAATAAAATGTATTCACTGGGCAAAGTTCATCAGATAACCATGGGCTGCTCTCCAAGAGTGAAGTCAACTCGAGCATACATGAAAAAACAAAGACAGGAAAAGCGCCTCTAAGGCCCCGTACACACGAGAGGATTTATCCGCAGATACGGTCCAGCGGACCGTTTCCACGGATAAATCCTCTCAAAGATTTCCGCTGATTTCGATGGGATGGAGTGTACACACCATCGCATTGAAATCCGCGCGGAAATCCTCTGCCGATGACGTGTCGCACCGTCGCCGCGATTATGACGCGGCGACGGGCGCAACGCTGTCATATAAGGAATTCCACGCATGCGTCAAATCATTACGACGCGTGCGGGGAATCCCTTTGGACGAATGGATCCGGTAAGTCTGTACAGACGAGCGGATCCATCCGTTGGAATGGATTCCAGCAGATGGATTTGTTGTGCAGCACAGCAAATATCCGATCTGCTGGAATCCATCCCAGAGGAGATTTCTCCGCGGAAACAGATCCGCTGGCGTGTACACACCATAGGATCTATCCGCAGAAACCCATTTGCTGGGATTTATCTGCGGATGGATTCTATCGTGTGTACGGGGCCTAAGTCATCTGGTTCAATTGTGATAACAGGTGCAGATATCCAACACTTACATTTAAAATAGCTGGAACAAGGGTAGAAGTGAAGGTATTTCAAGTGGAGCCGGGCTGTGCCTGCAGTCTGTGAAAAGAACTCGATGCGCTGGTCTGTAGAGAGTCCTGCGCGCTCCTTTCTCAAGTGTCAACTTGAGAAAGGAGCGCGCAGGACTCTCTACAGACCAGCGCACGCTCTGAAACGCGTTGTGTAGCTTTTTGACCCTTGTCAGCCACCGTCCCTCTGGCGTCACCATCCAGCAGACGAGCGGCTTGTCTAAACAGCGCTCATACACAGCTGCAAGACTCGGCTCTCCCGGTTCCAGCTATTTTAAATGTAAGTGTTGGATATCTGCACCTGTTATCACAATTAAACCAGATGACTTAGAGGCGCTTTTCCTGTCTTTGTTTTTTAAAGCTACTTGAAGGAGATCCGGGTGCTAAATGCAGTTTGAGAAGGATTTCGGACCGAGAATATCTCCACTCTTTGGCAAAGTCTGTGGCAGGGACTTTGCTAAAGCTCCGAGTGACACCCTGGCTGCTAGGCTGGTGAGAGAGGCCTATCCAGGTACACTGTACCCACTCTGGCCAGAGTGGCGAAGAAAGTTGTCGTTGGAAGCAGGACTGTTTCCAGAAACCAGTTAGCCCTGAATCCGCCATCTTCCATTTCTTCTGAATTCTGGCTCCATCCGACTGACGTAAGTCTCCTACGCCGTCGTATCTTGGGCGCATATTTACGCTGGCCGCAAGAGGCACTTCCATTGATTTACGCGTCGAATATGTAAATGAGCAAGATACGCCAATTCACGAACGTACTTACGCCCGTCGCAGTAATCTACGCCGTTTACGTAAGGCGTACGTCCGGCGTAAAGTTTACCCCTCATAAAGCAGGGGTAAGTCATATTAAGGTATGGGCACGGGAATAGCATCGTATTTTACGTCGTTTACGTAAGTCGTACGTGAATGGGGCTGGGCGTAGGTTACGTTCACGTCAAAGGCATTGAGCCGTCGTATCTTAGGGAGTATATGCAAAGTGATTCTGAGCATGCGCGCGCATGCGCCATTCGTTCGGCCATTCATTTACATGGGGTCACGCTTCATTTTAATACAGCACGCCCACTACCTTGCTACTTTGAATTAGGCGGGCTTACGGCGGCCCATTTATGCTACGCCGCCGTAACTTAGGGAGCAAGTGCTTTGTGAATACTGTTCTTGCCTCTCTATGTTACGTCGACGTAACGCATATAAGATGCGCTACGCCCGCTCAAATATACGCCGCTCTACGTGAATTCCGGCCAATATGTTGCCTCCTCACTACCTGTTTTAACCCCAAAATGCAACATCATCACTGATTCACCTGGGGGTATACTTCCAGTTGAAACCACAGCATATGTACACTCCTAGCTGCTGCTAGGAATCTCCTCACCAGATAGTGTTGCTGTCACTGCATATGCATGTAAAATGCATTAAGGTTTAAGATGGCCATACATACATCTGTTTTTTTTGTTTTTTTTTTCCATTCAAGTGGGCAGAAAAAAACTGACCCCATTCCCTTGTCTACACATTTGATTGTAGATGGGGGAATCCTCTCGCTGAGTCATTATATTCTGACAGTGGGTAGGCTCTCTCCCTGTCAGAATACACAGATCAGCGCTGCAGCACTGATCAAGCAGCTTTTGTTCTGTTAAACCACAGTGGCAACACATGGATCAAAATTCAGCTGGTTTCTGATGAACCAGACAAATTGTGATTCATGTATGGCTAGCTTTAGGTATGAGCACAATGCACAATGCAATGCACACAGTACAAAGCAATGCACAGCAATTTTGTGATTAAATAACATTTCTAATCATATGGAGTTAATTACAAAAGTTCCCCTTTACATCACAGTCAACATAGTTTCCCTTCTACATCTAAATGCACAGGGTTTGATGGGGGCAGTATGTAAAGGAGAGGAGTGTGGAGGATATGATGGGGGCAGTATGTACAGGAGAGGAGTGCGATGGGTATGATGGGGGCAGTATGTACAGGAGAGGAGTGTGGAGGGTATGATGAGAGCAATATGTATAGGAGAGGAGTGTGGAGGTTATGATGGGGGCGGTATGTACAGGAGAGGACTGTGGTGGGTATGATGCGGGCAGTATGTACAGAAGAGGGGTGTGGAGGATATGATGGTGGCAGTATGGGGAAGGATTTCTTGCAGTGTTTATGGGGTTACCAGGGAGCGATGTTGGGAAGAGAAGGGAAGGAAAGTGACCATGGAATGATGTCCCTCAGCTGAGGGAAGGAAGCAGCTCTGAGTCTGCATGAAGTGGTCTGGGGGTGATACAAGCTGGGGGGGGGGGGAGTGGAGGGCTTAGAAGTGGTCAGATAGCGATGTCTATAACCAAATAAAGCTCATCCACTACTATATACAACAATACTGCTCAATGAAAACAATCTGCTATAAAAAGTACATAAATATATATACTGTAAGCCAGCTCCTAGCACTCTGTATACCTGGATGATGTGAAGTTAATGGATAACCATTCATGTAACACTGTGTTGTCCAAGCTCTACCACATACACACAGGGTTACATGAATGGTCATAAATGACTTCATTTGGACTGAGGATTTGGGGATGTTTGTACAGACAGACAAGTGTTCAGGCTTGGGAGTTTCTGTCAGCTGTGATGGGGCTGCAGACTCCCCACCCCCACTCACCATCTCTTCCGATTCTAATACCACCATAACCCTTCACTGCATCAGCAAAACAAATCCTCCTGAAAGTTTACAGCTTTCCACCCATGGAGACTTTTGTCACAAAAAAACTCACCCAGTCTCCCTGCATGTAGTGTGAACAGTGGCCATCCCAACAGTAATTACAGTGATCTCTGCATCCCGATTCTCTTACCACATGGCACTGGTGATTTTGTGTGGGGGGGGGGTGTTTGAGTCACCACAGGCACAGTGTAGTTAGATGAAATTCCTCTTCTGCTGTCTCCACAGTGACAGGTGTTCTAATGTCCCCCCCCGCCCAAATGGTCTGTCTCTGGTCTGTGCTGAATAATGTGTCCAGGGGGTCAACAATAAAAGTGAAATATTCCTTTAAATTTTGTACCTGGGGGTCGGTGTCTATAGTACGCTTGTAAAGTAGCGCATGTTTCCCGTGCTTAGAAAAGTCCCTGCACAAAATTACATTTCTAAAGGTAAAAAAATTTTTTTAAAACTACTCGCGGCTATAATGAATTGTCGGTTCATGGCAATACAGATAAAAGTCATCAAAAAAACGACATTGGTCCCCCCCCCAGTCCATTACCATGTCCTTTGGGTCTGGTATGAAAATTAAGGGGAACCCTGTCAGACGGGTGACGCATCATTCAGCCGGGCGCCTCCTATGGAGGCTGTATTGTTTGTGGCGGCGGGTCGTAGATGGATTACAGCGCTGGAATTTATATATTTTTTTATTAAAAGACTTGTCCCAAGCTGTGTGTGTGTTTTTACCTTTTTTGGCACTTTTTTGGGTGAAATGGTAGGGGTACCCCATTACCAATTCACATAGGGGAGGGCTGCATCTGGGGGTCCCCTTTGTTAAAGGGGGCTTCCAGATTCTGATAAGCCCCCCGCCCGCAGACCCCCACAACCACCGGGCAAGGGTTGTGGGGATGAGGCCCTTGTCCCCATCAACATGGGGACATCCTCCCCATGTTGAGGGCATGTGGCCTGATACGGTTCAGGAGGGGGGCGTCATCTCGGGGGGGGGGGGACCACATGCCATATTTTTTTGGGGCGCGGGGTTCCCCTTAAAATCCATACCAGACCTGCAGGGCCTGGTAATGGAATTTGGGCTGATCCCTATGCATTTTTGTTTGTTTTGGTTCGGGGTTCCCCTTAATATTCATATCAGACCCAAAGGGCCTGGTAATGGGCTGGGGGGGAATCCATGTAATTTTTTTCAATGACTTTTATCTGTATTGCTGGGACCCGACAATTCATTATAGCAGTGAGTAGTTTTAAATGACTTTTTTACTTTAGAAATGTCATTTTGTACAGGGACTTTTCTTAGCACTGGAAACATGCGCTACTTTACAGGCATACTATAGACACCTCCCATGTACAAAATTTGAAGGAATATTTCACTTTTATTGTTTTACTTTAAGCATTATTAAAATCACTGCTCCCAAAAAAATGTCAGTTTAAAAAAAAAAATTTGCATTGATACATGTCCCCTGGGGCAGGACCCCAGGTCCCCAAACAATTTTTTATGACAATAACTTGCATATTAACCTTTAAAATGAGCACTTTTGATTTTTCATGTTAGTGTCCCATAGACTTTAACAGTGTTTGCGCGTTCAAAAAATGTTTTGCCTGTTCACATGTTCTGCTGCGAACCAAACCGGGGGTGTTTGGCTCATCCCTAGTCAGAAACATAATTGGGTATAAAAAGGGCATTTTAACCAGTTGCCGACCGCCGCATGACGATATACATCGATAGAATGGCACGGGCAGGCAAAAGGGCATATATGTACGTCCCTGCCTCCCAGCAGGTGGGGGGCATAATCGAGACCCCACGGTGCCCGCAGCGCTCGGTATCCCTCCAGGAGTGATCTGTGATGAGGGGGCGGCCATCGTTTCATGACCACCCCCACGCGATCACTCCTGTCGAATCAGCTTCTTCCTCTGCTTCTGTAAATATAAACAGAAGCAGAGAAAGTGATGCCACTCTCCTCGTGGCGGTCTTTTCGTCCGGCGCAGAGGAAAGAAGACATCTAATAGTAAGTGCACCAACACTACACTGACACCAGTACACGTAGGCACATAAATCCCACCCCCCGGATCACCCCCTGCACCCCCAGTCACAGTGTCACTGATTGCAGTGGTCATTTTTTTTACTGATCACTGCATGCAGTGTCATACAGTATGTGACTGTAAAAAGTGTCAGGACAGGTAGTGTTAGGCCCCTCTAGGTGTAGGGTACCCTCCTAATTAAGGTTTAACCCCCTGTCGCCAGTGTCACTAAGCAATCTTTTTTCTGATCGCCGTATTAGTGTCACAAGGGAAAAGTTACCGGTGTCTGTCTTATAAGGTGCCACATCCACATACAAAGTCAAAAATAGAGAACAGAACCCCTGATTGGACTTTTAAGGCACAGATAATAAGCAATGTATAATATTTCTAGTAGTATTTATTGGAAAATCAAACAATTAAATCAATTACATAATTTGGCATGATCGGAAACAGGCATGATGTGTTGGTACATATAAATACAGAGTTGCAATTGAGCTTTGGATGGTGTAGTTCGCAGGGCTGTCCCAACGTTTCCGAGAGAATTAACTCTCCTTCTTCAGGGAAATACTGCGACGTTACCATTTACTCTATAATGTGTATAAAAAGTGATGAGAATACACTGTATATGATTTGTATATAAACAACAAATTGTGTGTAGAGTAATTCTTCAGGCTTGATTCTTCAGGCTTTTTTCAACATCACTATCCCTTTATGGTTTTGACCACATCGATACACCCTGGACCAGCAGTCAACCCATGTTTTTAATTTTAATTTGCATGATCAAGAAAGACCTGTACAGTATACAGCCCACTGTAGCTGTAAGTATGCGTAATATATTACTCCACACACAATTTGTTGTTTATATACAATTTATATAAAGTGTATTCTCATCACTTTTTATACACATTATATAGTAAATGGTAACGTCGCAGTATACCCCTGAAGAAGGAGAGTTAATTCTCTCGGAAACATTGAGACAGCCCTGCGAACTACACCATCCAAAGCTCAATTGCAACTCTGTATTTATATGTACCAACACATCATGCCTGTTTCCGATCATGCCAAATTTTGTAATTGATTTAATTGTTTGATTTTCCAATAAATACTACGTATTAGTGTCACGGGTGACGCTAGTTAGCCTGTTATTTAGGT
Organism: Rana temporaria; assembly: GCF_905171775.1. Classification (NCBI taxonomy): domain Eukaryota; kingdom Metazoa; phylum Chordata; class Amphibia; order Anura; family Ranidae; genus Rana; species Rana temporaria. The sequence continues at coordinate 122,804,484 of NC_053495.1, read as the reverse complement.
TCACCATTTTTATAGCATCAGGTACCCCCATATACTACCTAATAAAGGTTTTAACCCCCTTATTGTCCCCTAGTTAACACTTTTACCAGTGATCACTGTATAAGTGTCACTGGTGACGCTAGTTATCCAGATAGCTATTATTTAGGTTCACTGCCAGGTTTTTATATAGTGTCAGGTATAGTGTCAGGTACCCCCGTAAACACGTCTTTGTTGAAACGAAACGTCGGGAGGAGTCGCTCTGACATCACTACGTTTGCACGTGTGAGGACCCGGAAGTTCGGGACGCACGCTTTTCCACAGTCCGGCCGGCTGTGTTTTTATGCTCGATACATGTACATTTTAAAGAGATTGATGAACTCCTTATTGGGCCATTACTGAGTGGGGATATACTTCATTGAAACTTCATTGGGAGAGGAAAGGATTGAATCTAGCCCTGCAGTGGAAATTGGATATCTATGTTATGCTGATTTTAATCTGACCTGCGGTAAGAGTCAGTGTTACCCGTGGGTGGAGGTCTCCTGTCTTTACTGATCACTACGCCTGTGGATTTCTTTTTGCACCTTGGGATTTACTGCTGTTTTCATCAATATATTTTGGGACTATTTAAACCTTTTTGCTTTTCATCATATTTTTTCATATTTTATTTCTTTACATTACATTTTTCTGCACTGGTGTTAATTATGTCATATTAATAGTGCCGTGAACATTTATGTTATCACTTTAATTCATTTAAAGGGTGTCATTTATTTTTTTAGACACTTAATGTATGTCTTTTCACAATCTTAGAAGCGCGACTCCCTTCTGTTCCATATTTGTTTGATGTTGTATGACATCTTTGAGACGCAGCTAGTTTGGTTAGGTATTGGGGTATGTGCAATAACTCTTTCTTTGTTACCCCCATATATTACCTAATAAAGGTTTTAACCCCCTGATTACCCCCTAGTTAACCCTTTCACCAGTGATCACTGTATAAGTGTTATGGGTGACACTGGTTAGTTAGTTTGCTTTTTATAGTGTCAGGGCACTCGCCGTTTATTACCCAATAAAGGTTTAGCCCCCTGAACGCCCGGTGAGTGATATCAGTAAGGTGTTAGTGTCAGAAAGGGTCTGCGTCTCCCCAGGCAGCGCCAGATTAGTGCCAGTAGCACTAACACATATGCACGCAGCATACACCGCTCTTAGTGGTATAGTATCTGAACAGATCAATATCTGATCTGATCAGATCTATACTAGCGTCTCCAGCAGTTTAGGGTTCCCAAAAATGCAGTGTTTGCGGGATCAGCCCAGATACCTGCCAGCACCTGCGTTTTGCCCCTCCGCCCAGCCCAGCCCACCCCAGCCCACCCAAGTGCAGTATCGATCGATCACTGTCACTTACAAAACGCTAAACACATAACTGCAGCGTTCGCAGAGTCAGGCCTGATCCCTGCGATCGCTAACAGTTTTTTTGGTAGCGTTTGACTCAGATGCTGACAGCGTAGGTGCTTTTTTACCTGTGAATCTGACTAGTTGTACCAGCAATTTTAGAGCCCAAAATGGCAAATCGAAGGTACACTACTGAAGAGGCCTACACGTTTCTGAGCATGACAGATAGTGAAGAGTAGAGATGACCTGGCAGTTCGCCTCTGCTCGTTCGCGGTTCGCCAAACAGGCGGACATCTGGCAATATTTGCGGCGGTCCGCCATTTTACATTGAGAAGAACTATGACCCATGACACATCCATCAGGTGGTACAGGACAGCCAATTGAGACATTTCAGCACATGGACATACCCCCTACCTTATAAATAGACCTGATCTGGTGGCCATTTTACATTCTGCTGTTTGTCAGTGTAGGGAGAGGTTGCTGTGCTGTGTGGAGCAGGGACAGACTGTAGTGACACAAATCATTACCTAACAGGTCCCCAAAAGTCATTTTAAGGACTGGTATAGGTGTACTATTGTTTGGTGTGCAGTATATAGGGGTGTAATACACTTATAATATACTGGGCTAGATTCAGGTAGATGGGCGCATCCTTATTCCGGCGTAACGTATCTCATATGCGCTACGCCGATGTAATTTTGTGAGGTTAGTAAAGTATTCACCAAGCACTTGCTCGTTACGTTGCGCCGGCGTACCGTAAATTTGAAGGCGCAAGCCGCTAAGTGTAAGTGGGTGTGCCCTTATGCAAATGATGGGCTGAACGTGGAGCAGTGGATTACGCCCGGCGTATCATAGATTGAGCATGCGCAGTCACGTGGACGTATGATCGCTTCCCTGTGCTCACAACTACGCCGGCCCAACTTCCTGGGATACGCCGGCCCACCGGCTTACGCCGAGCGCATGAATACGCCCAGACATGCGCCCGTCCGGCGCAAAATTACATCTGCTTTTTCCCCCCTGAGCAAGGTAATTTTGTCTGGTCTGGAGATGGCACCTCCTCAAGTGGGCAAGGAGAAAAAGAGGAAGCACAACTTCAACCCTGCTGAGATGGAGATTATGTTGGCGGCACTGACTCAATACGATGCCTCCCTGCATGGTGCCCAACGTAAAAATACCACCAAGGCACAGAGGAGGGAAATTCTGGAAAAGATCGCCCTGGATGTTAATGCCATTGGCAACGAGACCCGGAGTTGGGATGACATTCAGAAGAAGTTGAATGACATGCGATGTCGGGTCCGGGACAAGTCGGCCCTAATCAAAAAACATGCCAGTGGCACGGGAGGAGGACCAGCCTGTTGCTTGCGATTGACACCTGAGGAGGAGATCATTGCCAGGTGTCTTTCGCAGGAGCAGGTGGAGGGCGTTCAGGGATACGACTCCACTGATCGTGATTTGAGGAGAGGTAAGTGTGTTTTATCCTCCATTCGGTGTGTAGCATGTGAGGGGGTGGAAGGGAACATGTGACAAGTGTGTCGGTCCAACAACATGTGTTTTTTTTGTGTCATCCGCAGATGTGCTGGATGGAGCTGGGCCGTCGTCGGCTGTTGTTAGACCCACACCATCTCCGGAACATACTGTGGCTCAGTCGGCCCCCCTGGGAAGCCTGGGCATGTTGATGGAGGGGAGTGCCCACACCTCAGCTCTTGAGGTTGTTGTGGAGGAGTCCATTGATCTCCACCCGGAGGACTCCATCTATTTAGAGGAGGTTTCCACCATCCCTGGACCCTCAACCACCTCCCCGACCATCCGGTCTACCCCATCCAGGGTAACCCCATCCAGGGTAACTCCATCCAGTATGAGCTTTATTATTATTTTTTGTCTGCTCAGAGTATGAGCTTTATTTTTTAAGTTGTAGTTCCTACACACGGTGAGGAGTGTAAACTACAGTGTGACTGGTGTGTGAATGTGGGGGGGTTGACACTCCTGACGGCAAAGGGGTGTCACCCTCGGTTGTGTGAATGTGGTATGAATGGTCAGCAACATAATTGGAGCCTTGCCGTGGCGTTGCTGCTCCCAAGTCCTGCTTGGTGGACTTGGGCTAATCCAATATGATGTGGATGTGGGGTGTGTGAGCTAGATACCACAGTGGTGTGCATGCGTGCATTCTCCTTGTGCCATGATTAATGTGTGTGTTTAACGTGCAAAGATAAGTTCCACGAGGCAACTCTTGACTGTTCTTCCCTCAGTAGACCGGGTAGCCTCGGTTTGGGGGGGACTGTGTGGTTGGGGGGGTCAGGTCCTCACATATGTCAATCTCCAGGCCCTTTCTCATGGCGTAGTTGTGCAGAATGCAACATGCTCTGATGATCTGGCACACAAAGTTTGGGGAATACAACAGGGTCCCCCCGGACTTATCCAGGCATTGGAAACTGGACTTCAGGAGGCCAAATGTGCGTTCCACCACTGCACGGGTACGTATGTGTGCATCATTGTAGTTTTGCTCTCCTGTGGTTTGGGGCCCAAGTGCATATGCCGCGTCACCTGGAAGGGAAAAGACAGGAGGATGTTAGTCATGCATGAGGCCCTTGTGATGTCTGCATCATGGGGTCGGACAGTCATGCCTGACTCCCATGTCACTCACCAACCAGCCAGCTGTCCCTGTACACGTTCTGTTCAAATTGTGTGGAGATGTGGCTTTGACGGTATATGTAGCTGTCGTGGCTGGCCCCTGGGTGTTTGGCACGGACGTGCCATATGAGGCAATGGGCATCGGCTATCACCTGTACGTTGATGGAATCCCAGTGCTTCCGATTGCAGTATATGTTCCCCAGTGGCACGGAGGGGCCGTAGTGCCACATGTGTGCAATCAATGGCCCCCACGGTGCGTGGGAATCCTGTTATTTGATAGAAATCTGCCATTGCCTTATTCCCCAGATGCTCCTGGGTAGGTTTGATGATGTGGTGGGACATGCGTCTGAGGATTGCGGGGACAACCTGGTGCACGCATCTGCATCACGCATCTTAAAAGTCTATGGGAGAAATCAAAAGTGTTAATTTTAAAGGTTAATATGCAAGTTATTGTCATAAAAAGTGTTTGGGGACCTGGGTCCTGCCCCAGGGGACATGTATCAATGCAAAAATAAAGTTTTAAAAAAAGGGCATTTTTTTGGGGAGCAGTGATTTTAATAATGCTTAAAGTGAAACAATAAAAGTTAAATATTTCTTTAAATTCCGTACCTGGGGGTGTGTATAGTATGCCTGTAAAGTGGCGCACGTTTCCCGTGTTTAGAACTGTCCCTGCACAAAATGTAATTTCTAAAGGAAAAAAAGTCATTTAAAACTACTTGCGGCTATTCATGAATTGTCGGGTCCCGGCGATACAGATCAAAAAACGGCAGTCCAGACCAGGCCTGGTATGAATATTAAGGGGGAACCCCGAACCAAAAAAAAAAGCGTGGGGGTCCCCCCAAATTCCATATCAGGCCCTCCAGGTCTGGTATGGATTTTAAGAGGAACCCTGCACCAAAATAAAAGAAAAATGGCACGGGGTTCCCCCAAAAATCCATACCAGACCTTTATCCGAGCACGCAACCTGGCAGGCCACAGGAAAAGAGGGGGGATGAGAGAGTGCCCCCTCCTGTATATATATATATATATATATATATATATATATATATATATATATATATATATATATATTAGCAGAGAACCTAGAGAATAAAATGGCGAATGTTGCAATATTTTATGTCACACGGTCTTTGTGCAGCGGTGTTTTGGGAAAAAGACACTTTCATAAATAAAAAAAAATAAAAAAAAGTAAAGTTAGCCCAATTTTTTTGTATAATGTGAAAGATGAAGTTATGCTGAGTAAATAGATACCAAACATGTCACGCTTTCTAATTGCACGCACTTGTGGAATGGTGACAAACTACGGTACCTGAAAATCTCCATAGGCGACGATTTCAATTTTTTTTACGGTTACGAGGTTAGAGTTACAGAGGAGGTCTACAGCTAGAATTATTGCTCTCGCTCTGATGATCGTGGTGCTCCCTCACATGTGTGATTTGAACACTGTTTACATATGCAGTATGCAATTACTGCGCGAGCTCGCGGAGACGGGGGCACTTTAAAAAAATATTTTCTTATTTACTTTATTTATTTTGTAAAATAAAATTGTGTTAAAAAAAAAATGCATCACTTTTATTGCTGTCACAAGGAATGTAAACATAGGTGGTGACAGGTACTCTTTATGGAGGGATCGGGGGTCTAAAAGACCCCCGATCCCTCCTTTGCACTTCAAAGTATTCAGATCGCTGAAAACAGCGATTCTGATTACTGTGTATTTTTTTTAAAACAAGCGCCATTGGCAGCCGAGTAAACAGGAAGTGACGTTGTGTTTACACTGAAGAGACTGGATCGAAGCCATTCGCGGCTTCATTTCAGTCTCTCGCTAGGCACTGGGGGCAGCAGATCGTGCATCGGGTCTCCCAGTGGGACGAGAAGCCCAGTAAGAGCGGCAGAGGTGGCGGGAGGGAGGATGTCCCCTCCTGCTCCTCCAGGATAACAACCGGAGCGGCTTTTAGCCGCATCGGTTGTTATCCCTGGAAAGCCCATTCGCTGGCTCTGCAAAATAATACTGGGATGATGTCTGCAGGTGCGGGCAACATCTCGGTATAACCCCCTAAAGCTGAGGACGCATATGTGGGTACGCTCGGCGGGAAGGGTTGCATTATTAAAATCACTACTCCCGAAAAAACTTTTGCTGTGACAAGCATATTAACCTTTAAAATTAGCACTTTTGATTTCTCCCATAGACTTTTGAAGGGTGTTCAGCGGCTTTTCGAATTTGCCGCCAACACCCCAAACTGTTTGGTGTTCGAACAAATTTCTTGCCTGTTCGCATGTTCTGGTGCGAACCGAACCGGGGGGGGGGGGTATTCAACTCATCCTTACTCAAGAAATTAAATAGGCAGTCTTAGGCCCTGTACTCACGACCAAACATGTCTACTGAAACTGGTCCGCGGACCAGTTTCAGCAGACATGTTTGGCCGTGTGTAGGCACGAGCGGACCATTTTCGGGCGGATCGGACAGGTTTCCAGCGGACAACTGTTTCCTGGACTTGCTTTAAAACAGTCCGCTGGAAACCTGTCCCCCCGACATGTACGGTCGTCTGTACAGACCTACCGTACATGTCCGGCTGCCCGCCATCCCTCGCATGCGTCGAATGACTTCGACGCATGCGTGGAAGCATTTTAAAGGCAGGCCGCCCACGTCACCACGTCATTGTCGCGGCGACACCGCGTCATCGACGCGGCGACACCGCGGACACGCCCCGCGTATTGTTTACGCGCGGACTTCTGTTCGATGGTGTGTACAGCCATCGAACAGAAGTCCCCGGGCAGACATGTCCGATGAAAGCGGTCCGTGGACCGGTTTCATCGGACATGTCTTCTCGTGAGTACAAGGCCATAAACTAAAAGCTGTGTAAATTCCAGAAAATGTACCGCTATAACTTTTGCACAAAAAAATAAATATACGCTTATTGACCTTTTTTTTTTAACATAAGACATGTGGCTGAATACATTTTGGCCTAAATGTATGACTAAAATTGAGTTTATTATATTTTTCTCATAACAATAAGTAGAAAATATATATATAATATATAATATATTTTTTTCAAAATCTTCGGTCTTTTTCCGTTTATATCACAAAAAATAATTGCAGGCAATCAAATACCATCAAAAGAAAGCTCTATTTGTGGAATTTAGTTTGGGTACAACATTGCATGACCGTGCAATTACCAGATAAAGCAGCGCAGTACCAAATTGTAAAAAGACCTCTGGGGCCAGATTCAGATACCTTTAGGCGGGCGTAGTGTATCTCCTATACGCTACGCCACCGTAACTTTGACAGAAAAGTCCCGTATTCAGAAACAATTTACGCCCGAAGTTGCGGCGTAGCGTATACGGGCCGGCGTAAGCCCGCCTAATTCAAAACTGTCTGTTAGGGGACGTGTTGTATGCTAACTAATCGTGACCCCACGTCTTTGACGTTTTTAACGAACGGCGCATGCGCCGTCCGTGATAGTATCCCAGTGCGCATGCTCCAAATTACGCCGCAAATAGTCAATGCTTTCGACGTGAACGTAACTTACGCAAAACCCTATTCGCGAATGACTTATGCAAACGACGTAAACCAAAAAAATTTTACGCTGGCCCGACGTCCATACTTAACATTGCGTACGCCTCATAGAGCAGGGGTAACTATACGCCGGAAAAAGCCTTACGCAAATGACGTAAAGAAATGCGCCGGGCCCACGTACGTTTCTGAATCAGCGTATCTACCCAATTTGCATATTCGATGCGTAAATCTCCGGAAGCGCCACCTAGCGGCCAGCGTAAATATGCAACTAAGATACGACGGTGCAAGAGACTTATGCCGGCCGTATCTTAGTAAAATTCTGGCGTATCTTGCTTTCTGAATACAGAAAGAAGATATGCCGGCGCTTCCTAGAACTTATGAGAGGATATCAGAGCGGGAGTGAGCCGCCAGCAGCGCACATGCTCGCCCCCTACCTGGAAGCGTCAGATCATGTATATATACAGTGCCTTTTTATTGGGATTGTATGTGACAGACCAACACAAAGTGGCACATAATTGGGAAGTGGAAGAAAATCATAAATAATTTTCATGTTTTTTTACAAATAAATCCGTGAAAAGTGTGGCGTGCATTTGTATACAGAGTCATTACTTTGTAGAATTACCTTTAGCTGCAATTACAACTGCAAGACTTTTTGGGGATGTCTCTACCAGCTTTGCTAATCTAGAGAGTGACATTTTTGCCCATTCTTTTTTGCCAAATAGCTCAAGCTCTGTCAGATTGGATGGAGAGCGTCTATGCACAGTAATGTCAAAGTCTTGCCACAGATTCTCATTTAGATTTAGGTCTGGACTTTGACTGGGCCATTCTAATGCATGAATATGCTTTGATCCAAACCATTCCACGCCATTCCACGCCCCGCGTATTGTTTACACGCGGATTTCTGTCTGATGGTGTGTACAACCATCAGACAGAAATCTCCGGGCAGACATGTCCGCTGAAAACGGTCCGGCGGACCGTTTTCATCAGATTATCCGTCTGTAAGTACGGGGCCTAACAGGCTTTTTTCTAAGATTGTCCTGTATTTGATCCATCTTCTCATTAACTCTGACCAGTTTCCTGTCCTTGCTGAAGAAAAGCATTCCCACAACATGATGCTGCCACCACCAGGTTTCATGGTGGGGATGGTGTGTTCAGGGGGATGTGCAGTGTTATGCCGCGTACACACGACCGTTTTTCGGGTTTTAAAAAATGAAATTTTTAATGGTCTAGAAAAAACAATTTTTTTTTCATCCCGATCGTTAAAACGGCCTTGCCTACACACAATCGTGAAAAAAAAATGCTCTACCAAAGCGTAGTGACGTACAACACGTACGACGGCACTGGAAAGGGGAAGTTCTATTCGGATGGCGCCACCCTTGGGGCTGCTTTTGCTGATTTCGTGTTAGTAAAAGACGATTCGCGCTTTTGAGTCTGTTACAGCGTGATGAATGTGCTTATTCCATTACGAACGCTAGTTTTACCAGAACGAGCGCTCCCGTCTCATAACTTGCTTCTGAGCATGCGCATGTTTTTCACGTCGTTAAAGCCCACACACGACCATTTTTTATGACATTAAAAACAACAACGTTAAAAACGTCGTGAAAAATTAGAGCATGTTGGAAATTTTTAATGGCCATTTTTTACATCGTGACAAATGCCATGGAGCCCACACACAATCATTTTTAATGCCTTAAAAAAAAACTTAATTTTATACAACCCGAAAAACGGTCGCATGTACGCGGAATTAGTTTTCCGTCACACATAGGGCCAGATTCAGAAAGACTTACGCTGGCGTATCTAATGATGCGCCACGTAAGTCCACGGATGCGCCGTCGTATCTATGCGCTGTATTCACAGTACTAGATACGCCTGAATTTTGGCTTCCTACGGCCGACATAAGTCTCCTACGCCGTCGTATCTTGGGTGCATATTTATGCTGGGGCGCTTCTATTGATTTACGCGTCGAATATGTAAATGAGCAAGATACGCTGAGTCACGAACGTACTTGCGCCCGTCGCAGTAAGCTACACCGTTTACGTAAGGCGTACGTCTGGTGTAAAGATAAACCACCAAATAGCTGGTCTAAGTCGTGTAGGGTATGGACGTCGGAACTGTCGTCGGATTTTACGTCGTTTGCGTAGGTTGGGCTGGGCGTAGGTTACGTTCACGTCGAAAGCATTGAGCCAACGTTTCTTAGGGAGTATATGCGACGTGATTCCGAGCATGCACGCGCATGCGCCGTTCGTTCGGGAAGTCATTTACATGGGGTCACGGCTAATTTTAATACAACACTCCCACTACCTTCCTAATTTGAATTAGGTGGGCTTACGCCGGCCCATTTACGCTACGCCGACGTAACTTAGGGAGCAAGTGCTTTGTGAATACTGGCCTTGCCTCTCTATTTTACGTCGGCGTAGCGCAAATGAGCTGCGCTACGCCCGCTCAAATGTACACCGCTCTACCTGAATCTGGCCCAGAGTGTTTAGCTTTTAGGCCAAAAAGTTAAATTTTGGTCTCATCTGACTAGAGCACCTTCTTCCACAGGTGTTTGCTGTGTCCCCCACATGGCTTCTTGCAAACTGCAAACAGGACTCCTTATGGCTTTCATTCAACAATGGGTTTCTTTTTGCCACTCCTCCATAAAGATTTGAGGAGTACCTGAGCTGTGGATCTCTGCAGCTCCACAAGAGTTACCATGCCCAACCTGTCATTTTAGGTGGACAGCCATGCCTTGGTAGGCTTGCAGTTGTGCCAAAATCTTCCCATTTTCGCATGATGGATTGAACAGAGCTCCGTGAGATGTTCAAAGCTTGTGAGATTTTTTTTATAGCCTAACCCTGCTTCAAACTTCTCCTAAACTTTATCCCTGACCTGTCTGGTGTGTTCCTTGGCCTTCATGATGCTGTTTGTTCACTAAGATTCTCTAACAAACCTCTGAGGGGTTCACAGAACAGCTGTATTTATATTGAGATTAAATTACATACAGGTGGACTATATTTACTAATTAGGTGACTTCTAAAGGCAATTGGTTCCACTAGATTTTAGTTTGGGGTATCAAAGTAAAGTGGGCTGAATACAATTGCACGCCACACTTTTCAGATATTTTTCTGTAAGACAGTTGGAAAACCATTTTCTTTCGATTTCACAATTATGTTCTACTTTGTGTTGGTCTAGCACATACAATTCCAATAAAATACATTTCCATTTTTGGTTGTAACATGACACAATATAGAACATTTCAAGGGGTATGAATACTTTTTCAAGGCACTGTACGTGATCCGGCACAGAGGTGCCACCCTGTAGCAGTACGTGATGATTTGGGGAGCCATGTAAACAGCTGGGGTTGGTCCACTGTGTTTTATTAAATCCAAAGTCCGCACATCCCTCTACTAGGAAATGTTAAAGCACTTCAAGTGATTGTAAAGGTTTATTTTTTTATTCTTTTAAAATAACAAACATGTCATACTTACCTCCACTGTGCAGTTCGTTTTGCACAGAATGGCCCTGATCCTCCTGTTCTGGGGTCCCTCGGTGGCTCTCGCGGCTCCTCCCCGCAATAGCTAACCCCCTCTGGGAAACTCTATCCCGAAGGGGTTAGCTTGTGGGCGCGCTCCCTGTCATACACTCTGCGTCCAAAGACACAGAGGCCCGGATTCTCGTACGAGTTACGCCGGCGTATCTCCAGGTAACTCTGAGTCCAAGCCATCGTATCTATGTGCCTGATTCTCAGAATCAGTTACGCGTAGATTTGTATAAGATCCGACCGGCGTAAGTCTCTTACGCCGTCGTATCTTAACTGCATATTTACGCTGGCCGCTAGGGGCGTGTACGCTGATTTACGCCTAGAAATATGTAAATCATCTAGATACGCCAATTCACGAACGTATGCCCGGCCGACGCAGTACATATACGCCGTTTACGTTAGGCTTTTCCCGGCGCAAAGTTACCCCTGCTATATGAGGCGTACCAATGTTAAGTATGGACGTCGTTCCCACGTCAAATTTTGGAAATTTTACGTTGTTTGCGTAAGTCGTTCGCGAATAGGGCTGTACGTAAGTTACGTTCACGTCTAAAGCATAGACGATTTGCGGCGTAATTTCGAGCATGCGCACTGGGATTCTTTCACGAACGTTTGTAAAAAAACGTCAAATACGCGGGGTCACATGTAATTTAAATAAAACACGCCCACATCATCCACATTTGAATTGGGCGGGCTTACGCCGGACCACATATGTTACGCCGCCGTAACTTAGGGTGCAAGTTCTTTCTGAATACGGAACTTGCGCCCTAATTTACGGCGGCGTAACGTATCTGAGATACGTTACGCCCGCCGATAGATACACCAATGTATCTGAATCCGGGCCAGAGTGTATGACTCGGTCCCGCCCCCGAAGGCCGCGTCATTGGATTTGATTGACAGCAGTGGGAGCCAATGGCTGCACTGCTATCAATCTATCCAGTCAATGCAAGACGTGGAGAAGAGGGTGCTGTCAGATGCGCACAGCAGGTGAATGGGCTCAAGTAAGTAAAATGGGGGGCTGGGGTGCCCTTCACAGCAATGTATTTTTTTACAACCTCTTGCTTCCCTCTGCTGATCAGCTTCATGGAGATGCTGATTTAATTTTCTAGAAGAACTTGCCTCCTGTCCACACTGCCAAAAGTACCAATACCAGGTTTAATGATCATGGCATCACTGCGCATGATTGGCCAGCAAACTCGCTTGACCTTAATCCCATAAAGAATCTGTGGTGTATTGTCAAGAGGAAGATGAGAAACACCAGACCCAACAATGCAGATGAGCTTAAGGCCGCTATCAAAGCAACCTGGTCCCAGTGCCGGGACAAGGTAATTTGGTGCCCAGGGCGAACATGGCAAACTGCGCCCCCCCCCCCCCACACACACACACACAATATTTTCGGGCCAGCAGCACAGCATTGGAGCTCATTGTGGCAGTCAACAATTGCTTAACCTGCTATCCTCTAGCCTGCAGAGGCTGTATTAGGTCTAGAGGATAGCAGCTTAGGCAGTTCCTAATGGCTCAGTCCCTAGGATCAGTAAAGGATAATTGCCTACAGGCCCTCTTACCAGACCAAGCGAAACTTCTGCAGTAGTGTAGCATGTCTGTACCCTGGTAGTGGCTCAGCGTGGCTCTCTCTGGTGGTTCTGGTTAGCAGCGTGGCTCTCTCTGGTGGTGCTGGTTAGCAACGTGGCTCTCTCTGGTGGTGCTGGTTAGCAACGTGGCTCTCTCTGGTGGTGCTGGTTAGCAGCGTGGCTCTCTCTGGTGGTGCTGGTTAGCAGCGTGGCCCTCTGGTGGTTTTGGTTAACAGCGTGGCTCTCTCTGGTGGTTCTGGTTAGCAGCGTGGCTCTCTCTGGTGGTTCTGGTTAGCAGCGTGGCTCTCTCTGGTGGTTCTGGTTAGCAGCGTGGCTCTCTCTGGTGGTTCTGGTTAGCAGCGTGGCTCTCTCTGGTGGTGCTGGTTAGCAGTGTGGCCCTCTGGTGGTTTTGGTTAACAGCGTGGCTCTCTCTGGTGGTTCTGGTTAGCAGCGTGGCTCTCTCTGGTGGTGCTGGTTAGCAGTGTGGCTCTCTGGTGGTGCTGGTTAGCAGTGTGGCTCTCTCTGGTGGTGCTGGTTAGCAGCGTGGCTCTCTCTGGTGGTGCTGGTTAGCAGTGTGGCTCTCTGGTGGTGCTGGTTAGCAGTGTGGCTCTCTCTGGTGGTGCTGGTTAGCAGTGTGGCTCTCTGGTGGTGCTGGTTAGCAGTGTGGCTCTCTCTGGTGGTGCTGGTTAGCAGCGTGACTCTCTCTGGTGGTTCTGGTTAGCAGCGTGGCTCTCTCTGGTGGTGCTGGTTAGCAGTGTGGCTCTCTGGTGGTGCTGGTTAGCAGTGTGGCTCTCTCTGGTGGTGCTGGTTAGCAGCGTGGCTCTCTCTGGTGGTGCTGGTTAGCAGTGTGGCTCTCTCTGGTGGTTCTGGTTAGCAGCGTGGCTCTCTCTGGTGGTGCTGGTTAGCAGCGTGGCTCTCTCTGGTGGTGCTGGTTAGCAGCGTGGCTCTCTCTGGTGGTGCTGGTTAGCAGCGTGGCTCTCTCTGGTGGTGCTGGTTAGCAGCGTGGCTCTCTCTGGTGGTTCTGGTTAGCAGCGTGGCTCTCTCTGGTGGTTCTGGTTAGCAGCGTGGCTCTCTCTGGTGGTTCTGGTTAGCAGCGTGGCTCTCTCTGGTGGTGCTGGTTAGCAGTGTGGCTCTCTGGTGGTGCTGGTTAGCAGTGTGGCTCTCTCTGGTGGTGCTGGTTAGCAGCGTGGCTCTCTCTGGTGGTGCTGGTTAGCAGTGTGGCTCTCTGGTGGTGCTGGTTAGCAGTGTGGCTCTCCCTGGTGGTGCTGGTTAGCAGTGTGACTCTCTGGTGGTGCTGGTTAGCAGTGTGGCTCTCTCTGGTGGTGCTGGTTAGCAGCGTGGCTCTCTCTGGTGGTGCTGGTTAGCAGCGTGGCTCTCTCTGGTGGTGCTGGTTAGCAGTGTGGCTCTCTGGTGGTGCTGGTTAGCAGTGTGGCTCTCTCTGGTGGTGCTGGTTAGCAGCGTGGCTCTCTCTGGTGGTGCTGGTTAGCAGTGTGGCTCTCTGGTGGTGCTGGTTAGCAGTGTGGCTCTCTCTGGTGGTGCTGGTTAGCAGCGTGGCTCTCTCTGGTGGTGCTGGTTAGCAGCGTGGCTCTCTCTGGTGGTGCTGGTTAGCAGTGTGGCTCTCTCTGGTGGTGCTGGTTAGCAGCGTGTCTCTCTCTGGTGGTGCTGGTTAGCAGCGTGGCTCTCTCTGGTGGTGCTGGTTAGCAGCGTGGCTCTCTCTGGTGGTGCTGGTTAGCAGCGTGGCTCTCTCTGGTGGTGCTGGTTAGCAGCAGCAGCATGGCTCCCTCTTTGGCTTCCCCGGTACACTCCTCTCTTTCTGTTTCTGTCTTTTGGAGCAGTTAAGTATATCATTCATTCCCCCGGCTTGTTTCTGGGTTATGGGATCTCTTTCTCTCTTTTTTTTCCCCCAGCAGAGTGCATGCTGGGAGCTGTAGTCTCTTTCCTGAGAGGCTGGCCGGAGGCGGGATGGGAACAGTGCGAGGAGGGGTGGTGCACGGCACCCAGGTGACACCATAAAGAAAGCTGGCAGTTGTAGTGGGTGCTGTCAAGCCCCCCCCTCCCTCCACCCCCCATCATTGAAGCTGTGATAGCGGCAGTGTGAGCAGGGGAGAGGCGAGCTACGGGATCTCAGAATGTTTGCCCCCCCTCCTCCTCCCCTTTCTCCTGTCAGCAGTGCGGGAGGAGAGACAGCGGCTCTCTCATTACTTTCGCCGCGCTTCACTTATTGACTCCCCCGCGTTGTTGATCTTCTGGAACTACATGTCCCATGATGCTCCACTAGTCTGGAGCATCATGGGACATGTAGTTCCAGAAGATTAACAACGCGGCGAAAGTAATGAGAGAGCCGCTGTCTCTCCTCCCGCACTGCTGACAGGAGAAAGGGGGGGGGGGCGAAACATTCTGAGATCCTGAAGCTTGCCTCTCCCCCGCTCACACTGCCGCTATCACAGCTTCAATGATGGGGGTGGAGGGAGGGGGCTTGACAGCACCCACTACAACTGCCAGCTTTCTTTATGGTGTCACCTGGGTGCTGTCCGCCACCCCTCCTCGCACTGTTCCCATCCCGCCTCCGGCCAGCCTCTCAGTGTGTGACGCTGGGTAGGGAATACCAAGCGCCTGCAGGGGGGGGGGGGTTTCTCCACTGACAGGGGAATCAATAAGTGAAGTGCTGGTCTGTTCTACGTTTCTGCCGGGTGCAGGAGCGCACTCGGCACATCATTGCAGGTGTAGGTATTAGCGGCTGGTGTGTGCAGACAGTTTTTAAGCACACAGCTAGCACTTCACATGCGCCCCCCTTCCTCCAGTAAATAGTAGCGCCCAGGGCACCCGCCCATTCTGCCCCCCCCCCTTGTACCGGCCCTGCCTGGTCCTCCATAGCACCTCAGCAGGGCCACAGGTTGATCACCCGCATATAAAAAATAAAAAAATAACAAGCTGCGCAATGGAAGTGAAGGTATCCAAATGAGCCAGTACTCTCGTTGTGTAGTGGTGATGTCAGCACGCTGCTTCTCCCTATCAGGTTTGACGAAACGACGTAGGGAGGAGCAGCGTGCTGACGTCACCACTACACAACGAGAGTCCCGGAAGGAACGGGCAGTGTTAGCCGGCCGGCTATATAATTTCACACGCAAATTTTTATCTTCACACTGTAAGTGTATTTTAACCCTAATCTTTTTATAAAATGTTTACTGGATTACGCTATGTTGGCCTTTTTCTTTCCTCACCTGGCTGTGACCATATGTGACTGTTTGTGAGTGGCTGAGGATCGATACATTGCTGGAGAAGGGATATCCTGTCGTATAGATACCCTGGTTGGGTTATAGACCATACACCAACAGAAGATCTCTAGTTGGGATCTTCATCTTTGGTAAGAGGCAGTCATTTAGAAGGTGGAGGATCTCTTTCCTATTTCGTCACTTTTCTTGGGTTTGCTCTGGTTTGATGTCACCAACTCACCTATAGGAGGACTGTACACCTTCAAGTTTTTTGGCTAATAATATCTGATGTTTTTCTGGAAAATATTAGATCACTCATTTGATCATTTCTTGGGACTCATTGGATCTCTGTCCAGATAGGACATCCTATCTGTGTTGTGTCATTAGAATCAATAATATTGTATTTTGTCACAAATTTTGCTTAATTAGTGTACTGGCTCATTTGGATACCTTCACATCTATTGCGCAGCTTGTTATTTTTTATATGTAAATTTTTGTGTGTGTCTCACATTTTAAGTTGCAGCATTAATAGTATTTTGTTTGTGTATATGAACATTTAAATAGACAGCGCAGTATCACCAATTTTTTTTAAACCCGCATGTCACGCCACATTGATGCAGTAATTCATGCAAAAGGAGCCCTGACCAAGTATTGAGTGCATACTATACTGTACATGGATATACTTTTCAGTAAGTCAATATTTCTGTATTAAAAATCCTTTTTGTATTATTCTTATGTAATATTCAAATTTTATGAGATACAGAATTTAGGGTTTTCACTAAGTGTAAGCCACAATCATCAAAATTAAACAAAAGAAATGCTTGAAATGTATCACTCTGTGAATACATGAGTTTCACTTTTTAAATTGAATTACTGAAATTCATTAACTCTTTGAGGATTTTCTAATTTTAATGAGATGCAATATGTGCATATAATATGTACAATATATATATATATATATATATATATATATATATATATATATATATATATATATATATATATATATATATATCACAAATTATATTGACATATTTGTGGGTTATTAGATATATATGGTGGTGTTCTTTAACTTAACTTACTTGTTGCTTGGATCTAGCCCATTGACATGTCTGTCTTTATTTGTCCATTGATTGATTATGCGAGTATAGGTGATACATTATTTTCAAATCTTCAATAGAATTTGTAGTATGACGCATTTCCTTAGAACATTGCAATTCTTTGCCCTCTCAGTAACTCCAACGGTTAATAGCCAGGGATTCTCTTCTGTACTCTGCATTTCTACAGCACACTCTGAGGTTAAAGCAAACCAAAAATAACATGTTAATAATGTTCAAAACATCATAAATGACATTACATGCTAAAAAAATAAAAAAAATATGCAATAGTTTTAAATCAAAATAATTAAGTTAATGACTGATGAGGCAAATATTACAAATAAAATAAATAAATTATAGATAGTGCATGTTCCATTTCTACAAGTAAATATACTTTACTTATATTAAAATGGTAATGTTAATTTGTTTACATTCATTGGTACAAGTACAACTATAGACAAAGCAGACAATATGACTGCAATAGGGCCTGGGAGAGAGAGGGGTCCTCATTTTTGAGGATGTTGAGGCAAAATCTGCAATCTAGAAATTGTTAGGATTATTAAGAGTTACAGACTCCACCTTGATTTATATGTGTAGTTTAAAGATTTTTTCAGATACCTTGGCTGTGTAGATTTATTGCCCTCAGAGCTTTTTCTACGGTCGAGCCATTCTGAAGTGAGCCCCTGCCTAATGAAGTCTTCCTAAAGGCTGTGTAAAAAAATATTTTTTACAGACCACCTTCCAAATGGATCATTATAAAGCCTTGGATTAATGTAATTTAAGTTCATCTACTGTTAACTGTTAATGTTTTAACCTTGTCAACGCAGATAACGGTTGTACTTAAGTTGAACTATTAGGAAACAGTTAATGATTAAAACATCACACATTATTGCTGCTGTTAACACAAAGTAAAGTAACAGTTATTGTAGATCTTTTTGTTTTCTTTTGTTTGTTTTTAGGTGTTATTATTTATATAAGCATTTAGTAAATACAGTTGGAACCTATGTCTATGTCAGTTCATGATAAACATGTATGGTATATATTTAAAGCATGTGGTTGAACAGTGCCTATATACTTTAAACGCTTGCTGAACAGCCGCCACAGTTATACTGTTATACTGACGCAGGTTGGCTCGGCTGTGAAAATCACCGTAGGTGTACTTTGTGCTCGTACACGGCAATCTGTGGACACGCTTGTGACGATTCAACAGCAGGGGAGCCAATCAGCGGGTTCTTCGGACTACATGTCCGCCGGTCTACCCGCGGTCATTCCTCGCGGTGACAGACGGGGATCTGCCATAGTAAACAAGGCAGTCTGTTTTCATCGGACAAATCGTTTATGTGTACAGGGCTTTAATGTTCATAATTCATAGTATGTCGCCATTAGGGATGAGCCGAATATATCCGCGTTCGGTTCGCACCAGAACGTTCGAACAGACCGATCGTTCGCGCGAACATTTAGAACCCCATTGAAGTCTATGGGACTCGAACGTTCAAATTCAAAAGTGCTCATTTTAAAGCCCAATATTCAAGTTATTGTTGGAAAACGTCTTTGAGAACCCGGGTCTTGCCCCAGGGAACATGTATCAATGGAAAAAAAAGTTTTAAAAACTGTAGTTTTTTCTTGAGTAGCGATTTTAATGATGCTTAAAGTGAAAAAAAATAAATCCTTTAAATATGGTACCTGCTGGGTGTCTATAGTAGTGGCACATGTTTAGAAATGTACCTGCACAACATGAGATTACTCTCAGAAAAAAGTAATTTAATACTGCTTGCGGCTTTAATTTAATGTTTGGTCCCTGCAATATGGATAAAAAACATTGAAAAAATAGCATGAGTTTCCCCGCCACCACTCCCCCCAGGTCATTACAAGACCCAGTGCCGATCCTGACCTCCCTGGGGCCCTAAGCAAAATGACATGGCACATTAAAAATGAGAATCGGGGGGGGGGGGGGGGCGCTGACGACAGTGACATGTCACAATAAAGAAAGTTGAGACGCGGGGTGAGGGGGTGTTCTGCTGTCGGAAATGACTCAGCCAGCGAGTTTAGAAGCGGGGTGAGGGGGCGAAAATGACTTCTCACCAGACCTCTAGTAATTTGGGGGGCCCTTTTCAGCTTTGCGGGGCCCTAAGCGGCTTGCATAGTGAGCCTATAGCGAGGATCGGCCCTGACAAGACCGTTTGGCCCTATATACTTTGAACAGCAGTATACAGGCGGTGCAAACAAGATAAGGACTGTAGGTTTCTTAAGTAGAATCAGAACCATGTCATTCTTTGCTCCTGCATATTGCACAATTTCCTAAAGAGACCCTCAACAAACTACATGACACTTGTGCCTGATGAGGCCACTGATGTTCCAGTGGTGGTGGCCCGTGAGACTGTCCATACAGGCTTGGCCCCCCAAAGTGCACGTGCTGTGTGGCAACAATATGTCTATTATTTTAGGGGTGGGGGGGGGCATTACAATGCCAGATCTTGGCTCAATAAATTATTTTTGTTGGGAAATAAAAATTCTAGAAAAAAGGGGGGTTCCCATCCGGTGCCCCCTTTGAACAAATTCTGTGATGAACTCCTGTTCTCTGAAGGCCTCCATTATTTCTGCAAGTCAAAATGTATAAAAAAAAACTAATGTCAGTAAAGCCTTAGCTTTCTCCCCATATCAAACCCACAAACTCATCCACTGATCATAAAGTCCAAAAATCAAGTTTCGTATCGTCGTACTGCATGATCGTTTTCACTACGTTTTCTAACGACTGCGAACAACGTTCTCACTCACGCAATATCCCTTTATACACTATTAAATAGCCCATGTGCAGTAACAGCTAATGCGTTTATGGGCAATTAAATAGAACACGCCCACTAACACTGAGTACTATGTTTAGGTGTAAACTAAACACTATGCAGGCAATACAACACGTTAGAGCACTGCATCTAGCACAATCTACTGCCTAACAATAGGAATAGCTGATCTAGCTAAGCTATACAGTGTATAAATATATGTACAACGCTAGGATGTATATATATCCTCTACACACTGTAAATTTAACTAAACTGACTAGCCTTCCTGCTCTATCTATCTATCTATCTATCTATCTGGTAGAAAAGACAATGTGGGCCAGATTCACGTAGAATCGCGGCGGCGTAACGTATCCTAGATACGTTACACCGCCGCAATTTTTCATCGCAAGTGCCTGATTCACCAAGCACTTGCGATGAAAACCTACGCCGGCGGCCTCCGGCGTAAGGCGGGCCAATTTAAATGGGCGTGTGCCATTTAAATTAGGTGCGCTCCCGCGCCGGACCTACCGCGCATGCTCCGTTTCCGAACTCCCGCCGTGCTTTGCGCACCGTGACGTCATTTTTTTGAACGGCGACTCGCGTAGCGTACTTCCGTATTCCCGGACGGCTTACCCAAACGACGTTGATTTTTAAATTTCGACGCGGGAACGACGGCCTTACTTTAGACAGCAATACACTTGCTGACTAAAGTTAAGGCACCAAAAAAAAAGTGTAACTTTGCGACGGGAAACGTGACTAGCGGCGACGTAGCGAACGCGAAAAAACCGTTGTGGATCCGCCGTAACTCCTAATTTGCATACCCGACGCTGGTTTACGACGCAAACTTCCCCCAGCGGCGGCCGCGGTACTGCATCCTAAGATCCGACAGTGTAAAACAATTACACCTGTCGGATCTTCTGGCTATCTATGCGTAACTGATTCTATGAATCAGTCGCATAGATAGAAACAGAGATACGACGGCGTATCAGGAGAAACGCTGTTGTATCTCATTTGTGAATCTGGCCCTGTGTCTCTATCTATCTCTCTCTCTCTAACTATCTGACTGTTCTTTTCTTTAACAAATCTGGAACACACTACACGCGGCTGCCTTACAGGCGGCCTTATATAGTGTGGGGCGTGTACTAAACCCCCTGAGCCATAATTGGCCAAAGCCACCCTGACTTTGGCCAATTGTGGTTCTTCGTTTTTTGCGCCTTGTGATTGGCCAAGCATGCAGGGTCATGGTGCATGCTTGGCCAATCATCAGCACGCAACGCCGCAGTGAATTATGGGCCGACGCGCATCACTCGAATTTGGCACGAACGACCCGTTTTGTTTGAAATTCGTCGAACGTACGAACAGACGATGTTCAGGTCGAACATACGTTCGAGTCGAACACAAAGCTCATCCCTAGTCGCCATCTTTTACCTCTTGTTTTTGTCTTAACAAGATGGCGAAATACTATGAACAGTAGTGTTGAGTGTGTATGCACATTTTGCCTTTAGAACGTGTATATTTATACAGCTCTATTTCCCGCTTTCCCTTAAACAAGATGGCGGTTTTGGCATCAGTAACCCGGGACTCAGACTGAGGCTTGAGTGTATGCTGTGACTATTTATAGTGGTGTGTCAGGATGCCGCCCGTGCCCCAAGACGGCGTCCTTTTGTGTGACGAAACACGTATGGTGAGCAACGTGCTGACGTCACTGCGCTTTTCCACGTTACGCCTTGCACGGGCGTGCTGTTTGTTTTTACTGTGAAGGATGTCAGTGTAAATCTCCCTGCTTGGTTAAATTGTGGGTTAGATGGATTCATGTGTCACAAGCTATTGACATGTTAATGACCCTTCCTCAGCCAGCTCCCTAGTTCAAATGGTAATTGATTTATTGTGTGTGGGAAGGAGACCGGCCTTACTGTTTACAATGATTAGAAGTGGCTCATGTTAATTATTCTGATTGCTTCATTGTGGTCAGGCTGTTACACCTAGTAATTAACTCCGCTGATGTCTTTATCTAAAGAAACGTGTCTGCAGGGTCGGCTCCGACTTGTCTCCTATAATCTGTATGGGAAACCCCACTGTGTGAGGGGGGCGTCCCTAACAGGCTGTAACCACATATAAGCTGAGTTTTTGTGTCAATAAAGTGTCTTGTTCTAGCAGTAAGCTGGTCTCATGTGTGGCTTTCTGGGCGACTCCAGGGATATCCCTCCTCGTGGAATATTGGGGTGATTGTCGTTATGGGAAGAAGGGAACGTTGACGGGGATATCATACCGATACCGTCACAATTGGTTGGTAGCAGCGGGATCTTCCCTTCTATTCCCCTTCACACCCGGATTCCAAGCAGACACTGGAAGAACTACTGGAAGTTCGTGGAAGGATCGCTAGCAACAAAACCAAGCGGGTCATCATAGCAGAATTAATGGAGCTAGACCAGGAGAACGTGATTGCAGCAACGCCAGCGGTACAAGAGATGGAGACACCAGTGATTCAGGAGGAGTCACCAACCAACAAGCTAATGAGAGCCCGAACCCAACGCCGGATGTGGTTCTGAAAGTGATGGACCTGTTAGCGGAGGAGGCTAAACAAATAAGAGATGCAGAGCTACAGTTAAAACTGGCAGCAGTCCAACAAGCAGCCGCACCTTCTACGAACAGTGAGTACAGCACAGCAGACGCAAGGAAGATTCCGTTTAGCGCTTTTAAAGCTTTTGATGAAAAGGACTGTGAGATTGATAACTACCTGGCGGATTTTGAGCGACAATGTAACCTGCACCGAATAGCTAGAAGAGAGTGGGTTGCAATATTGTCAGGCAAACTGTCAGGCAAAGCTTCTGATGCTTTCCGGACCGTGCCAGATCAGGATATCCATAGCTACGCCAGGGTTAAAGAAGCGCTCCTGGCTCGTTATGCAGTAACCCCAGAGTCCCACCGACAGAAGTTCAGGGACTCACGCAAAACCACGAAAGACTCTTACGCAGAATGGGCATGCCAGCTGTCCCTGTCGGCCTCTAACTGGGTTAACAGCAGCCAGGCCACCACCGCAGAGGACATTTTGCAACTAATGCTCCTGGAGCAATTTTACAATCACATCCAGACGGATGTCAAAGATTGGGTGAGAGATCGCAGGCCCATGACTCTACCAGAGGCCGCGAAGTTGGCGGATGAATATGCGGATACTCGCAAGACAAACCAGGTCACACCACGGGTACAACCTCCACAACCAACGGCGCCCTCACACCCACCAGCCGCTAGATACCAACCGCCTAACAGACCGATGACATCTAGCCCTCGCTACCCACGCCAGGAGGACAACGAACAACGCTGCTTCCGGTGCAAACAGTTGGGTCACTTCAAGCAGAATTGCCCCATGAACGACAACACCAGGTCAAATTGGTCTCAACCTGGGTACCGCCCACCAGCAGCAGCCCATTGTGTAGACTCGGCTTGGGATCCCCAGGAGCTGGGTCAGGAAGAACCATTGGGCACCCCTTACGAAGCCCTCATGGTACAATCTGTTATTACGGACAACAGGGAACACCATTGTCAGCTGGTCATGGGCGACCGCCATGAGCCGGAGGGGCCTTGGAGGGAGCTGGGCAGAAAGAGGCACCGCCAGCTACCCTCCAAGAAGAAGAGGTCCTGGAAGTCATATAACCAGCGGACCTGGGAGGAGAAGAAGCGACTGGAGGAGATGGAATCGCAGCGGGCGCCCCAGATGCGGGCCGAGATGTTCGCCAAGGGCCCACCGGTGGCCCCTTACACCACCACCCAGTTCCTGAGGATGAAGGACCACGTGGAGAGCCTGCAGGACATGAGCAAGCAGGATCTGATCCGTGAGTACATAGAGCTGGAGGAGTGCATAAGCCGCATGGAGGAGGAGAACAACCACCTGAGGTCACAGCGGGCTGACCCCCCCAGGCTCCATGAACTGGAGATGGAGCTGGAGAAGCTCAAAGAGGAGAACTGGCGGCTGCGGAGGGAGCAGGGGGTGGCTGACCTTATGGGGCTCTGAGTCCCCTCTCCCCCCCCCCCCCGGACTCTGAGCACCAGTGCTACAGCATTTCAACAAATATAACTTTTTCTTTTTATGAATCTCCTGTGATTGTCACTTCAGAGCCATAACCTGCCCCCTCCCATAGCGGGACACCTAGACGGTGGCGCACAGACCCATTCGCTGTCTTCACACTGACTTCTGGTGACTTTGCAGATCGCACAAAGACTTGGGGACTGACCGGCGTGTGATCTGACGACCCGGTGGCATACCTGAGTCAGAAGCAGTTACCAATGGAGGTCAGTCACGCCAAACAGAGTTAACCTCGGACTAAAAGCTCTGAACCCGTCAACCCTACTGGACCAGGAAAGGTCCAACCGGGTTTGCCGGAGCAGGGAGAAAAAGGGGGGCCATTGTGAAGGATGTCAGTGTAAATCTCCCTGCTTGGTTAAATTGTGGGTTAGATGGATTCATGTGTCACAAGCTATTGACATGTTAATGACCCTTCCTCAGCCAGCTCCCTAGTTCAAATGGTAATTGATTTATTGTGTGTGGGAAGGAGACCGGCCTTACTGTTTACAATGATTAGAAGTGGCTCATGTTAATTATTCTGATTGCTTCATTGTGGTCAGGCTGTTACACCTAGTAATTAACTCCGCTGATGTCTTTATCTAAAGAAACGTGTCTGCAGGGTCGGCTCCGACTTGTCTCCTATAATCTGTATGGGAAACCCCACTGTGTGAGGGGGGCGTCCCTAACAGGCTGTAACCACATATAAGCTGAGTTTTTGTGTCAATAAAGTGTCTTGTTCTAGCAGTAAGCTGGTCTCATGTGTGGCTTTCTGGGCGACTCCAGGGATATCCCTCCTCGTGGAATATTGGGGTGATTGTCGTTATGGGAAGAAGGGAACGTTGACGGGGATATCATACCGATACCGTCACATTTACCATTTGCCGGCTGGCTTCTGTTTGTTTTAATGATACCTTGAGTCTGCTGTAATTTAGATCTTTTACTTATTAAATCATCATCTGGTTTTACAAATAGAGGTCCATTTCTGCTTCCTTTTTTGGTTGCATCGATCCTCTGAGACCACATCCTTTGCCTTATTCCTTACTGGATTGAACGTCAAGTTTTCAACATCCAGCTTGTCATTTGTCTCTTTTGACACATTGGAACCACGAGTGGATCCAGGAGGGAGCTCCAGGAACACCAGGCTTGTGAGCCATTTACTGCTGCGGAGTATCGTAATAACCCAGGCTGGGTGACAGTGATCCTGCGCTCGTGCCCGCCGAATCACTGGGGACCCAATGTGCGTGCCTGGTGGCCGCGGAGCACCCGCGATTGACCAGTAACTGAGCAGGACAGTGGATCTGTGTGTGTAAAAGCACAGATCCACTTCCTGTCAGGGAGAGGGGACCGATGGTGTGTCCCTTGTACATAGGGACAACCATCAGTCACCTCCCCCAGTCACTCCCCTCCCCCAATAGTAAGAATCACTCTCTAGGGAATACATTAACCCCTTTATCGACCCCTAGTGTTAACCCCATTCCCTGCCAGTCACATTTATACAGGGATCGCTGTATAAATGTGAATGGTCCCAAAAATGTGTCAAAAGTGTTCGAAGTGTCCGCCGCAATATCGCAGTCATGATAAAAATCGATGATCGCCGCCATTACTAGTAAAAAAAATAATAATAATAAAAATGCTATAAATCTATCCCCTATGTTGTAGACCCTATAACTTTTACGCAAACCAATCAATATACGCTTATTGCGATTTTTTTTACCAAAAATATGTAGAAGAATACGTATCGGCCTAAACTGAGGAAAATAACTTTTTTTTAAAAAAAATGCATATTTGTTATAGCAAAAAGTAAACATATTGTGTTTTTTTTTTAAACTTGTCCCTCTTCTTTTGTTTATAGAGCAAGAAATAAAGACTGCAGAGGGGACCAAATACCACGAAAAGAAAACTCTATTTGTGGGGAAAAAATTAGAAAAATGTAATTTGGGTACAGTGTTACTGCGCAATTGTCATTCAAAATGTGACAGCGCTGAAAGCTGAAAACTGGTCTGGGCAGAAAGGGGGTGAAAGTGCCCTGTAGGCAAGTGGTTAAATACCACCAAAAGAAAGCTCTATTTATGTTTGAGAAAATTATAAAAAGTACAGTGTTGAATACTGAGTAATTGTCATTCAAAGTATGAGAGCACTGAAAGCTGAAAATTGGTCTGGGCAGAAAGGGGGTAGAAGTACCCTGTATTGAAGTGTTTAAGAACATTTTTTTCCCCTATTTAATTTCCAAAATCTAGGGCAAAACATAATTTTTGATGAACTATATTTTCCCTGCTTATCTTTTACAAACACTTCATGCATTTGAGAAAAACAAGCCTGCTTGTGGGAATTTCCATAATATCATCACCTGGCTACTTATATCACTAAAAACAATCACAGGTGGCCATTTGACACAGTTATGCAACACACACCGTTTATAAGACCAGTAGAATGAGAGCATATTGTCACATTAGCAGACAGGATGAAGCTCCTAGTTCTGTTGGTCGCAGTTGGGCTTTGCTCAGCCCAATACAACCCCAACACAAGAGCTGGACGAACATCAATTGTCCACTTGTTTGAATGGAAATGGGATGACATTGCAGCAGAGTGTGAACGATACTTGGCACCCAATGGATTTGGAGGAGTCCAAGTAAGTATATAATACCCTAAAACATTACCCAGATAAAACTCAGAATTTCATGTATTTTTTACAGTTACATTTGCTTTGTGAAACTATTAAAGCGTATCGCTACCCAATTTTTTTTTTAGTTTTGGATAGAGGGGGGAAGGGTTAGACTTTACTGCTATCTGGGGCTCTACTGGGGAGATTTTCCCCTTATTTCTGTTCTGGGGACAAACCTTAACTAAACAGGAAGTAAGAGAAAATCTAATACAAGGAAACATACAATAATACAAATCTGACTGGGGTCTTACCGTTCCTCTACTTAACTTTATCCAAGACTAAATAAAATATGTTTTGGTAGAAGGTACACATATTTTCTTGTAACAAATTGTTACATTGAGCAAAGTGATGGAATGTAATTCCAACTCTTATGCTGCGTACACACGATCGGATTTCTGATGGAATAAAATCCGATGCATTTTTTTTGTTGGAATTACGATGAAGCTGTATCAAACTAAATTCGGACCGTGCCAAAGCGCGGTGACGTAAAACACTACGAGGAGCCAAAAAAAAATGAAGTTCAATGCTTCCGAGCATGCATCGACTTGATTTTGAGCATGCATGGATTTTTCTCCGATAGAGTTCCACACAGACCGTAAATCGTAAATTTACTATTGTTTTTTTTGTCATGGGAAAAATTTAAAACATGTTCTATTTTTTTTACACTGATAGAAAAAAGTCTGATGGGGCCCATACACGATCGGTTTCTCGGATGAAAAAAGTCCATCGTAAAAAATGATCGTGTGTACATGGCATTAGTGTTATACTCCCTATTTATTGTAATATACATCAGCTCCGCTAGTTTATAATCAATCTGGCTGGTAGAAAATTGGTTGATAGCCACAAACTCCTTTTACCCTCTATTGTTTGTCTCTTTAGACTTCTGATAAGGATTGTCTAATGCATATCTGGTATATTGTACTGTTGTTCCTAAATCTTGAATGATAATCTCTAAGCTGATGTAACCAGACACTCTCTTGTCTAATTTTGTACCTCTATTGCCCCTTTCACATGGGCGTCTCCAATGGGCAGACTCTGCTTGCTATATAAATCTCTGTCTCTGGAGTCCATACCTCTCTTAATACAAGAAAGGACTTGTATGCCATTATTGAGCTTATGATTAACTAAAACCCCAAGATCCTTCTCCACTACAGATCCCCCCAGTTGTACTCCCCCTAGCATGTATGATGCATGCATATTCTTAGTCCCTAAGTGCATAACTTTACATTTATCAACATTAAACCTCATCTGCCACTTAGTCGCCCAATTAGACAGAGCATTGAGGTCGGCTTGTAAATTGGAGACATCCTGTAAGGACGTTATTCCACTGCATAGCTTGGTGTCATCTGCAAAGACAGAAATTTTACTTTTGATCTCAGACCCAATATCATTTATAAAGATATTAAAAAGTAAGGGTCCCAGCACTGAACCTTGGGGTACACCACTGATAACCTTGGATCAGAGTAAGAATCATTAACCACGACTCTCTGAATTCTGTCTTTTAGCCAGTTTTCTATCCATTTACAAACTGACAAATTAGGACAAGTAGAATCTGTGTACTGTAAGTAGAGCCAATTTTTTTCCTTTCATTTAAATCTATATGAAACCATATTAAATCCACAGAGTACACAGTAGAAAGTAACCTTCAAATTAGCCTATTTCCTTGATGGAACATGTACACTAATGTCCCAGCCACAGGGGCCCATACAGGCAGCCATACTAGTGCCAAATTTAGTTAAAATCCAGTTAATCTGCCAGTATATTTTTGAACTGTGAGAAAAAATGAAAACACCTTGCAGAAAACCCCTTACTAACATTAGCAGAATATAAAAGCTCCATTCAGATATTTGTAGTAGACACTGAGGAAGGCAAGAGTGTTCTGTACTAAGGCAGCCTTGGTTTTACTCATGAGCTTGTTGGCATAGTTAAGCTCATGAGTAAAACCAAGGCTGCCTTAGTTTTCCTTTCGAAATATTAAACAAACAAAAAAATATGCTTAATGTGTTATCATCCCACATTCTTACCTCGGGAACCCCAGAATGTCTTGGGTGACAGCCAACAGTGGGACCATCCAAAGCATTTTAAAGAAAAAGGCCAGCACTCTGACACTTTTCTACACATATATTTTCAAGTGCAGATGTAGCAGATCAATATTTCAAGGGCATACAGGTCTCCTTTATCAGGGTCCTTGGTAATAGTAACTTGTGTGTCCCTGTAATGTCAGTCTGATAGATCGTAATGTGAAGTAAATTGCATAGACTTATTGTTGTGCTGGTTTTCTTCCACTAAGTTAAAATTATTAATATTATTATGATTAGTATTATTATAATGGGTTTATATAGTGCCAAAGGTTTGCACAGCACTTTAGATACTATAACAATGCCTATATTTCTCTTGAAACAAAAGTTGGGTTTCTCTTTATCTCTCTTAAGTCTTTTTCTATTTCTGCATATCCATTATAGGTCAAGGTCTAGGCTGCCAGAGTTTTAGAAGAGGCAAACATACACAAACATTCATGATGTTGCTGACTGTCAGTAACACATTCATATGAAAAATACTATATTACATTCCTGTGCACTTGTCAGGTTGCTCTACCTGCATAGTTTGTGCATTTTAATAGTAGTAGTAGTGTTCTGTGTACTTAAAGTTCACTCACTCAGCTTAGGCTGCTAAAAGAGAAGGGCCACAGTGCACTCATTTGTCTAGAGGACTCAGGGTGTGTCTTGTGTGACTATATACTCTGATCTTGTTAATGTGATCCTAAGGCAGCCTATAGATGATTTTAAATAGCCTGATTCCCCCATCAACAGAGTCAGTGTTGATGGGGGAATACCTCCCCCAGCACTATTGTGTTCTGCTGGTTGAGGGATGTGGGGAGCAATCCCGGCCAACAGATCACAATGATTACTGCTAGAGGCTATAGCTGCCAGCAGTAATTGCATGACAAAACTCCGACAGGCTGGTTGTAATCAAGTCAATCGATGGATTGAAGTAGCCTACCCATACATGGATCGAAATTTGTCCGGTCCCTGCTGAACTGGCTACATTTTAATCCATGTATGGCCGACATAAGTCTATCAAGTTAACTGGGCTAGGAGGAGGCATCAAAAGACAATTATAAAGGGGGGGGGGGGATATAATACAATCCTAACACAGGTTTGCAATGCTAAAAAGCATATTGCAAATCAAAACATTTTGCAATTCCATACAGATTGGCCATGGCTAGTATTATAACAACCAATGTTATTATATTGTTATATTACATTGTACAATAATAATAATCGTATCTACAGTGGGGATCGAAAGTTTGGGCACCCAAGGTAAAAATTTGTATTAATGTGCATAACGAAGCCAAGGAAAGATGGAAAAATCTCCAAAATGCATCAAATTACAGATTAGACATTCTTATAATATGTCAAAAAAAGTTAGATTTTATTTCCATCATTTACACTTTCAAAATTACAGAAAACAAAAAAATGGCGTCTGCAAAAGTTTGGGCACCCTGCAGAGTTAATACCTTTGGCAAGTATCACAGCTTGTAAACGCTTTTTGTAGCCAGCCAAGAGTCTTTCAATTCTTGTTTGAGGTATCTTTGCCCATTCTTCTTACAAAAGTCTTCCAGTTCTTTGAGATTTCTGGGCTGTCTGTCACGCACTGCTCTTTTAAGGTCTATCCATAGATTTTCAATTATGTTGAGGTCAGGAGATTGTGAAGGCCATGGCAAAACCTTCAGTTTACGCCTCTTGATGTAATCCCCCATGGATTTTGAGGTGTGCTTAGGATCATTATCCATTTGTAGAAGCCATCCTCTCTTTAACTTCAACTTTTTCACAGATGGCATCAAGTTACCATCCAAAATTTGCTGAAATTTTATTGAAACCATTTTTCCTTCTACTCATGAAATGTTCCCTGTGCCACTGGCTGCAATACAACCCCAAAGCATGATTGATCCACCCCCATGCTTAACAGTTGGACAGAGGTTCTTTTCATTAAATTCTGTCTCTCCAAACGTACCTTTGCTCATTCCGGCCAAAAAGTTCTATTTTAACCTCATCGGTCCACAGAACTTGTTTCCAAAATGCATCAGGCTTGTCTATATGTTCATTTGCAAAGATCAAGCGCTGATTTTTGCTGTGAGAACGTAGAAGAGGTTTTCTTCTGATGACTCTTCCATGAAGACCATATCTGTACAAGTATCTCTTTATAGTGGAATAGTGTACCACAACTCCAGTGTCTGCCAGATCTTTCTGGAGGTATCGTGCAGTAAAACGTGGATTTTGAATTGCTTTTCTCACAATCCTGTGAGCTGTTCTGTCTGATATTTTTCTTGGTCTTCCAGATCTTGCTTTAACTTCCACTGTTCCCGATGACTGCCATTTCTTAATTACATTCCGAACAGAGAATATTGACATCTGAAAATGCTTTGCTATCTTCTTATAGCCTTCTCCAGCTTTGTGAGCGTCAACTATTTTCAGTTTCAGTTTTCTAGACAACTGCTTAGAAGAACCCATGGTGCTGATTGTTGGGGCAAGGTCAGATGAGTCTGGGCATTTAAAACCTTTGAGATTGACATCACCTGGTCTTCCCAGACGATGATTGAGAACAATCCATGACACTGGCAGGTCTCAGCTTTGCAAAGGGGGCAGTGCATGCTATAAATTCTGCAGGGTGCCCGAACTTTTGCAGACACCATTTGTTTGTTTTCTGTAATTTTGAAAGTGTAAATGATGGAAATAAAATCTAACTTTTTTTGACATATTATAAGAATGTCTAATCTGTAATTTGATGCCTTTTGGAGATTTTTCCATCTTTCCTTGGCTTCGTTATGCACATTAATACAAATTTTTACCTGGGGTGTCCAAACTTTCGATCCCCACTGTATGTGGAATTAAAGTGAATCCATCTAACTGTATTTGTAATGTTACCATTAAATCTGATTAATAAAAAGTTGGACTTTTAAACCTAGTGGTATAATGCAGATTTATAAAGTAATGTCAGCACATTTCATTTTTATATTACAGATTTCTCCACCAAATGAGAATGTTATTGTTAGCAATCCCTGGAGACCCTGGTATGAAAGATACCAGCCTATCAGCTACAACCTCTGCACCAGATCTGGCAATGACCAGCAGTTCAGAGACATGGTGTCCAGATGTAACAACGTTGGGGTAGGTGGATCAATAATCAATATTTTTTTAAGACTTTGTTTAATGGTAAAACATAATTTAATATACATACTGATTTTTCAGAAAGCTCAGCTCTACAACAAGGCCATGTATTAAATGCAACTCATAATTGGTAGGTGCTGTAATAAACAACAGCTAACTAAAAATAATGAAAACTATGAAAACATAGGAATATTGTAAATTGATTGTAAATTGCAATGCTGGGAAGATTTGTGTTTTTTTTTGTAGATTTTTGTTTTGTTTAGGTCATGATTACAAAATGGGAAACTGATCTAAACCTCCAACCAGACACGCTAAATTGGTCTCAAATCTGGCAGGCTACTAAAGCAGCCACTCCAAATATAACTGCATTAGAGACCAATTACAAGGAACTCACCAGATGGTACCTAGTACCGGCAAGGATATACAAATTCCTCCCCCAATACCTCCCCACTTTGCTTTCGAGGCTGTACTGACCTGGGTACATGTCTACATATCTGGTGGGATTGTCCCATAGTCAGAACTATTTGGTCTAAAATCTTCAACATCCTTTCCACTATGTTCAAACCACCTTACCTCCTGACCCAGCAGTTGCAATCCTGAACAATAAACCACAAACTTTAACGCACCGCCAATTCAAACTTCTACTCCTAGTTACTACAGCTGCAAAACAAACTATTGCAAGTCTGGAAAACAAATACGTTATGTACAGTATCAGTTAAACACAGTAACTCAGGCAACGATTCATGCCAAAACGGAGGCACTCCTATATGGTAATTTACCCAAGTTTGAGTCACTATGGCTCCCATGGATTGAACATTACCTACCACCTGGTCTTGATTTATCCCTAATATTAACCTGAGACTATATACCCATCTCATATACCATCTTTCATACAATACCCTGGACTTACTGACCTCTGACCCAGTCTGGCTACATCTGCCACCCACCACTTTTTTTTTCACAAGCCCTCCCTAAACCCCAACTCCCAGCCCCCTTAACGACTTATTGGTTCTTCACATACTAAAACTTAAACAAATAGTTAATTAAATACTACCTAGGATACATTTTAACTTGACTTTTGGGATGGCTCGTTTATTAGTTGCTTTCATCAGGTTATACCAAGCCACATGGTTGGATCTTGGTCCTGGATTTGAAATATGTTTATCTCCACTATCCCATATTTAACTATGTTTGTTTTTTACACTAACCTTATGGAAAACCTAGTCTCCTCCAGACATAAACTTGTTATTATTTTATATCACCTAGATATTAAAATTACTCCTAGTTTACCTTACATATTTTCTTAAATCCAACGATATATTTCTTGAATTAAACATGGAATTGTATAAGTTTATGGAAATATCAAATTTTCTGTAGAATGTATTGAGAAGCCTTGTTTCTTATATTTTTTTTTGTTTATACTACAAATATTTGTCTGAGGACTTGTACTGTATTTCTTTCAGTAAAATGTTTGAAACTAGGTCATGACATGGGAAGGAGTTGACCAGCTGATCTTATTAGCACACAACCTGCATCATCTACCCTCAGCTGGTCAACTTCTTCCTGTGTCATGTCCTAAAGTCTGTCCAGGAAGTAAGGCAGAAGTAATGGATTAGTGTTTTAAAACAGCTATGAAGAGAGTGAGGTAAGCATGTGTTTAATAAATGAAAAGCTGTTTTATTTTTGCAAAATAAGTACATTAGTGCTATATTGGTACATAGAGGAGCTGCAATATAGAAGAAAAAAATAGGTGAACAAAAGTGAACTTAGCTTTTAACTTTGGTGAAATGCCCTCTAAAGTACTAAACCAAACTGCCCATTTACTCATCATGCTCAGACCACTTTGACTCCATTTCCCAAAATTACCTGCATTGCTGTTCCTGTATCTAGGGAACTGATGCTTCTGAACTTCCTTTCTTCAGCAGTTTAGAGAGACCCCTCCTGATGAGGCAGAGGTAGCCAGGTAAGTGATCTGCAGCTAGGTGAGAGGCCCTCAAATTGTCAAAACCAGTGTGCAGGTAGCTGGACAGGAGCCTAAAAGCCTACAATTTATCCAAAAGACCTAGTTACTGTGGGGAGCACCCCCCAATTGCTACCAGTGTACTTAAGTTCCTTGGGGTGTCTCCCTGTTTCAACAGGCCTGGGATCCTCCCAGCCGTATGCTTGTGTTACCAGAACTATCTTAGTCTTCACTGCTGTCTATGAGAATAATCACATGCTCGCTCTTTAAACTGTTCCTGCTTGGAACCAGGAGTAGTGACCTTGACTTCACAGCATATAATGGGCACAGCCCCCCTTCACCCCAAGAGAACTATCCTACTCTCCTTTGTGTGTGGGGGTTCAGTTCAGTTTTTTTTTTACCTGCCTTCCCGCAGAGTAGGGGTCACACAAGTATGAACCTAGCTTTACACCAATGGGCTTCTCTTTGCCTCTTGAGCTAGTTTCCAGGAGATGTCCCCATATAGGGGTTACATAAATAGGAATAAATAACAGGAATGCCTTTTAACAGTTTTCTGAAGCAAAGGAAGCAAAGATATTGACATACTTCAGCCATTTCTAGCTACTTCCCGTCTGGGCCAATTCTGACATTGCTCTCATACATGTAAAAATCTGAATTTTTTAGCTAGAAAATTACTTAGACCTCCCAAAAATTATATATTTTTTAAGCAGAGGCCTTGGTGAATAAAATGGTTTCTGGAAGCTCCAGCCCCCCCCCCCCCACCATAAATACTGTAGCTGCTGACTTTGAATATAAGGACACCTACCTGCCCAGGGACCCTGCAATGTTGGCACCCCAGAATATTTTTCAATCGGCTCTCGGTTGCTGCCCCCACCATTCCTTGTAAGGGAAACCAACAGTGAAGCCTTGCAGCTTCACAGCCGGTTCCCTACTGCACATGCACGAAGCACGTTGCACTGTGTGCTGGAGCTTCTCTTTAAGTTATGACCAGTCCAGCATAGTTTAGGAAATTGTTGCATGAGAAGAGAGATGAGAGACCCATTGCTCACAGGAGGGGTCCCCAGAGTCCAGCATCCCAGAGCAGGAAGATGCAAGTAGACTCAAAACATCTTAATACTACTAAGGGAAATCTAAATTAAAAAGGCCCAGCTGCATACATGATGAACTGGTCCAGTTCAATCACAGAAAAGAATTGTAGTCACTCTCTTTGTGGCAACTAACAAAGGGAGCTGTCTTCCTAATATATCCTTACCTGGAGTAACCCTCTCCTACAGCAATGCTGTATCCTGGCCTAGGCCAACAAGGCCCAGGCCTAGGGCAGCACGGAAAGAGTCCGCTGTTAGTGTAGCGCCAGTCTTATGAAGCGGACTGGGCTGAGAGGCAAATTAGTCTAGCGCCCTCATAAAGCGGCCGCACTGCTTTTGGTATGCGGGATGCCGACATTCCAGAACTGGATGAGGGGGGTGCTGCTTCTAATTTTGGCTGTCCTATCATCCTGGACCACAAACCTTTCTCACTGTGCTATATGTTATTTGCTGCACCATTGGCATAGTTATATCCTCTCCATAAAATTATCAGAAATTTGTGCTTAAAGTAGAACTATAGGCAACACTTTTTTTTTCAATTTGGAAAAGGAAGGGAGCGTTATAGCCCCTGTCAGTTGATTTTTTACCATCCCTGACCCATTGCAGAGATTTCCCTTCACTTCATGCCCTATAGCCAAACAGGAAATGAGAGGAAATCTATGCAAATTAAGGGAATCCATTGCCCCCAACAGGCCCTCAGAACTAGTGTCCCCACTCGAAAATTTCAGGGTGGGTCTTAATCAGAAAGGGTTGTGGCCTTGACAGGAAGGGGGGTCATATTTAAATTAGGGGGTGCACGAGTTTAGTCAGACCTAGGGCAGCACAAAACCTAAATACACTACCGTCCAACAGGCAGAGCTGCCACTTAGCCCAAGCAGCTCCTAAGCTGAATTTCTTTTGAAAAGCTATGGTGGCCAACCAGGGGAACTAGAACAGATCACATCCATGACCTACAGCACAGCCACTTGTGTTCTAAACAGTTTTTTTTTTTACTGAAGTAGGGATTCTCAGCTAGACTCTCTGTTACATCTTATCTTGTAGAGACTATGCTATGTTACCTTGATTAGGCTGTAAGAACATTTCTGTGAAGAGTACATGTTTGCTTTTATAATCGTCTTTGTGTTATTCTGCAGTGGATGAAGGCTAGTTGTCATTCTGCCCCTGTTATGCATTATTGATTCAAATGTTGCACCTAATTAGTAAACTTCAAGTTAGAGTTATGATCTGTTTGGTCATTTGGCCAATTACAAGTCCTGTAAGTACTGTACCATTTAGTACAACTGGTGTAGTAGTGTTAGTACAGTAAGTACTTGGCCTAATTTTTTTAACTGACATTCCTAATTTGTTATATTACAGTAAATGTACCAATAATGCATCTTTATACACCTAAAGTTTCAGACACTTTGGACAATTGTATAATATATTATTCTGGTTACTTCTTGTACAGGTATACATCTATGTGGATGCTATCATAAATCACATGTGTGGCTCTGGCATGGGTGCAGGCACGCATTCAACTTGTGGCAGCTATTTCAATACAGGTTCAAGAGATTTCCCTGCTGTTCCATATTCTAGGTTGGATTTCAATGATGACAAGTGTAAGACTGGCAGCGGTGAAATTGAAAACTATGGGGATGCTTATCAGGTAGAAAAGCTGTAATTCATTCATCTTTCTTTGTGTCTGCCTGTCTGTCTACTCTATCTATACATCTATCTATACATATATCTGCAAGGAATGTATTGTAGCCAAATGCACATCATGTTATATGATATGAATTTATAAATGACCAACAAATAATGAAATTATTTTCCCACACCTAGGTTAGAGATTGCAAACTTGTTGGCCTTCTGGATTTGGCTCTAGAAAAGGATTATGTCCGT
Organism: Rana temporaria; assembly: GCF_905171775.1. Lineage (NCBI taxonomy): Eukaryota > Metazoa > Chordata > Amphibia > Anura > Ranidae > Rana > Rana temporaria. Next base: position 122,767,987 of record NC_053495.1, on the reverse strand, counting down.
GGAAAGATTGCAGACTTTATGAACAATCTCATTAATATTGGAGTAGCTGGTTTTAGATTGGATGCTGCAAAACACATGTGGCCTGGAGATCTTAAAGCAATTTCAGACAGACTGACGAACCTCAACACCAGATGGTTCCCCGGTGGAGCTAGACCTTTCATTTTTCAAGAGGTATTCTTATGTATAAATTCCTACAAAAATGTTTTTTTTTATATCCTGAAGTATATTCTGTGGACCTACATTGTAGATAATATTACAGTGTGGTAAGTTTACCCTACAAATGTTTATAAATGTACTATTTCTAGCCCAACAATGTTACACTCGTTGACCAATCGATGCCTTTAAAGCAATCTGCTAAACTAAATTTAAATTTATGTATTAATCAAAGCCTTTAATAAAGCACTTTTCTAAACACTGTTTGCATAAGGGTTGGGCATGTGGACAAAATAACTAAAAACAATTATAGTATTATACTGCCTTGCTTATCCATTAGCACCAGTGGCGTAGCGTGGGGGGTGCAAGGGGACCACCGCCCCGGGCGCAAAATTTAGAGGGGCGCTGTCACGAGTGTGGAGAGGAGGGAGTGCCAACAACAGATGGGACATAGGAACATATGCATGATGTCACCACTCCAGGCTTTACCAGTCATTATCAAGCATGCTCTCCTCTTTCCTACCCCCACAGCTTTCTCACACAGTGGATCATGTGACCAGACTGGGACTAGCTAAAAATAGGTAAGTCCATGGGTCAAGGGGCGCAAATTACTTGCTTTGCCCCAGGTGCTGACAACCCACGCTATGCCACTGATTAGCACTACTTTTTTTTTTCAAATAAACTTAATGTTATAGCATTCTCATCCTCTTAGGCTGTCCTTACATGTCTCAACATTTTCAATTGACTCTTGTCAAAGGAGCCAGGTGAAAAATTGATGGCTGAACAGTGACTGCATCCAGTCAGATGCAGTCACTGTTCTGGTATTCAGCAACCATAGGTCTGCTGAATACATCAGCAGTTTACCATGGATGGAGGTGTCTATTAGATTTTTCAAAACTATGCACATATGTCTAGTCTAACATACATCATCAACTGAAGAAGTTTACATTTGGCTTCTATATGTGGGCATTCCTTTTCCTTAACAGATCATAAATGAGTAAGTCTTAACAAAAGCTGAAAGTGGTAGTTGGTATGGGGTGCAGGGCATAAACACCTAGTGTCGAAATTTATCAAAATTTTCCATTTTGTATGAATGCGGCATCTTCAGTCTCATCTTCTTGTGGTCGATCAAAACCACCATTTTTTTTATTGTGTTGTGATTGTAATGGAATAGAAAGTTTTATTGCTCTATCAACTTTACAAGTGAACACAAAGACCAACCTGTGCTGGAGTTTGCAAATGCAAACATAAGACTAGTGACTATTTACTCATTGCCTAGCCAGTTGTTAACCACTTAAGCCCCGGACCAATATGCAGGTAAAGGACCTTGCCCCTTTTTGCGATTCGGAACTGCGTCTCTTTAACTGACAATTGCGCGGCTCCAAAACAAAATTGGCATCCTTTTTTTCACACAAATAGAGCTTTCTTTGGTGGTATTTGATCACCTCTGCGGTTTTTATTTTTTTGCGCTATTTGCAATATTTTTTACTTTTTGCTATAATAAATATCCCCAAAAAATATATCATTTTTTTTCCTCAGTTTAGGCCGATACATATTCTTCTACCTATTTTTGTTAAAAAAAAATCGCAATAAGCGTTTATCGATTGGTTTGCGCAAAATGTATAACCTTTACAAAATAGGGGATAGTTTTATGGCATTTTTATTAATAATTTATTTTTTACTACTAATGGCGGCGATCATGACTGTGACATTATGGCGGACACATCGGACACTTTTGACACATTTTTGGGACCATTGTCATTTTCACAGCGAAAAGTGCTATAAAAATGCACTGATTACTGTGAAAATGACACTGGCAGTGAAGGGGTTAACCACTAGGGGGCGCTAAGGGGTTAAGTGTGCCCTAAGGGAGTGATTCTTATTGTTGGGGGGCGTGGCTGTAGGCGTGACGTCACTGATCTTCGTTCCCTATATCAGGGAACAGACGATCAGTGTCACTGCCACACAGAAGAACGGGGAAGGTGTGTTTACACACACCTCTCCCCGTTGTTCAGCTCCGGTGACCGATCGCGGGACACCGTGGCAATCGGGTCCGCGGGTCCCACAGGCACGGCCGCGGAGCTTCGGACCGGGTCGCGAACGCGCCGCCAGCGGCGCGCTTGCGACCCCGCAGCTGGGCTCTTAAAGGCAATGCACAGGTACGTGCCTGTGCCCAGCCGTGCCCTTCAGCCGATGTATATCGGCGTGAAGGGGTCCTTAAGTGGTTAAAGAAAAAAAACAGGCTCTTACCAGGCACTACAAAGCCACCTGTTAGATAACACGTTCCACTTCTGATGTCTTCATAGCTAGAATACCTAAAATATGAGTACTACTCATATTGGTCCTTAACCCCAGCAACCATGCATCTTAATATCTGTAGCTTTTCACTGGTAAAATTCAACTCCCAAGAGACTCTGATCATTGTTCCAACATATACGGCTTATAAACTACACAATGTAGAGTTATAGAGTGTACCTATCACCTTTTTACATTCATGACAATACATGAATCTTTTACATGGATGGATTTGTCCCATGATGCTGCAAAAAGATCACATATAACATGTTATTTCAGGTAATTGATCTTGGAGGTGAGGCCATTTCTGTAAATCAATACTTTGGAATTGGCCGTGTCACTGAATTTAAATATGGAGCCAAACTCGGTACAGTCATCCGCAAGTGGAATGGAGAAAAGATGTCATATTTGAGGTAAAAAGTAAAGGACGTTAATAATTTTTGTTGGATGAATTGAGTCAACATTTATATTACTTTGTTGCTACATTCAAGTCATTGTAGTTCAACAAAGTAGAAAATGATTGGACAGGTCATGCATTGACCATTCTTTCTCAAATACCTTCACAAATGAGGAAACAAGCCAAAGTAAAAGCCACTGGGCCAGATTCACATAGGTTAGCGGATCTTTAGATCCACGTAACCTATGTGATTTAAGATCCGCCGCCGCAAGTTTTTGAGGCAAGTGGGTAATTCACAAAGCACTTACCGCAAAACTTGCGGCAGCGTATCGTAAATCCCCCAGCGAAATTCAAATTCCGCGGCTAGGGGGAGTGTACTATTCAAATCAGGCGCGTTCCCGCGCCGATCGAATAGCGCATGCGCCGTCCGCAAATTTACCAAGCGTGCATTGCGCTAAATGACGTCGCAAGGACGTCATTGGTTTCAATGTGAATGTAAATGGCGTCCAGCCCCATTCACGGACGAATTACGCAAATGACGTAAAATTTTAAATCGCAACGCGGGAACGACGGCCATACTTAACATTGGCTGCGCCTCATAGACCCAGGGGTAACTATCCGCCAGAAAAAGCCGAACGCAAACGATGTAAAAAAAACGCGCCGGGCGGTCGTTCGTTTCTGAATCGGCGTATCTCCTCATTTGCATATTCGTCGCGTAAATAAACCGAAACGCCACCTAGCGGCCCGGCCTGGAATTGCAGCCTAAGATCCGACGGTGTAACACAGTTACACCTGTCGGATCTTAGGCATATCTATGCGTAACTGATTCTATGAATCAGTCGCATAGATACGACCGACGAAACTCAGAGATACGACGGTGTATCAGGAGATGCACCGTCGTATCTCTATGTGAATCTGGCCCAGTTTGTTTACAACTCTTACTAAACCATAATGTGCATTGAACTTTACTTAAATATGCCTAATGATGTCTACAATTACCATTCCCTATTTCCTCTACTACTGTTACTACTCCTTAACCACCTAAGACCCAGACCAATATGCAGGTTAAGGACCTTTTTTGCGATTCGGCACTGCGTCGATTTAACTGACAATTGCGCGGTCGTGCGACGTGGCTTCCAAACAAAATTGGCGTCCTTTTTTTCCCACAAATATAGCTTTATTTTGGTGGTATTTGATCACATCTGCGGTTTTTATTTTTTGCACTATAAACAAAAATAGAGCGACAATTTTGAAAAGAATGCAATATTTTTTACTTTTTGCTATAATAAATATCCCCCAAAAATATATAAAAAAATGTTTTTTTCCTCAGTTTAGGCCGATACGTATTCTTCTACCTATTTTTGTTAAAAAAAATCGCAATAAGCGTTTATCGATCGGTTTGCGCAAAATTTATAGTGTTTACAAAATAGGGGATAGTTTTATTGCATTTTTATTATTAATAATTTTTTTACTACTGATGGCGGCGATCAGCGATTTTTTTCGTGACTGCGACACATCGGACACATGTGACACATTTTTTGGACCATTGTCATTTTCACAGCAAAAAATGCTATAAAAATGCAATGTTTACTGTGAAAATGACAATTGCAGTTTAGGAGTTAACCACTAGGGGGCGCTGTATGGGTTAAGTGTGACCTCATATGTGTTTCTAACTGTAGGGGGGTGGGGCTGTACATGTGACGTCATTGATCGTCTTTCCCTATATCAGGGAACAGACGATCAATGACACTGCCACAACAAAGAACAGGGAAGGTGTGTTTACACACACCTCTCCCGTTCTTCAGCTCCGGTGACTGATCGCAGGACACCGGCGGCGATCGGGTCCGCGGGTCCCGCGCGCTCGCGACCCCACAGCTGGGCTTAAAGAGACACGTACAGCTACGTGATTGTGCCCAGCCGTGCCATTCTGCCGACGTATATCGGCGTGAAGGGGTCCTTAAGTGGTTAAAGGTAAAAAGGTAAACGGTACGGTTTACGGTTTAGGAGATATTCCCCTTGCAATGAGCTGCTGCAGCAGTGCATGCCGGAAAAGAAGTCTCCCGCGTGCATGCACTCATAGCGCTGGAGCCGCGATACCCGGAAGACATGCCGAGGGAAAATGTAATCTCCCTCAGCGTGGACCGACAGAGATACCGACGCCTCGTTCACGTCACGTGACTTCATCAGATGAAGTCACGTGACGTGACGTAACGCGTAAGGTTAGACGTGACCGGAAGTGACAACACTGAAGAAATTACACTTTGCTACAATGTAAAGTAGTGAGTGTACAGCTTGTATAACAGTGTAAATTAGCTGTCCCCTCAAAATAACTCAACACACAGCCATTAATGTCTAAACCGCTGGAAACAAAAGTGAGTAACCCCTAAGTGAAAATGTACATATTGGGCCCAATTAGCAATTTTCTCTCCCTGGTGTCATGTGACTTGTTAGTGTTACAAGGTCTCAGGTGTGAATGGGGAGCAGGTGTGTTAAATTTCAGGTCAGGAGTACAAAGACAAGTGTGTCTTGCCTACAGTCAAGCATGGTGGTGGGAGTGTCATGGTCTGGGGCTGCATGAGTGCTGCCAGCACTGGGAAGCTAGACTTCGTTGAGGTAACCATGAATGCCAACATGTACTGTGACATGTTGAAGCAGAGCATGATCCCCTCCCTTTGGAGACTGGGTCACAGGGTAGTATTCCAACAGAACGACCCCAAACACACCTCAAAGATAACCACTGCCTTGCTTAAGAAGCTGAGGGTAAAGGTGATGGACTGGCCAAGAATGTCTCCAGACCTAAACCCTATTGAGCATCTGTGGGACATCCTCAAATGGAAGGTGGAGATGCACAAGGTCTCTAACATCCACCAGCTCTGTGATGTCGTCATGGAGGAGTGGAAGAGGACTCCAGTGGCAACCTGGGAAGCTCTGGTAACTCCATGCCCAAGAGGGTTTAGGAAGTGCTGGAAAATAATGTTGGCGACACAAAATATTGACACTTTGGGCCCAACTTGGACATTTTCACTTAGGGGTGTACTCACTTTTGTTGCCAGCGGTTTATACATTAATGGCTGTGTGGTGAGTATTTTTGAGGGAACAGCAAATTTACATGGTTATACAATGCTGTACACTTACTAATTTACATTGTAGCAAAGTGTAATTTCTTTGGTGTTGTCACATGAAAAGATATAATAAAATATTTACAAAAATGTGAGGGGTGTACTCACTTTTGAGAGATATTGTATATACTCTGCATTCAGTGTCGACTATATATACAGTGCAGGCAGTCTAGTAAATATATATATATATATATATATAAATATATATATATATATATATATATATATATATATATATATATATATATATATTTATATTTATATATTTTTTATTTATTATACGGTGCAGGCAGTGTAGTGTGTGTGTATTTTTATATATATATACACAGTGCGCATATATATATATATATATATATATATATATATATATATATACAGTATATAATACAGTGTATTGAAGTGGTTAAGGGGAACCCTATGACAGAATTTGGGATACAAATGCCCCCCCCCAGTCCATACCAGGCCCTGGGTCTATAGATTTTAAGGGGAACTCCACGCCAAAATAAAAATAAAAAGTGTGGGGTCCCCCCTAAAATCCATAGCAGGCCCTTAGGGTCTGGCATAGATTTTAAGGGGAACTCCACACCAAAAAATAAAAAATTGGCGTGGGGTCCCCCCAAAATCCATACCAGATCCATATACGAGCAAGCAGCCTGGCAGGCCAGGAAAGGGGGGGAACGAGCGAGCACCCTCCCTCCTGAACCATGACAGGCCCCTTGCACTAAACATGGTAAAGGTGGTTTTGGGCCCCCCAAAGCACCTTCTCTCTCGTCCCCACAACCCTGGCCATTGGTTGTGGGGGGCTTATCTGAATCTGGAAGCCCCCTTTTACAGCAGTCCTCCCATTAAGGTGGAGTATTTATTTTATTTTTTTCAATTTTTCGGGGGTCCGTCAGGCAGCGTGATTGACGATGAATGTACATGATGGGACACTTTCTTATTTTTTAACGGAACTGTCTAAAGTGTCTTTTGTGGCTTTTACTTTTTTGACACTTTTTTTGGTGAATAGCAGTGGCGGCTGGTGCTCTATTTTTTTGGGGGGGCGCAAACAAAACCCCAGTCAACCCCCCCCCCCCCCCGCAGACAATGGGACCTGCAGACAGACAGAGAGACAGATAGATAGATAGACAGACAGATAATAAAACAAATAGATAGATAGATAGATAGATAGATAGATAGATAGATAGATAGATAGATAGATAGATAGATAGATAGATAGATAGAGGGAGGGGGAGGGAGCGAGAGATAGAGCTATATATAATTAGATAGATAATTAGATAGACAGACAGACAGATAGATAGATAGATAGAGAGACATAGCTAGATAGAGCTATAGATAAATAGATAATTAAACAGATAGATAGATGGAGGGAGGGGGAGAGAGATAGAGCTATAGATAATTAGATAGATAGATAATTAGACAGACATATAGATATAGATAATTAGATAGATCGATAGATAGATAGATAGATAGATAATCAGACAGATAGATAATCAGACAGACAGATATAGATAGATAATTAGATAGAGAGCGATAGATAGATAGATAGATAGATAGATAGATAGATAGATAGATAGATAGATAGACAATTAAACAGATAGAGAGAGACAGAGAAAGAGAGAGAGAGAGGGAGAGCGATAGATAGATAGATAGATAGATAGATAGATAGATAGATAGATAGATAGATAGATAGATAGATAGAGCTGTAGATAGATAATTAAACAGACAGATATATAGATATAGATAGATAATTAGATGGATATAGATAGATAGATAGATAGATAATCAGACAGACAGCTAGCTATAGATAATTAGATAGACAGACAAATAGATAGATAGATAGATAGATAGAGACATAGAGATATAGAGCTATAGATAGATAGATAGATAGATAGATAGATAGATAGAGACATAGAGCTATAGATAGATAGATAGATAGATAGATAGATAGATAGATAGATAGATAGATAGATAGATAGATAGATAGATAGATAGATAGATAATTAAACAGACAGACAGATAGATATAGATAGATAATTAGATAGATAAATAGATAATTAGGCAGATAGCTATAGATAGATAGATAGATAGATAGATAGATAGATAGATAGATAGATAGATAGAGACATAGAGATATAGAGCTATAGATAGATAGATAGATAATTAAACAGACAGACAGATAGATATAGATAGATAATTAGATAGATAAATAGATAATTAGGCAGATAGCTATAGATAGATAGATAGATAGATAGATAGATAGATAGATAGATAGATAGATAGATAGATAGATAGATAGATAGATAATTAAACAGACAGATAGATATAGATAGACAGACAGACAATTAGATAGATAGATAGATAGATAATTAGACAGAGGTAGCTAATAGATAGATAGATAGATAGATAGAGACATAGATAGATAGAGACATAGATAGATAGAGAGAGAGAGAGAGATAGATCTATAGAGAGAGAGATAGATCTATAGAGAGAGAGAGAGAGAGATAGATCTATAGAGAGAGAGAGATAGATAGATAGATAGATAGATAGATAGATAGATAGATAGAGACATAGATAGATAGAGACATAGAGCTATGGATAGAGAGATAGATAGATAGAGAGAGATAGATCTATAGATCGAGAGATAGATAGATAGAGCTATAGATAGATAGATAGATAGATAGATAGATAGATAGATAGATAGAGATATAGAGCTATAGATAGATAGATAGATAGATAGATAGATAGATAGATAGATAGATAGATAGATAGATAGATAGATAGATAGAGACATAGAGCTATAGATAGATAGATAGATAGATAGATAGATAGATAGATAGATAGATAATTAGACAGACAGATAGATATAGATAGATAATTAGATAGATAAATAGATAATTAGGCAGAAAGCTATAGATAGATAGATAGATAGATAGATAGATAGATAGATAGATAGATAGATAATTAAACAGACAGACAGATAGATATAGATAGATAATTAGATAGATAAATAGATAATTAGGCAGAAAGCTATAGATAGATAGATAGATAGATAGATAGATAGATAGATAGATAGATAATTAAACAGACAGATAGATATAGATAGACATACAGATAATTAGATAGATAAATAGATAGATAATTAGACAGAGGTAGCTAATAGATAGATAGATAGATAGAGACATAGATAGATAGAGAGAGAGAGAGATAGATCTATAGAGAGAGAGAGAGATAGATCTATAGAGAGAGAGATAGATAGATAGATAGATAGATAGATAGATAGATAGATAGATAGATAGAGACATAGATAGATAGAGACATAGAGCTATGGATAGAGAGATAGATAGATAGATAGATAGATAGATAGATAGATAATTAAACAGATAGACAGACAGAGAGAGAGAGAGAGAGAGAGAGAGAGAGAGAGAGGGGGGACAGGCAGGACAGTCAGATAGATTAGATAGGCAGACAGAGATAAGAGATTTGTAAAGCACAGCTGCAGGACACAGGCACTCTAAGCCCTCACACACATACAGGAGATGTGAAGCACGGCACCCTCCCCCCTCCCTCCTGTCCTCTCTCAGTCCGATCACAGTACAGGCTGAGCATACAGCACAAGGTGCTGGACATGATGGGGTGGACAGGGACACTGGACAGGACAGACAATGAGACAAATAAAGTGTTTTTAATAAAGTTTCTTACCTTAGAGTCCTCCTGGAGTCAAAAGCGAAGTAACACTGCCCTGGGGAAAGCACCGCCCATTTCCTTCTGCAGTGAGGAAGCAGCAGGACCCAATTAGAGAGGAGAGTGGAGACACTGGAGAGTGATTGGCTCATGGCGCACAGCACATAGCCACAGAGCTTAAAAAAAAACTGCAAATGAAGCGTCTTGCCTGCTGCATTGGCATGACGCTTCAATGATGCTATAGCAGTGCTCTGAGTCTTTGACCGGCGCTCACCCTGAACATGCACCGTCTTAAAGGACCTTTTTTTTTTCTTAAAGGGCCCAAAAAAAAAATTTTTTTTCCATTTTTTTTTTTTTTTTTTTTTTACTGGCTTTGGGGAGAGGGGGGGCGGCGCCCATGCGCCCCCTATGGACGGGCCGCCACTGGTGAATAGGTAGGTGTACAATATACCTGATAACCATTCACATGGGGGGGTGGGATAAGGGGGCCCGCCAACAGACCCCCACAAGCACCAGACCAGGGTTGTGGGGACGAGGACGACTTTGGGGACCACAAAGCAACCTCCTCATGTTGAGGGCATGTGGCCGGGTATAGTTCGGAAGGTTTTTTTTCGAGGGGGGGGGGGGGCAGGCCAATTTTTTTTTATTTTGGTGTGGAGTTCCCTTTAAAATCCATAACAGATCCGAAGGGGGGGGCACTCCAATTTGTTTCCTTGATTTTATTCTATGTTACCAGGAGCCGGCAATACATTACAGCGGCAAGCAAAATTAAATGAATTTTTTTCCTTTAGAAATTTAATTTTGCTGCGCCACTGTAAAACACATCACACAGATTCACCACTTTACAGGCAGACTAAGGGGACCCCCCAGGCATGATATTTAAAGGAATATTAATTTTTTATTTGTTTCACTTCAAGCATTATTGAAATCACTGCTCCTGAAAAAACAGTTGTTTTAAAAACCTATAATAACTTGCATATAAGGCTTTAAAATGAGCACTTTTGATCTTTCATGTTCGTGTCCTGTAGATTTTAATAGGGTAGTGGGTACGCATGTTCGCACACATTTTTTTGACTGTTTGCATGTTCTGGTGCGAACCGAACCGGGGGGTGTTCGGTCCATCCCTAGGATATATGTCTCAAAATCCTTATTTCCTGTCCCACTTTTCCTTACCTTGCTGTTTTTTTTTTGTTTTGTTTTTTTTTGTTTTTCTGTGTTACTGCTTATCTATTATCTTACTCATTTTCTTTGCAATTAAGTAAATAAAAAAAAAAATGGCAGGACACACAATGGTCTCCAGATATAAAAACCCCAAAGAAATCTAGCACAAAGTTCTTTTAAGAAAATTTACTTTGTAAGGTACTTTATATTTTTATACGGATTTGTTGTTCTTCATAACTAATTATTATTTTGAGTCTGCTTTAAATGTGCTACCATTTAGAAGAAGTAATTTCAGTGTCTGCTTTCTTTTCTGTTCCTATCGTGTTTTGTGACTTACTGGATCATTGGCATAGAATATAGCTTTTTTAGAAATATGCCGTAACCAAACTTGTTGAAAAGCTTTTCTAAAACATTGTATCTTTGGTAAAAATATCACTAAAAAGCAACTGATGTGTTAAATTATTTTTTTAAAATGCTGTTCATTATTGTCCCTCTGTAGGAACTGGGGAGAAGGTTGGGGCTTTATGCCAAATGATAGAGCCTTGGTCTTTATTGACAACCATGACAACCAGAGAGGACACGGTGCCGGTGGAGCTTCTATCCTTACTTTCTGGGAACCTCGGTAAAATTTACAAATAACTAAAGAATGTTTTTGTGTGTGTAAAGGAGTATGGATTTCCCTAAGGTGCTGAGATTAAGTAGTATCTAGTCACCAGCAATGCATTCTAATGCCGCATACACACGGTCGGAATTTACGACAACAAATGTTCGATGTGAGCTTGTTGTCGGAAAATCCGACCGTGTGTATGCTCCATCGGACATTTGCTGTCGGAATTTAAGACAACAAATGTTTGAGAGCTGGTTCTCAATTTTTCCGACAACAAAAGTTCTTGTCGAAAATTACGATTGTCTGTAGCCAATTCCGACGCACAAAAATCCTATTCATGCTCAGAATCAATTCGACATGTGCTCGGAATCATTGAACTTAATTTTTCACGGCTCATCGTAGTGTTGTGCTTGACCGCGTTCTTGACAATTGAAATTTCCGACAACATTTGTGTGACCGTGTGTATGCAACACAAGTTTGAGCCGAAATTCCGTCAGAAAAAAATCGCGCCCCTACAGTTTTGTTGTCGGATGGTGTGTAAGCGGCATAAGTGTTGAGCCCTCATATTAACACCTCTGGCAACAGGTGATGTGCCATAAATGGAAATTTCATTAAACTGGTGCACACAGAATCTGTTGCAGCTGTGCATAATAACCAATAAGCTCCTACCTCAGCTTGTCCAGTTTAGCTTTTACAATGAAACCTAGAAGCTGATTGGTTACTGTGACGGGAGTCACTTTGGGCGGGGGGCTGGTGGAATCCCTTGGAGAGGTTGAGAAAACCTTGCTCCAGCTCCCCATGCAACTCTTATGTCTAAGTCACCCTGTGTCTATTAGGGGCAAGAAAACAATGGACATTAAAGCGGGGGTTCACCCAAAAAAAAAATTCTAACATTACATTGAGCCGAGTTGTGAGAATGACATATGCTGTTTTTTTTTATTTCCTTGCCGTACATACCGTTTTATCTATATTTTCACCGCGGCTTCCGGGTATGTAATCTGCGAGACTGGGCGTTCCTATTCACATGCTTATTGATTGACATGCTTCCCACCGGCGAATACAGCGTGTCACGAGTTGCCGAAAGAAGCCAAACGTCGGTGCGCAGGCGCCGAATAGAGCCGACTCGCAGTCCGGCTTCTTTAGGCAACTCGTGACACCCCCCTCACTTGCACTGCTGTCGCCACTCCCCACACAGGAAGGCTGCCTTACCTTAGGAGATGAGGAGGAGTGTGGCTGCTGCTCCTCGCTCCAGCTGAGGGAAGAGCCAGGGCTTCTTCTCACGGCCTAAAACAAAGGCTTCTCCTCCTGGCCGAACATTAGATTAGGGGCTGGGCGCATAGATAAGTGAAGGCGGTACCCGTATGCCCCTTATGGACAGGCTGCCACTGCTCTGAACTCAGTGTGCTCTCTTCCAATGATCAATTGACCCTCCCTGCTCAGCAATTCACTGGGAAGTTTAGTGTGCTGCCACTTCTCCTCCCCAGCCCTTATGCTGCTAAGAACAGAGGGAATGTGATCACTTATAAAAAAAAGGGGGAAAAAGTGTTTTATACAATTTTTTTTATATCCATACACAATTGGTTTGTCTTTCGTTTCTATTTTAAGTTGAATGTTTTTTTTTTCACAAGGTTAACATACGTTAAGCTTTGACAGTAAAACCTGGAAGCTGATTGGTTTATGTGCAGAGCTGCACCAGATTTTGCATGTTTTGGTATATAAATGATATTGGCACAAGATCCTCCATAAATTATCACAAATAGTACCTCATCAATTTTTTTGTCTTATGATTTTTCCATCCAGTCCTTACAAGATGGCTGTTGGCTTCATGTTGGCTCATCCTTATGGATTTACACGTATCATGTCCAGCTTCAGATGGCCAAGGAACTGGGTGAATGGCAAAGTAAGACACACTACTTTTCACAGAATAGATCAGGATTGCAATTACTGTCATGTAATATTTATTAAAAGTGTATCCGAAATGTTCACTTTGCTGATAGGATGAAAATGACTGGATTGGACCTCCAAGTTACTCTGATGGCTCTACTAAGCCAGTTACCATCAATGCAGACACCACTTGTGGCAATGACTGGGTTTGTGAGCACAGATGGCGTCAGATTAAGTAAGTATTTGGTCATTACCTCAGGTTGAATCGAAATTGCTATGTATCATAACCATGAAACTTCGGCCCAACAAATAAACTATATCAATGTATAATGGGATATTGCCTAATGAGATGTTGTCAGTATATATTAAACCAATATTATTCCACTTAAAGTGGAACTCCAGGCACAAACACATCTTTATAGATTCTGAACTGTAAAAAAAAAAAAAAAAATTACCTTTGGGCAGGTATGTTGGACTATAAATATAAAGGATCCTTGTCATTTATCCATTCCTCGTCTCCCCTTGTTCATTCATAAAATGTCTTGCAATCTGTGAACCATTCACAATACACAAGACATGCTGTGAATGGAGAAGGGAAGAGGATGGGCAGATACATGACTGGATCACTTCCCTGTATGAGAGACTGAAGTAAAATGAAAACTCTATACAAATGTATATATTAACTATGAAAATAAAATTGCTTCTATTAACAGTCTACTACAACTGCCCAGAGTTCCGCTTTAAAGTGAAACGGGTTGCTTTGCCCTGCATTCTTTGATCTCTTATAAAATATTTTGGCAATAGCTTGGAATCCTATGATACTGAAATAAATCAATAAATATCTAGTATCCTAAAATATCTGGCTTGATTTCCTTCTGTGCTACTTTATATTTATATTTCTGTCCAAGTGTCTGATAAAAATGAGTCCCAAAAATACATTTTTAAACAGTTGTCTATTACATTAAGATTTAGGCTCCATGCACACTGGGCTTAACATTTTTTGGGGCAGATCCTCGTACAGCGGCGCATTTATGCGCCGGGCGTAGCGTATCTAAGATACACTACGCCGCCGTAACTTACCTTTTTTTTTTTAATCCACAAAGAATCTGCGCCGTAAGTTACGGCGGCGTAGTGTATCTTTGGCGGCGTAATGGCTCACAATTCAAATGGCTGTGATGGGGGCGTGTTTTATGTAAATACGTTGTGACCCGCCGTAAACAACGTTTTTTTTAACTGTGCATGCGCCGTCCGTGGGGGTATCCCAGTGCGCATGCTCGAAATTAACCCGGAACAAGCCTATGCTTCCGACGGTGATATCATTCTACGCAAATCCCTATTTGCGAACGACTTACGCAAACGACTTAAAAATTTAAAATTTCTACGCGGGAAGGACGGCCATATTTAACATTGAGTACGCCTCATAACAGTAGCTTTAACTATACGCTGGAAAAAGCCGAACGCAAACGATGTAAAAAAATGCGCCGACCGGACGTATGTTCGTGGATCGCCGTAACTAGCTAATTTGCATACTCAACGCGGAATTCGACGGAAACGCCACCTAGCGGCCGCCGAAGAATTGCAGCTTAGATCCGACGGCGTACTAAGACGTACGCCTGTCAGATCTAGCCGAGATGCCGTTGTATCTTGTTTTGAAGATACAAAACAAAGATACGACGCACAAAATTTGAAATTACGCGGCGTATCAAGAGACACGCCGGTGTAATACTTTTGTGGATCTGCCCTGTTGTTTCTACAGGAGTTTTGTGTTCTGCCTCTAGAAGCAGCTCAATGTTATCCTATGTGTCCATGCATATTAGGACGTTTACAGGCATATTTTGAGTTTCAGGTTTAGAGGCAGAAGAAAAACAAAACCTTCTGGTTCGCATTTCTGATTGGAGCTTGAAGACAAAAAAAAAAAAAACGTAGAACTTTCCTAAACTTGTCTAAACTTTGTACAAAAAATGCTCTAAATTAGCATTTTTTTAATCCAGAGAGAACATACTTTATTTAAAGTGTGCATGGAGCCTAAATCTTAATGCAATAAGTAACTATTTAAGGTTTAAAAAACAAACAAACCAAAAAAAAAAGCTTCAAACATTACTGAACCCAGGACCCTGCATTCACTATATCTGGTCTCCCACAGTACACAAAACATGCAAATGCAATTATTTAAGTACAGTGGAACCTCGGATTACGAGCATAATCTGTTCCAGGAGAATGCTCGTAATCCAAAGTACTCGCATATCAAAGCGAGTTTCCCCATTGAAGTCAATGGAAACGAAAATAATTTGTTCCGTATTGACTTCAATGGCATGCAACACCGCATGCGGCTAGAGGTGGGGGGCGCCGGAGAGACTTGGAAATGTCTGGAAAGGCCAGAGGACACCTCTCGGCTGACCTCAGGAAACCTCAGAAAGACTCTGTTCCCAGGGTTTGCCGAGGTCAGCCGAGCTGTCCTCGGGCCTTTTCATGCATTTCCGAATGGCGCCGATCGGCTGCGATTGGCGCCGTTCGGCTCCGGCGTCCCCCCACCTCAGACTAAATGCGGTACTGCACACTGCTTTGGCCTGAATCATGCTTGTTAACCACGTTACTCGCAATCCGAGGTTCCACTGTAAATATAAACTGCTAAATACCCTTTTCGTTAGCAGTCTTGTGACTTCTATCAGTGTCCAGCTAAGCACCGACTAAAGCTTGTAGGAAGTGTTTTCATTCTCCTCTGACTGTGCTATGAGGCAACATGACGCCTGACGCTCTGTCTGGACAGTGCTAATTGGCCCTGTTCTGATCACATGCACCCTTCCAAAAAAGAAAAAAAAAACCACTAAACTGAGCATGTGCAGAGTGCCTCCCAAGGCTCTGTGCTATCAGAAGATGGATTGGGGACTTTAAACGAAGGGGAGGATCAGAGAAGACAAAATCAAACAGCTGTTTTACACATTGAGGAGGGTTAATCTCTTAGGTTCCACAGTGAGTATAACAAGCATGCTTTGCTGCATATACAGACTGATTTTACTGTTGTGGGTTCAGTTAATATTGATTTTTGAGGTTCTAAATCAATATATTTGATTTATAACCCGACTTGAAGACTTTGAAGCAGCCCCACTGTGAACCAAGTCTAATAGAGGGGAAATATTCCAATGGGGACACAAGATCTGGCGACCCTAGTGACAAGCAGGGACTCTCACTTCCTGTTTTGGCTATAGGATAACATGTGAAGGGACCCTAATGGTACATACTGTATTTGTAAAAAAAAAAAAAAAAACACTGACAGGGGGTATAACCCTGCTATACTCTTGCCCTTAGTTCTGCTTTAAACATATCTTTCAATTTCAGTTAATCAATGTCCTAATAGTAATGTGTTTTCCTTGTTAGGAACATGGCCATCTTCCGTAATGTGGTAGATGGACAGCCCTTTTCTAACTGGTGGGATAATGCGAGTAATCAGGTGGCCTTCGGTCGTGGAAACAGAGGCTTCATCGTCTTTAACAACGATGACTGGTAAATGTGTTGTTTGCTGTTTTGTGCATATGATTACTGGAATTGTGATTTGATTTTACAGATTAGGAGGCTAGTATCTATATAAACAACATGGTGTAAACATATGTGGCTTCTTGAGATTGTAAAAAAAAGCCTTCCAGTAGGGACTTTATATATGCTTGTTTATTTTGTGGCAAGGAAGAGCAATAGCATATGATGGCATTAATTAAAGTGGTTATAAAGGCTGAAGGTTTGTTACTTTAAAGAAAAACTATACTCACTCACATACCTCCCAACATTTTGAGATGGGAATGAGGGACACCTACTAGCAAACGTATGTAGGCATAGGACACACCCCCTGTCACACCCCTTAAAGGAAAATTAACACAAAAAGGTTCATTAAATCCACAAGTGCTTTTTTTTACCACTACTATTCCTTTATATTGGTTTTTAAAATTTACAAATGCAGCAATTTAGAAACTGGATGAAAGGTTTAGCACTAGGAAACACTTTTTGAAAGATAAAAAGTGCATTTTCTATACAACTATATAGATCAGACAGAAATGAGGGAGGGGGGAGAGGGACAGAGGGACATTGCTCCAAATCAGGGACAGTCCCTCCAAATCAGGGACAGTTGGGAGCTATGCTCACTCATGCTCATACTGAGCTCCCTGCCTGGCCACTGACATCTTCAGGTGGCCGCCTTCCAGATCTCGACAGCTGGCCGCTTCCATTGGTCGGGCAGGGATGACATCACTCTGTCACATTCCCAGGAGTTCAGTCATATTTGGCATTGCTAAATTTGTACAGTAAAGCATGCAGGTGCGTGGCTCACTGTTCAAGAGTGTACGGGCAGGTAGGTAACTTTAATTCAGAAGAGACAAATATGTATCTTCTGCATTAATATTCCTTTTATTTATTTTAGGCCTAAAGTTCTACTTTAACCACTTGCCACCCAGGCCAAGTCTGAAATTTCTCTCCTACATGTAAAAATCATAATTTTGTTGCTTGAAAATTACATAGGACCCCCAAGCATTATATATATATATCTTATATCCCTAGATAATACAATAGTGGTCGTTTTTCAAAACGTGTTAGCCCAATTTTTTTGCATAATGTGAAAGATGAAGTTACGCCGAGTAAATAGATACCTAACATGTCACGCTTCAAAATTGCACACGCTTGTGGAATGGCGCCAAACTTCGGTACTTAAAAATCCCCATAGGCGACACTTTCAATTTTTTTACTGGTTACATATTTTGAGTTACAGAGGAGGCCTAGGGCTAGAATTATTCCTCTTGCTCTAATGTTCACAGCGGTACCTCACATGTGTGGTTTGAATACCATTTTCATATGTGGGGGGCCTCACATCTCACCTCTTGGCTGGTATATAAAAATATATCAGCTTCCTAGACAGGGTGCCGCCATTTGTTTGAATGCAGAGGCCATGCGTGACGTCATAACATCATGCCCTGCCTCCGACGATCATAGATACTCCGGCGACCATCTTGTCCGCCGGAAATCTCTATGGTAAACATCCAGCGGATCTTGTCTCCGACTCACCGTTCGCATCGGTGAGTCGGTAAAAGCACCTGAGGGTGGCGGGAGGGGGTTGTCCCCTCTCACTGCCCATAAGAACGATCAAGCGGCTGACCAGACGCTATAATCATTCTTATGGTGCAGGGAATCGCCGTCTGAAAAAGACAATATCTGAATGATGCCTGTAGCTGCACCCATCATACAGATATACCCGCTCAAAGTCAAGGACGTCATATGAGAGCTGGTAGGCGGGAAGTGGTTAAGGTAAAAAATGTCACTAGCAGGGAAGGGGTTAACACTAGGAGGCAATCAAGGGGTTAACTGTGTGTCCCAGGGAGTGATTCTAACTGTGGGGGGATAGGACTGAATGGAGGAGAAGACTGATCGTCTTTCATACTTAGTATGAACAACAGATCAGTCTCCTCTCCCCTGAGAGCACGCAGATCTGTCTGTTTACATGGATAGATCTCCGTTCTGTCTCTCTCAGGAGTGATCGCGAGTGCCTGGCAGCCGCACACAAATTGGCTCTGTGGTCACCCCGCGCGCGTCCACGATGCATACCTACAGAGATTTGCCCAGGCGAACCAACCTGCCGCAGTATACCTGCGGCGGCTGGTCGTCTAGTGGTTAAAGTATTTGGAAAACAAAATGCATTAAAAAAAGCCTTTTGTAGAACAATATATCGAATTAAATTGGCCAAAACACAGGACTTAGGACTCAGAGCTGACTTTCACATCTCAGTCTTTGGGCTGGTGAATGTGCTCTTGGCACATAAACATCTGCCACGCAGTGATGCAGATGTGCAGCGTGTGGGCGTTAAACCTTACCCTTTTCCCTTTCGCGCATATGTGTTGGGTGGTCATAAAGAGGTTCATTTGATAGAATCGATTTTAAATATACTGTAACCATATGTATAAACACAGAGATGTACTGCATTTTAATTTTGGGGGTAACATGTACTTTAAGGTCATAACACACCTGTCATTTGACTTGCAGGCACATGGATGTTACTCTGTATACTGGTCTTCCTGCTGGTACCTACTGTGATGTCATCTCAGGCCAAAAGGAAGGTTCTAGTTGCACCGGTAGACAGATCAGTGTGGACTACAATGGCAATGCTCGATTCCAGATCAGCAACAATGATGAAGACCCCTTCGCTGCCATCCATGTTGATGCCAGACTGTAAAATGCTACAAAAATGAATTTTATAAGAACATCTATTTCACATACTGTACAGTGAAGTGACCTCTCTGTTGTTGAGAATGCTGAGTTCGTACTTAGATACTTGTAGTACATCTTTTTACATGATAGAGATTCACTGTATAATGAATGGAATGTTTAGTTAGTCTACCTGCATTCTTTCTAATCCTGTCTATACACTTAATAAAGGGACAGTAGGGAGACTACCTAGTCTGTGTGTGTGTTTTCTAATTGCTTATATACAATAAGCCAAAAATATATCCTGTAAACCTTCAACATTCCCAAACTAATTTTATTCGAGCATATGGATGGGCATCAAAGGGTTCCATATTCACTAAACCAGTCTAATTTTCTTTTAAAACACAGTGCAGATATACAGTACATTACTTATATTAATACTCAGGGAATCGGATCTATAATATTATTAGTGGTAATACAATTCTAATTATTAACAAGTTGCATACTTCCTACAGACATTCAGTGCTAGGTTGACAACATGGGAACAATCATGAACAGTCTAGAGGCTGGAAATAAATATTCTTAATTTCCAAACCCAAAAGAAATTTGTATTGTGATTTCCATCTGAATTATAACAAGCTCTAAGCAAACATATTATTTTACCTAACTAATAAACTAGTTCTAGCACACCCATAAGTTTTGGTTTAATAAGAATATGGGTACAACTCTCATCTGTGTCTTGTGATACCCTCGAAATCCTGGGAAACAGTGATATAAAGATTGTAAATAATAGGCAAACTGATTCAGGTGTGACTGCATGCTGAAAATAGAAGAAATGGTTAAAGCCGACAGCGGTAAATAATTCCAAGTGGAATCACAGTTTTGGCATTAGAATATCAGTAAATGTATAACGGTTCCCCTCCCCTGATCTAGCTACGCTTACTGCTGTATAAGTCCAAAACCTGACCATTGATGAGTATTTGAAAGAGTCTGCACTGGGGCTCTGGACAACTACACAGCAACAAATGCCTCTTCAAATGAACAAATTAGTAACCGATGTACTGTCTGTTTGGCCCCTTTTATAGAAGTGGACCGATTAGGTCTGCCTGTCCATTTTTCAGGCAGACCCGATCGGACCACCCATTGTTCTCTATGAGGTGGCGAATGTCAGACGATCCGCTGGGCACCCGATCCGATAAAATCTGCTAAAAACAGACATATGGGGATAAGTTTGCCATATGTCCGGTGGATTGGATGACAATTGGATAGAAACAGACATGCAGTTTGTTTCCATCCGACCACCCCATAGAGGAAAGTGGGCTGTGTCTGTGGCTGCTCTGCATAGCGGAGCAAACACGGACCTGACGTCCGCCTGCCCAGAGGGGATCAGCGGAGAGATTCCCCGCTGAGCAGGCAGATCTGC
The DNA here is from genome assembly GCF_905171775.1 of Rana temporaria. Classification (NCBI taxonomy): domain Eukaryota; kingdom Metazoa; phylum Chordata; class Amphibia; order Anura; family Ranidae; genus Rana; species Rana temporaria. The sequence goes on along the minus strand of NC_053495.1, from coordinate 122,747,087 downwards.
TTGGACGGGTCCTCTTTGTCTGAAGGGGGCCTTTAGGTTATTACACACTGAAAGAAAAAACAGATGTGAGACACACATTAAGAAGATTGACCAGGAACAGAGGTCTTTAAACTGTGGCGCAGGGGCTGTATGTGGCTCTTTGCCTGCCTTTATCTGGCCCTTGGTGCACTATTTCTTACACAGATATAAGATACTATTTGTCCCACTGACACCAATGATGGGACACTATTCCTTCCACGGACCCTAGAGATGGGGAACTAATTCTCCCACTGACACTAATGATGAGGCACTATTCTTCCTTCTACTGACCACAGGCACTATTCAATGTTTTTTACTCCCACTAACCACCTAGTCTATGGCATTGTTTACTCCCACGGAAGCCAGGGCTTTAGTTGCCAACATTCCAAAAAAATGTTTAGGGACACTTTTTTTTTGTCTGTAGGTGGAGTATTATTTTAATTAGGGGGCAAGAAGTAGAAAATAGAGGAATGGAGGGAGGGAGGATAAGAGAAGGAAAGAAAGAAGGAGTGAGGGAGGGAGAGAAAAGGAAAGAAAGAGGAAGGGGGGGAGGAATAGAGAAGGAAGGAAAGAAAGAAAGAAAGAAAGAGGGAGGGAGAGAGAATGAAGGAAAGAGAGATGGAGGGAGGTAGAGAGAAGGAAGGAGAGAGAAAAATGAGTGAGAGAGCGAGCTGGCTTCTCGGCCATAATGCACTTTGTTCTTTGCAGACAGAACATTCTACTACAGTTCAGTCATAATAAATGTAGTTCTTCCTCACCTCATTCACTAACGCACCTGGCTTCTTTCCAAGGCAGCTCCATTCCACAACAAGGGCAGTAACAGCGCAATGAACAGTGCACCCATTGGCTGGAAAGCGGTGCAGCCCGCCTTCTGCTACCTCCTCAGCCAGTAGCTGGCTGAAGTTTTCTGTGACATCCCTCTCTCTCCCTCCATCATCCAGTCGCAACTACCAGCCCGCCCTGGATGACACATTTGCCGACCATGCTCACACCGCACCGGGTGGCGGCAGAGCGGTGTGGCTTTATTATGGGGGATCAGACCTCCGGGCCCAGTCCGCCCCTGCCCGGGACAAAGCATATTTTCTGGGATTCTGACCTCAACACGGTCAGACCGGGACATTGGTCTGAATTCTGTGAATGTCTCGGACAAATCGGGACTGTTGGCAACTATGCAGAGCATATTCTTCTCCCACTGGCTTCTGCCTGATCCCCCTAAAATTTGAAAAGCAGTAAACAGGCCCTTTGTTTTGAAAGTTTGGAGACCCCTACAAGCACTGCTGTAAAGCAACTGTCTAATATTATCCTCTGTATGTAACTTACAATCTTTCCTTGACTTTGCAATACAGCAGGGGTCTCAAACTCAAATTACCTGAGGGCCACACAAGACAAGTTTCCATATCCCTTGGGGGGCCGCATTCAAACTTTCAAACTTCAAAAACAGTACTGGTGTCAGCGAACGCATTATTAACCCTGACCACTACACTGCACACTGACCACTACACTACACACTGACCACTCACCATCAGGGTACAGCACATCAGGGCACAGGGCACAGCACACATGAGTGCACAGCGCACATCAGGGTACAAAGCCCAGCACATCAGGGTACAGGGCACATCAGAGCACAGCACATAGGGGTACAGCACAACAGGCCACATCAGGGTGCACGGCACATTAGGGCAGGGCATATCAGGACAGGGCACATGGCACAGTGCAGGACATGGCACATCAGGGCACAGCACACCAGGACAGGGCACATGGCACATCAGGGTACAGGGCACATGAAACAGCACATCAGGGTACAAAGCCCAGCACATCAGGGTACATGGGGCACACCAGGGTACATGGGGCACATGGGCCACATCAGGGTACATGGGCCAAATCAGGGTACATGGGGCACAATCAGAGCACATCAGGGCACATGGGGCATATTAGGGCACATGGGGCACATACGAGCACACCAGGGCACATGAGAGCATATCAGGGCACAATCAGGGAACATGGGGCACACCAGGGAACATGGGGCACATGAGAGAACATCAGGACAGGGCACATGGCACATCAGGGTACAGGACATGACACATCAGGGCACAGCACATCAGGACAGGGCACATGGCACATCAGGGTACATGGCACATGAAACAGCACATCAGGGTACAAAGCCCAGCACATCAGGGTACCCCATGTACCCTGATGTGCTGTTTCATGTGCCCTGTACCCTGATGTGCCATGTGCCCTGATGTGCTGGGCTTTGTACCCTGATGTGCTGTTTCATGTGCCCTGTACCCTGATGTGCCATGTGCCCTGTCCTGATGTGCTGTGCCCTGATGTGCCATGTCCTGTACCCTGATGTGCTATGTGCCCTGTCCTGATGTGCTGTGCCCCATGTGCCCTGATGTGCTCTCATGTGCCCCATGTTCCTTGGTGTGCCCCATGTTCCCTGATTGTGCCCTGATGTGCTCTCATGTGCCCCATGGAACATCAGGGTACATGGGCCACATCAGGGCACAATCAGAGCACATGGGGCATATCAGGGCACATGGGGCACATACGAGCACACCAGGGCACAATCAGGGCACATGGGGCACATCAGGGCACAATCAGGGAACATGGGGCACATGAGAGCACATCAGGACAGGGCACATGGCACATCAGGGTACAGGGCACAGGGTACCCTGATGTACAGAGCCCAGCACATCAGGGTACATGAGGCACATGAGGGTACATGGGGCACATGAGGGCACATGGCACATTGGGGCACATGAGGGTACATGGGGCACATAAGGGCACAATCAGGACACATGAGAGCACATGAGCACACCAGGGCACATGAGGGCACAATCAGGGCACATGGGAGCACATCAGGGCACATGGGAGCACATCAGGGCACATGAGAGCACATCAGGGCACATGAGAGCACATCAGGGCACATGAGAGCACATGGGAGCACATGAGGGCACATCAGGGCACATCAGGGCACATGAGGGCACAATCAGGGCACATGAAAGCACATCAGGGCACATGAAAGCACATCAGGGCACAATCAGGGCTCATGAGAGCACATCAGGGCACATGAGAGCACACCAGGGCACAGGTCAGCATTTACTTGTTGTTTTCTTCAAAGGCAGAGTAGCGCAGGAAGCATCTGTCATAAGTTCACTTGTCTCTCATGTCACGCTGCTACTCCCCGGCAGCCCCCCCTCTCTTCTCGTCCATCTCAGATGATGTCACAAGCAAATGGGGATGGACGAGAAGAGAGGAGGGGCCGCCGGGGAGTAGCAGTGTGACATAAGAGACAAGTGAACTTATGACAGACGCTTCCTGCGCTACTCTTCATGCACCTCGATCTACACTTCCGCGGCACCCGCCCTGCCTGCGGGCCATTTAAAACCGTTCCGCGGGCCGCAAATGGCCCGCAGGCCGGTACTTTGAGACCCCTGCAATACAGTCTACGCACTAGCTCTTATGGGATGAACGAATAGCTGAAGAAGTAATAGTACTGTGTTTCAGCAATGTAAAGCTATTCTAGAAATATGATTAACAGTCACTGTTGTGTAAACAACTTACTTATAAGAACTATGTGGCACTTACAATGCAGGAGCCAGCTCTCCTCAGTCCTCTTAATCTGGTCATAGACGGCTAGATTCTTTTTTTGTTCAGCCAGCGGGCTGAAAAATACCAATATACGTTGACTGAAAAAAAAAAAAAAAACTGTTTTGTAAATTAATTAATAAAATATAAATAAATGAATGAATATGCTCCAAGAAATGACTGCACACACATTTTACATCTGAGCCCCCTTCACATCAGAGTCTGCCTTTCAGAAGCCTACCATCACATCAGAGCCCATTTTAGACCTCAGAAGCCCCCTTTAAAATCAGAGCCTCCATTTGACATCAGAAGTCCCCATCACATCAGAGCCTCTCTTTCACATCAGCATTCCTCTTCACATCAAACCCCACCTTAAGGAACCTCTTTCATATCAGAGCCACCTTTTGCCTAGCAGAGCCCTCCCTTTGCATCCATGCTTTCTCTTCACATCAGAGCCCCCTTTGCACATCCTCTTCTCCCTGTTCTACAGTGGCGACTGGTGCTCAACATTTTTGGGTGGGGGCAAACAAACGAAAAAAAAAACAATTGCAGCCTCACTGTGCCCATCAAACGCAGCCATTGTGCCCAGCAATTGTTGCCACTGTGCCCATCAATTGTAGCCATTGTGCCCAGCAATTTTCGCCACTGTGCTCAGCAATTGTCACCACTGTGCCCATCAATTTTCGCCACTGTGCCCAGCAATTGTCACCACTGTGCCCATCAATTTTCGCCACTGTGCCCAGCAATTGTTGCCACTGTGCCCATCAATTGTAGCCATTGTGCCCAGCAATTTTCGCCACTGTGCTCAGCAATTGTCAACACTGTGCCCATCAATTTTCGCCACTGTTCCCAGCAATTGTCACCACTGTGCCCATCAATTTTCGCCACTGTGCCCATCAATTTAAGCCATCGTGCCCTGTAAAATGCCCCCCCGCCTGGCACTTATCTTTCTGGGGTAGGCCACCCTCCTTCCACGGTCCCTTGATGTCTTCTCCTGCCCTCGATGACGCTTCAGCCAATCAGGTTACCGGTAACTAGAACCGGTGAACCTGATTGGCTGAGACGCATGCCAATCAGGTTACCGGTAACCAGAACCGGTGAACCTGATTGGCTGAGACGCCTGTCATTCTTATCCAAGGAACGCACCCCCCGTGCGTCCCTGGATAAGTGTTTGGAAGCCTATTACAGCCTGAGGGCTGTAATCGGAAAGCCACTGGCTCTGATAGGCACTTCCACAGCCAACCAGCTGCCATCATTCAGATGGCTGGCGCTCGCCAGGGGGCCGGCCATCTGAATAGTCGACGGCAGCGGCAGCAATACAAATATTCATGCAATGCATGAATCCATGTATTGTATTAGTGGCGTGTGCGGTAGCCAGAGTGGGCGGCACTCCGGCGCCCTCTATGGACGCACCGCCACTGCTGTTCTACCTAACAATCTTTACCCCAGCGGCAGGATGACAAAAGGTGGGAAGCAGAGCAGGCCTGGAAGGAAGGCGGGAGGTAAATCAGGCCCTATTATGAATGTTGGGATGACCCTGGATGACAAGGCCATGGATCAACATCATGCATTTCTATGGTGGTATTGAGCTAACCACCAGGCCAGCATCATACCTCCCAACTTTTTGAGATGGGAATGAGGGACACCTATCAGCAAAAGTATGAAGGCATAAGACACACCCCTTGCCACGCCCCCTTACAGGAAAATTGTACAAAAAACAAGATTAGTTAAACCCAGAAGTGTTTTTTTTACCATTACTATTCTTTTACAGTACATTGGCTTTTGAAATTTACAAATGCAGCAATTTAGAAATCAGATGAAAGGTTTAGTGCTGGAAAATACTTTTTGATAGAGAAAAAGTGCATTTTATATACATCTATATAGATCAGACCAAAATGAGGGTCAAATGAGGAGGAATGAATGAATGAGAATGAATGAATAAGTGAATTGTATAGCGCTACACATGCGACCTGAATCGCCTCTGGGCACTTTTTGCAGCCAGTGTTTTACCCCGTAGGATCTTGAAACACTTGGGACACACAGTCGTACACACATATATACTGGGCCAATTTGGACAGGATCCAATTAACCTACCAGCATGTCTTTGGACATGAGGGACAGAGGGACATTGCTCCAAATCAGGGACAGTCCCTCAAAATCAGGGACAGTTGGAAGATATGCAGCACTATATCAAGCTCATAGGTTGCTAGGGTGCAGGTGGCTGGCTTGCCTGCACCATTGAAAAATACATGACAGAAATGCAGGACAATTTGCTGCATGACAGATGTGGCCTATGGGCCATAGTTTGGAGATCCCTGGTTTATTGGAAAGGTTACAATTACAAATTGATTAATACATTCCTTCCTTAGCTGCTCTAAAGTAGCTCTGCAACAGAATACACCTGACCCATGCCGTCCCTGACTGCTTCTTAATTGTGTATCTATTTATAGTGAAAATCGATATTATCTTCACTAATAAGTCTCAGATATTTGCAATTCTATAATTATCTGACCAGGATTACAAAAGCAGGGTTCACAAATGTACAGAAAATGTCTTGCATAGATTTTACTATATGAGAGACTGCCTGATCTGCTTGGTAAATGTACCCTAGTGTCTGCATTGTCATATGTCAATACTATGTGCCTTCATAAACAAGTAGAGTTCAGTTTTCTTTTGTTTTCATATTCTGGAATGCTGAGGCCCTCATGTGGTCATTTTAGATAATTACATTTGGACATTTCTGATAAAACATCTAGAGCTAGATTCCCGTAGCTCAGCATATAGTTCTGCCAGCGTAGCGCATCTCATATGCGCTACGCCGACATAAAATAGGGCGCCCAGACCTTTATTCACAAAGATCTGGCGCCGTACGTTGCGCCGGCGTAGTGTAACTAGGCAGGCGTAAGCCCGCCTAATTCAAATGTGTAAGGTAGTGGTCGTGTTGTGTTCAAAGTAGCCGTGACCCCATGTACATTTTTTCACTAGCGATCCGCGCATGCTCAGAGTCACGTCGCATATACTCCCTAAGATACGTCGGCTCAATGCTTTCGACGTGAACGTAACCTACGCACAGCCACATTCACGTACCACTTACGTAAACAACGTAAAATTTGACGGCTGTTCCGACGTCCATACTTTAACATTGGCTGCGCCTCATATAGCAGGGGTAACGTTGCGCCGGACATAAGCTTTACGTAAACGGCGTAGCTGGCGCAAGTACGTTTGTGAATCGGCGTATCTAGGTCATTTACATATTCGTAAATCTACGGAAGCCCCCCTAGCGGCCAGTGTAAATATGCACCCTAGATACGACGGCGTACTAACACTTACGTCGGTCGGAGGAAGCTGAAATTCAGGCGTATCTAGCTCCGTGAATAGCACGCATAGATACGATGGCGCATCTACTGACTTACGCGGCGTATCAATAGATACACCGACGTAAGAGCTACATGAATCTAGCTCCTACTTTATAAGCTGTATAAATAGGGTAACAACTAAACTAAATACTCCATCTCATTCCTATGTTCATTTGGAGGTTATATAAGCATATATCATACCTATATGGATGTATAATATATATTGCAGTATATTCATCTTTAAAAATGTAAGTTATTGTAGTTTAAGATAATCATTAAGTGGTTCTAAAGGCAGAAGGTTTTTTACCTGAATGCATTCAGGTAAAAAACCTTCTGGATACCGCTCTCCCCTCCCAGCCCCCTCTTATACTTATCTGAGCCCCATCTCGATCCAGTGATGTGCACTTGAGCAGTGGCTCTCCCAGGTCTCTCACTCCCCATTGCAGTGGTGGCCAGTGATATCGTTTTTTGGGGGGTGGCACAGCCGCCCCTCCACTGATCGGATCGGCCGGTCACCCGTAGAACTTACCCCGGGGAGCGCTTCCCTCTGGGCGACAGGCAGCGGGCTTCCCCTGTGTCTCCTCATTGGCATCCCGGCGGTGTCCTCACAATGCGTCTCCTTCTTGGCATCACAGCAGTATCCTCACTTTGCCTCTCCTACCTCCTCCTCCCTCAGTCAATAGGGTAGCTTCTTCCTTTCAGCCAATCGGAAAAAAGGGTCTCAGGACCTGCTTCCTAATTGGCCGGGAGGCAGAATCAGTGTGACAATAGTGAATATTCATTTTTAAGCCTATTGCTCTGGCAGAACCATCGGTGGAGGATCCAAAAAGAAGAGGATCGATGCTGCTCTGAGCAAAACCATTGCACAGAGCAGGTAAGCATAACATGTTTGTTATTTAAAAAAAAAAAAAAAAACCTTTAGAATCACTTTATTGTGATATATGAGGATTGTGAAAATGCAAATGCACTTTGTATTTATTTTTTTCATTAATTGTTTTTATGTTCCTCTAATATGCATGGATTCACATAGGTTTGTTCTTTTATAAATGTGTCAGCAATAAAAGCAAAAATAAAAAGTGTTCTAAAACTTAAATGCTAATTCCCAATTCTGTAACTCCTAGCAATCAGCTAGAATTCATTATGCTGACACAAGTAGTAGAATATGCATTCTGATAGCTAATAATAAATAATCCCTAAAACATATTAATAGCTCCCCAATCATTCCAGAAATCATTGCAAACACTTGACTTATATGCTCCAGCTCATTTTGTGGCCGCATCCATCATATGCGTGGGTATGTGAAGCCCAGTTAAATTTTCTTCCAGGTTTTCAGGGAGAGGTGCATGCTGGGCGATTTTTAGGCAAAGTAATGCCCAGAGACCGATCGCAGGACACCGGATCGGGTTCACTGTTCCTGCGGAGATGATCACGGAGTAGAGGAACGGGTCGCGAGTGCACCGCCGGCGGCGCGCTCGCGACCCATGGCTGGGATCTTAAGGGGGACGCCCTTGTGCCCAGCCGTGCCATTCTGCCGACGCATTTAGTCGTGCAGCGGTCCTCAAGCGGTTAATAGAAAGTTCATTTTTAGGGTGGGACTCCGCTTTAATAAGAACATTTGATTACCAGTTGAGTACTAATCTGTATGTACCCTTTCATTACCAGGCTATTTTTTAGTTTTCCATACTATGTAGTTTGAGTGACATTACTTTGTCAAGCACCACTGTACACAAATTCATTTTATATATTTTTTTAGATCAATGGAGCCTTCTTAAATAGGTATTAACATAAACAAGGACACAGTATGCACCCTAAGGTCATATTATTATTGCTACAATTTTTGGGGGAAATGGAGAATCATGCCTATATTGCGGTTGTTAAATCATGGTGCTTGGTAATGGTGAACTAAATAAAACAAATTGTTAATGTACAGGTCATACATAGAGGAAGGAGGGAGGAGGGAGGATGGAGATGATGTGTGTACACACAATGATCGTCCATTTTTTTTTGCATGCTATTCTCAGAACGAACCTGAAGAGTTTAATAAAGTCATGAAAATTCTCGTACGACAGAATAAAGATTTTTTGTATTAAAATAACAAACATATTATACTTACCTGCTCTGTGCAATGGTTTTGCATTTTTTTTTAAATGGCGTGGGGTTCCCCCAAAAATCCATACCAGACCCTTATCCGAGCATGCAACCTGGCAGGCCGCAGGAAAAGAGGGGGGGACGAGAGAGTGCACCCCCTCCTGAACCATACCAGGCCACATGCCCTCAACATGGGGAGGATGTCCCCATGTTGATGGGGACAAGGGCCTCATCCGATACGTTCAGCTTCCGCTTGTGGGGCTGGCATGTTTTCCACTATTGTGGTGATCTTAACCAGAAGTGACGTGACCAGGATGCAACTCGACGTACGTTTCGTTTCTAGAACGTCATCAGGAAGTGTCGCGGTCACTAGGCAGAATAGAGTTTTATATGCCCTGGAAGAAATCTGATTGGAGGAACCAATACTTGATGACCACCCACTATTCTAATGTGAAACTAACTTTAGCCTATAGCAATTAGCGGCGAGTAACTACTGCCTAGAATATAGCGGAAACAGAACAGCCACAATCCATCGAATCAATACACTTAACTTAGTAAATTACACAACCATAACAAAGTCTAAAGTTGTCTTTTAAAAGTTTTTTTTCCAAAAACAAAAAACAAAAAGACAGACAAGTTTAATGGTTTTATAATTAATACATTTTGTGTAAAAAAAATAGAATTACGGCAGCCTAACTGTGAGCAGAAAAAAAAAATATAAAAAAAAAATGGAAACCTGAAAAAAAACTTCCTTGCTCGCCCCATTGGTTGAATTTAGCTGATAAATCATTGGTAAAAAAAAACAATTGAGGTCTACATCTATATTCAAGACAGCAGGCTGTAAAGTTTCATTTTGTGAGACTGCTCTTTTAAGATTTGATCCCCATCAATGTTTTTTGACTCAATTCCATAAAAGGTAAGTAAAGATGGATCTATATTATGGAACAGTCTAAAGTGATTTGACATGACTATCACTAGATTCAGGATTCAAACCAGTGTTCATTTTGCTGCTAGTCAAAAGTGCTAACCACTACACCACTGTGCTGTCCTATTACTTATCTGCAACCATAGTTTTAAGTGATATTAACTTATTTTTTCTTGTAACTTACTCAATTTGGTAAAACGTATTTTCCAAATGTTTTTGATATATGTTTGAAGGTTTTTATATAATAATAATGATACAATAATATGTTGTTTTGTTTTTTTAAAGGAATAGTCTCATGAAGCAGGCTTTCAACAAATTAGCATTCATTATTTATAAAGTGTTACAAATGTAATATTATTAAAGCAGCATCAAAACCTCCTTTTTATATTATTTAGTTTTTTATCGTAACAGCCGGTGGTCCCTCACCCTGCCGAATGCAGTAAGTGCAAACTTTGCGTGCGCACAAGTGAGTTGTCTCAATAGGTGTATAAAATGAACGTATGTCAATTTATTATAAATACTGGCCCAGATTCAGGTACGAGTTGCGCTTTATTTGCGGAGGCACAGGGCAACGATTTTGCCCTACGCCCCCGCAAATAATTTGCGCTGCCCTCGATTCACGGAGCAGTAGCTCCGTAAATTGCGAGGGTGCACCGGCAAAATTGCCCGGCGTAAGCGCGCGCAATGTAAATGATCCCGCTGGGGGCGGGAATCATTTAAATTAGGCACGCTCCCGCGCCGAGCGTACAGCACATGCTCCGTCGGGAGACTTTCCCGACGTGCATTGCGGCAAATGACGTCGCAAGGACGTCATTTGCTTCAAAGTGAACGTGAATGTCGTCCAGCGCCATTCACGATTCACTTACGCAAACGACGTAAAATTCGAACGTCGCGACGCGGGAACGCCGGGTATCCTTTAGCATTGGCTGCCCCTGCTTTTAGCATGGGCAGCCTTACGCTAAAGATGCCGTACGCAACCGACGTAACTTGCGTATGCAGGGGGCGCGCAACATTGTGAATCGGCGTAAGTATGCAATCTGCATACTATACGCTGACCACAATGGGAGCGCCCCCTAGCGGTCAACGCAAGAATGCAGCCTAAAATCTGCGTGGCCTAAGAGCCTTAAGCCACGCAGATTTTAGGCTGCAGTCGGCGTAACGAGTTCTCTGAATCAGGAGAACTTGTTACGCAGGCGCAATTGCTACCTGCATCTGGGCCACTGTATATTAGTTGGCAAATAAAATAAACATTTTGAATGGTATGTTAAGCAACATTTAAAGCATGTGAACAAATTTGTTTAATGTTCATTCTTACCTTTCAATGCCATTGCATGGCTTTGTAGTGACTTGAAAAGATTCTTGTCACTGATGGCGCTCTTTTGTCCTGATGGACCTAAAACTTATGGGAACTACCTTGTGCAGGTTTAAAAAGTTCCAAAAGATATCCAACTCTTTGAAACATACAGCATCAAAACTTGTGAGGTTGCACGTATGGCAAACATCTGCTTCTCGCAATTTCAGTCAAAATGAAAATGTCATTTTTTTTTAAGTAAATGTAGCTCAATTAGAATATGGAAGTGCACATACCTTAAAAGTTTTGTCTAGATTACTCAATATACATTATTTTTGTAAATGGAATAGCTGTGTTTTAAGAACTAATGAAAATTAAGTAAGGTACTTAAAATATTAAAGCAAATTAATTAACATTTATTTATTTGTTGAAAATGATAACATTTTTATGTTAAAATTACAAGCCAACAGAATATTTTTTATCAGTGTGTTGCTAAATGTGATTCACAAAATAATAGGGTTCTTGCAAAGAAGACATGGAATACTCACTTTCCCTACTGGAAATTCCAGAGAAGTAGTGAAGAGAAAATGCTGAAGATCGAGAAAAATCCAATACTTCTGTGAAAGTTGATTTTTTTTTTTGGTCCCATGCTGGGTTTTTCCTGCTGTCTCCATGTCACTACAGTCTACAGAAGTAACGTAGGGGCCAGTGGATCAAACCACTGAATACAGTGAGGTCCAGGAATCTGGTACTCCTGGAAACACTGAATTGTGCATGATTTTCAGCCAGTACTTTCTCTTTACTACTGCTGTGTTTTAGGGTATTGACAGCAGGATGGTGATCAAAATATTGATTTTAGTGATACAAAGATCTAACTTATGTTTGCTGGATAACAAATGAAAAGGAATTACAACGGTAACTTTTTTCCTTCTAAAAGCAAAGGTTGGTTAATTTTGGGAGATTTACCCTAATTTTCTGTTCTGGTGACATGACAGAAAGTAAGGCTAATTAATCTGTTGGTGTATTCCTCAAATTCTAATGACAGGTGGCATCCATGGAATTACCCCTTTATTTTTTGTCTCTGGTTAGGATTCCAACCCACCCTAATGGAGAATCTTTTTCCCCTCATTTTTCTGCTGAGTGTGGTACTACAGGAGTTATTTATCTACATTGGAAAAACTATTAGAGAACACAGGCAACGCATAGGAGATCATCTTTACTGTTGGTAAACTTACCACTATAGGTAATCATATAGGCTTGCACCACAGATATAACCCCCTAGCGGTCAAATTTTTGGCACTTGAAGTGCTGCCTCTTGACCCCAGGGGTGGTGGGGATAGAGACCGAGTGCTTCTCCAATGCAAAACACTATGGATCGAGAGACTCAAGGCTACTATTCCCCTGGGCCTTAATGAAGTTAATTCCTTTAGGCCATTCTTATAATTCTTTATTGACTGACCTAATTGAATGCCACATCAATTGTTAATGCATGTGAGGATATCTTTACTCACCTTTCCTTTTCTTATCTTCTTCTTTTTCCTGTCCCCCCCTTTCTTTCCCCTTCTTTTATTCAATTCATTTTTAAATACAGAATGATCAGTGTTTGCCATGTATCTTGTTCAAATGTTACTTATTCTGGTTTCTGTCTCTTTAAGAATGGTTGTCCTAAACTGCTCTGGCATCTATTAAACGTTGTTTGCCAGTTATTATTATGTATTTCTATTGTATATTTATTATAATTTGTATAAACTCACTGTATCTGTATATTTTTTTGTTCATTAATCATTTAAATAATGCCTCAATATTTGTAAAGGAACTGTGTTTGCTCTGCCTGTATCCCCTTTGGCTCATGCGCCTGCTACCTGGCTGTCTCCACAATTGGCAGCCTTGTGCCCGCCCTGGTGATGTTCGTAGCCCCGCCTGGTGTGCTCGGCCTTACTTGCCCTAGCATTTGTGGAGCCTTTCGGCTTCAGCTGTAATGCAGGTGCGCATGCGCACACGACGGTTGAAGCGCTGTCGTCATGTGGGCGGACTGACTGAGCAGCGTCGTGTGACGGAGCTTGTTTCTGGCTGATGATGCCGCTCTGTCAGGGTATATAACCAGGCGAGATCCCGCTTTGGATGTGATGGACACCGGGTCCCAGCGTGCCTAATTGATGGCTGCTTTATCTCCCTGCTTATTCATTTAGGTTCCCACTGGCTCTTACCCTGTTTAGGTGACAGCTGGTAATATCACTACTGATTTTTTTAAATCCTTACTCACATCTAAGTTGTAACGGCTGCCCACTGGTAGTGAGGGGTATCGGCCGTTGGAGACGTCCTTTTCCCTGGCAAGCTGCGATATGCAGGTACCGCTGGTATATCCCATCGAACGCCCTTCCAAGAAACGAGACGTGCTACGTTTGGAGGGTCAAGCAGACTGACTTTATTTGGCATATTTCACCTGCTTATATCTGGTTACAACTGTTACAAGAACAATGACAGTTTCCGCCCTCCCCTTTTCCCAGTAGGGGGCTTCAACACAGACCCCCTGAAACAATGACATCTCCTTGAATTAATCACTTGGCCAGTTTCTAGACTCTTCGGCACCTCACCCCACTTAACATTTCCTGGCCAGGCACATAGAATTCAATTAACCTTTAAAACAATTATCACTCACACATAATCCCCATCAGCATACACCTCACAGGGGGCTGTTTACCTGCACACAAAAGAAGAGTTCATTAGCATTCCAGCAATGAAAGAGACTTGTCCAGTTAACCCTTTGAGCTCAGAATACAATGTGGTACCTTCACTTGTGACAAGCCATGCAGTTCCTTGTAGTCCCCCTGCACGAAGATTATAACTGTCTCGGCAGCATGCCTGTGTCCGTTACACTACTCCCCCTTTGTGGAACACTCCGGCAGACCCGGATTGATCCTTTTCGGATCAACTTGGGGATGTCCGGTCTGCTGTTAGGGTAAAAGTTCCGTTTGCCTGGACAGTCCGTCGGCCTTCCCATTGGCTTACCATGTCGGTAGCTGATGGTGACGGTGAAGAATAGAATTCAATTCTGGAACAGTCACTTGCTTTGCTCTCTCAATGGCTCCCAAAACCTGTTGCTGATGCTCTTGGGACAGATACGGCACCACCTGGATGCAAATCCCATTTAATCTTTTGACAATTTCCGCCTGTTTGTGCATTTCAATGTTCAAGCCACTGGACATCTCATAATACGTGACATAGTGTCGTTGCATCTCTGATTTCTCACTGGCCAACTTGTCACATTCCCATTTTAGACTGTGATATTGTGCCGGATCTATAGTACATGTCGGGGAAGGTAGTCTTACCCGGTTCTCAGCAGCAAGCGGGTTGATTCCAGCAACGCGGGTGGTCACGGGACAAGCAGCAGCAGGTGTAGGTAAATAAGCCGAAGTCAGAGGGCCAATGTCGTTGCCCAGCACCACCTCGGCAGGTAGGTTGTCCATGATACCAACTGTGGTCTTTCCTGACCCGGCTCCCCAGTCTAAGTGCACCCGGGTGGTGGGTACGTGAAATACAGCACCCCCTGCGACCCGGACGGCAACTGTGCGAGTGGACACGTTCTCTGGCTTTACCAGATGTTTTTGAATCAGAGTGATAGTAGTCCCGGAATCTCTTAAGCCTTGTGCTACTTGTCCATTCACTCGTACCTCCTGACGGTGATGCTGACGGTTATCCGGAGAGGCCGCTTGTATTGGGTCTGCCTCATCCCAAATTCCCAGACATTCCTCAGGGCCCCCCTCGGTCTCCAGGCAGTGGGCCGCAGAGGGACGTGATGGAGTGACCTCTGGGTTAGGTTCTGTGCGTCTCCAATTGTTATTTGTAGCTCTCAAAGGGCAATAACGAGCAATATGTCCCGTGTCGCTGCAGTGATGGCACGTCACCCTAGGCGAATCCCGGGGGTAGTTGCTAGGCCCCTGAGGACGTGGTGGAACTGGAGCCCGAAACTCTGGGCGTGGGGTGACGGTTGGAGTATGCGGTTCTACCTTATGAGCCAGCCGTGTAGTACCCTGGCTTACTTTCCTTGTTTCCGCGTACTCATCTGCTAGCCGAGCCGCCTCGTTTAAGTTAGCGGGCCGGCGATCTCGTACCCAGTCTTGTATGTCTGCGGCCAGGTCTTGGAAGAAATGTTCCATTAGGAACAGCTGCAATACTTCCTCCCCGGTGTTGGCCTTGCACCCTTGGACCCAAAGCGATGCCACCCTTTGTAACTGGTTGGCCCATTCCATGTGGGAGTCCACAGCCATCTTCTTGGACTCCCGGAAGCGCCGGCGGTAGGCTTCTGGCGTTACGGCATATCGGGTTAGCAGCGCCTTTTTAACTTGCTGGTATTGTAAAATATCCTCTGGAGTGAGAGCCCGAAAGGCTTCATTGGCTTTGCCCGACAATTTCCCCGACAAAATAGTGACCCATTGGTCTGGTGGGACCTGGTGTAGTGAGCACTGCCTCTCAAAGTCCGCCAAATATCCATCGATTTCCTCCTCACTTTCTACAAAAGCTTTGAATGCAGTGAACGGTATTTTCTTTCCTGTAGCAGTAGGTGGGGGGGTAGGAACTGCAGGTGTAATGGGCTGTCTCGCTCTTACCAGTTCCAGTTCTTGTCCCCTCTTCGTTTGTATTTCTTCCCTTGCTTCCCGGAACAGCTGGTTGATTAGTTCCACGGACGTTTCTGGATACAAGGATAATCTCCGCTGTACAATCCCAGTAATTACATCTTCTTTGCTGACCGGTGCAAGGGGCTCCGTTCCTTCCATGGATCCATCCATTTCGTCAAGCTCCAGCAGGTCAGCTATCAGCTCCCTCCGTGGTCTGTTGCTGGCGCTCCTACCACGAATCTCCAATAGATCTTTCAGTGTGGATCTTTTCAGCCTGGCGTACTGCGACTCCATTCAGCACTTGCTCTTTGGATAAAAGGACCATCCCACTGCTGCCACCAATGTAACGGCTGCCCACTGGTAGTGAGGGGTATCGGCCGTTGGAGACGTCCTTTTCCCTGGCAAGCTGCGATATGCAGGTACCGCTGGTATATCCCATCGAACGCCCTTCCAAGAAACGAGACGTGCTACGTTTGGAGGGTCAAGCAGACTGACTTTATTTGGCATATTTCACCTGCTTATATCTGGTTACAACTGTTACAAGAACAATGACAGTTTCCGCCCTCCCCTTTTCCCAGTAGGGGGCTTCAACACAGACCCCCTGAAACAATGACATCTCCTTGAATTAATCACTTGGCCAGTTTCTAGACTCTTCGGCACCTCACCCCACTTAACATTTCCTGGCCAGGCACATAGAATTCAATTAACCTTTAAAACAATTATCACTCACACATAATCCCCATCAGCATACACCTCACAGGGGGCTGTTTACCTGCACACAAAAGAAGAGTTCATTAGCATTCCAGCAATGAAAGAGACTTGTCCAGTTAACCCTTTGAGCTCAGAATACAATGTGGTACCTTCACTTGTGACAAGCCATGCAGTTCCTTGTAGTCCCCCTGCACGAAGATTATAACTGTCTCGGCAGCATGCCTGTGTCCGTTACATAAGTGTACTGGGACTGTGGTCCTGGGACCCCCCTCTTCTAATCCCTGTTGTGCAACCCACACAGGTAATCATTGTTCACTTGCTCCTTCTCAACCCCCACAGCCCTTGGCCGCCGTGGGAGACATCCTCCTTGGTGGTTTAGGCGTCTGGGCTGACGGGATACCCGCTCTTAGGTAAGTGACACAGTCCCTATCCCCCAATATTTACCATTGTATATGACTGTTCTTGTTGGTAGGTTGACCCACATGAACTTTTTTATATGCGTTTCAACCTGTTTATATTATTCACCGGAATTTCCCCACAGGGACTGCAGTTTCGGTGACATGATTGGTTGTCACGATATTTATATTGTTTTAGTTGTTTTTGTTGTTTGATGTTTTTATCATTTTGTTGATATTATGCTAATAAATTTACTCAACTTTTGATATAATTACTCTTTCTGAGTCCATCTACTTATCTTGTACCGGAATAATCCTTTTGCCTGCTCTTTTCTTTTTGGGTCTTTTGGGTTTTGGGATTCCCTGAGCCCTTTCGCTATCCAACCCAGGAGTGTGTTGGAGCCCACTAACACAGATAGCATACCTTCAGGCTAGCCTTCCGGCAAGGTTGCAAAAACACGTGGGAAGCTGGGCAGACTGCAGGAATCACAATCTCTACATTTTCCGTTCTGACATCTGTGCTCAGTCTTCACCTCCGCATCACACTCCTTACCACTTCTAAATCTTATGGGAGCATCCTTCTTTACTTCTCTTTAGCAAAGAAAAGCACTCTCTCATGAGAGAGGACAGGCAAAACACACTTTTTTTTGTCCATCAGTGACACCTTAGACTAATCTAGGCTCAGGCAGGTTCCCAGTAATCATCAAAAAAAAATATTTAAAGGCCAAGTTAACCTTTGGTCGCATTTAAAAAAAAAAGAAACTGTTTCCCTATGTACCAACATAGCATTAATGCACTTCTTTTGCAAAAATAAAACAGCTTACCCACACTTACCTCACTCTCTTCATGGTTGTTTTAAAACACTGCTCTATCACTTCTGCCTTACTTCCTGGACAGATTTTAGATCATGACACAGGAAGGAGTTGACCAGTTGAGGGTAGATGATACAGGGTGTGTGCTAATGAGATCAGCTGGTCAAATCCTTCCTGTGTCATGACCTAAAGAGAGGGAGAGGAGAGAGCTGGCCGGTCACGTAAGCGCCGAGTGGGGCGCTCTGATAACAGCATTTTTTGTTATAAAACACAGAGACTGGAGGACCTGTCATTAGGAACCAAGGAGGATTATATTAAGTAAGCAGAGTTGGTTAACAACCATTTTAAGCTTAAAACCTAGAAGCTGATTGGCTCCTATGCAGAGCTGCACCAGATTCTGGGTGCACCAGTTTTAGTAAATCTCCCCCTGTACTTGGAGGCAGGAATGGTCAATTGAATTTGACAGATAGATGGCACATGACCAGACTCTCACTTTTTTCCCTTACTTATTGCAATAAATGGCACTCTGCTTGCTTCAATCTTCCAAAGCAAGCAGATCATATGTAAAATGAACTGCCATGCTTTTTAAAAGTGGTGATCATTTTTTTAAGTGTCCATTTGGCTGCAGTAAGGCCACAATGCTGCCTTTTTAATGGGCTCCTTCATGACACGGCAGCTAAACACTGTAAAACTCAATAACCCCAGTTCCAAAACTTTTGGTTGTTGTCTAAAAATAAAAACTTTATTAACAAACAGCCTCATAAAAAAGCTCTGCTCGCATATTGTAGTCCGTAGTTAGGCCCATAGGATATGGACAAGGGCAATGTTGATCTATAGGAACTTTATTATTAAAAGTGAATTCATACATATTTCTAAAGAGATAACAAGGGACACCACTAAGTAATACCTCACTGTGATCATGTTGAATATTTTATGGAATATTCCTTGAAGTTCATTTTCAATGAAAAAACAACAAATTATACCTAAAATGCCCATAGCTAAACTGTCCTAAGTGTATGCAAAACAATAAACAATTATTTTGTCCCTCTGGTCTCTCCTGTAAGAAGAAGATTTGCAGAGGGGCTGGGTGTGCCGACAATGCTCAGGAGTAGATTTTACTCCAGTGAAATGAAAGTAAATCTAGCTAATGTACAGGCCGCTGATTTCTCAGCGTTGCGCTGTGCTGAAATACAAACTCTCTTTATACAAGCGCACAGCTGTAACAGCTAATTTATTCATACTCATGACAATAACAGAAGTGTACGGTCTGGTTAAATATTTATGTGGGCAGCATAAGCAGCGCAGACACGCAAGGCCGAATAGCAAATGCTCCCTTTAAAACTGCTGCTGGGGACAGAAAGCTCTATCTGTTTATCCTCAAATACTTCTTGTTATACATAGGAATTTGTGCATGCAGAGTAATTCATTTTGTTTCTATTTAATACAGAGTTTTAAAAAGTACTCAAAATAGTTTTATTTGCAGTCTTAAAAAGTCACATGCCACTTATATCTATTACTAGCATGTTAGTGTAGAGACGTAGTGATTCCTAGACATGTGCAATACTTTGTTTCAGATCTTAGTTTTCGTCCAAAAAATACATTTATTTAGTTACTCCCAAAATTTGTTTTTATTTATTTTGATTCGTTAAAAAATGCATTCGTCTGAAAATACGAATTAATTAAGGTCGAATCTGTCATTTAAGGCTTATTTTGTCTGTCGAATGTTCTAAGAAGATTTGACGGAGCAGCTAAACTGTACGACGCCGCAATCGTACATTTCCAGGTCGAATGTTCTGCCTACAAGCTACTGTATAGTATAATTCTAATGTTGTATGACACTAGTAATAATTATATTTATAAATTATTACTAGTCAACCAACATTCAAATTCTTCTATGGGCCAAGCATTTGACCGGAAATGTACGATTGCGGCATCGTACAGTTTAGCTGCTTGTCGAATCTTCTTAGAACTTTCGACAGACACCATAAGCCTTCAATGACAGATTCAACATTTGTATGTTTTTCGCAGCTTCGTTGAATCTTTGTCGTTCATGTCGAATGGTCTACCCCAACACTGTCTCTATAATGTCGAATCTTTTCTCTCTATGTCAAATCTTTCCTCTCTATGTAGAATAATCTTGGACTAATAGAGTTAAGGTTGGGCACATTCGACCACAGGTTCGATAAACACAGATTACTATTGTCAGCGTCATGTCGAATCTCCTATCTATATCGTAGATATAGAAAACGAAAATAAAGCATTTTTTTATGTTGGATCTTTCGGATTTCGGATTTAGCGAGTTCGTTTTTCTTTGTTCAAACGATAACAAAAATACCCGAAATTTCGGATGAAAATGCATTCAGACGATAATGAATGCACATGTCTAGTGATTCCTAAATAATTTTTGCTGTGTATTTTGATCTGTTAGTGTAGTATTAGTCAGCTTAGTTGTGTGCTGGCTCTGCATTCTTAGGGCCTGATCCACAATGAGCGGGTTTAACTTAAATATTCGGATTTAAGTTACACCGCCGCAAAATCTCTACCTAAGTGCCCGATCCACAAAGCACTTACCTAGAAATTTTGAGCGGTGTAACTTAAATCCGTCCGGCGCAAGGCGTTCCTAATTTAATGGGGCGAGTCCCATTTGAATTAGGCGCGCTCCCGCGCCGGACGTACTGCGCATGCTCCCGACGTAATTTTCCCGGCGTGCTTTGCGCAGTTTTACGTTGCGCCGGGTTTTGAGAATCGCGACGGGCGGGAAAAAAAAAATGACAGCGACGCGGGATAGAAGGGTCTACTTTTACAAGGTGTAAATAGTTTAGGCCTTGTAAAAGCAGCCCTAATTTTGCGACGGCAAACTAATACTTACGGAGAAAAAACAAAGCGTAAAAGCTTCGTGGATCTCCGTAAGTGCTAATTTGCATACCCGACGCTGGATTTCGACGAGAAATGCCCCCAGCGGTGGCTGCGGTACTGCACCCTAAGATCCGACAGTGTAAGTCCCTTACACATGTCGGATCTTCTGCCTATCTATGTGAAACTGATTCTGTGGATCAGTTCCATAGATAGAAACAGGGATACAACGGCGTATCAGTAGATACGCCGGCATATCCCTTTTGTGGATCAGGCCCTTAATACCTGGCCATTCAGTAGGCCTGGGGAGCTTGCTGTGCATGCTGGGAGAACTATTAAGTATCTGAGTCACTTCCTGCTCTTCCTCTTTCCCTCCAGGGATTTCCCTTGAGATGTCTGTGTGATCTACTTATCTAGGTCTCAGGCCTTAGGGCCTAGAGGTATGGAGTGTTGAGGGAGCTCCTGTCATGGGAGGTGTCCCTAAGCTGCTGGCTGAGATGAAGTGCTACTGGTCGTTTGGGGAAGCAAACCTGCAGTTGTTCTACCACGGGGATGGTGAGTGACTGACTGAGCTGGGAAGCACCACATGAACCTTCCCACTGCTGTCCTACCTTGTATCCTAAGACTGAGAATACACAGGAACCTCAGTTGACAAGGTGCCTCTTTTATGAGATGTATTCCATCCAGCAGAGTTCTGTTACAGAAGGATTGATTTTAGTGAGAGGACCATGTATGAAACCAGAGACTGTATTGTTAATGGAACCCCTTAGGTATCCTGTGTTCCCTCCATCCTCCTTCCCACTCTTCATGCATGTTTATTATTAAAATATCTAAAATGTATTCAAAGTGACTGGCACCCTTAATTAATCCAACACCACCTGGAATAAGGACTTTCACCCTGAGAAGGAATGTGCCTGGGACATTTATCAACAAGTTAGTGGGTCTGGGACATTCACATGTACCTATTGGGCATCAGTAGAGCCAAATGTACCAGGACTGGCTACCGATAGTGTTACATTAGTGTATTCTGCTCCCTATCAACCCTATAGCAGTGGCCACTCATGCATTTCACAGCTAGGCCTTTAGTAATGTCCTGCACATGCTGTAAGTAGAAATCAGCAAAAGCAGCCCCAAGGGTGGCGCCATCCGAATGGAACTTCCCCTTTATAGTGCCATCGTACGTGTTGTACGTCACCGCGCTTTGCAAGAGCATTTTTTTTCACGATCGTGTGTAGGCAAGTCCATTTTAATGATCGGGTTGAAAAAAACTTCGTTTTTTTCTAGACCCTTAAAAACGTAATTTTTTAGAAAAACGGTCGTGTGTACGCAAGCATTAGAGGGGCTGAGGGAGGCTGCTGCACACAGAAGGCTTTTTTATTTTAATGCATAGAATGCATTAAGATAAAAAACCTTCTGCCTTTACAACCACTTTAAGATATTTCAAGAGAATAGACATTAAGGCGTATGTGAAAACGGTATCTTAGGCAAAGGTGTTAATCCTACAAATAAAACAGCGCTAGCAAGGTGCCTAATAATATATAAAGGTAAATGGTGAAACAATCGATCCTCTACAAAAAAGGAATTATCATTTAACAATCCAATCAAAATTATACATACAATCGGTGTAAGATATGTATCCAGTGAAGAAAATCCAACAAAAGGATGATATATACTGTATAGCAAAAAAGTGAACGTCTTTGCTCAGGAGCTTCTGATGACGTCATTTACTATGGCGAAACATGTCAAGCTTAGACACATGGTGTGTTGGAGCAAGCTTTAGATGCTTTACAGCAAGTTTTAGATGTTATACAGTAAGCTTATCGCTGTTTGGAGAATTTGTGAAGACCTTAATGTCCCATCAGTGATTATAGCAAGCTGTTGTTACTATAATTCTTTCTAAGACCTGTTTTTAAACAATTTTACAGTTTTTAATAAACCATGCTGGTTTACACTATGTGGGTCCCGTTTTTCTTTTCTTTTTAAATATCATTTGTCCATCTGGAGCACGGAGAGTGGAAGGGAGTTATCGGCTGAAGTCCGTGTGTGAAACCTGTGATTGCTAAGATCTGATCTTTGGTTGGACCTCGCAGAGTGTAGGGGAGAGGAGGATCCCTCTCTGGGCTGTACCTTGGGACCACGGATCATCAGTTACCATCGGGGGCCGGTTTCTTTTTTTCATGGGTCTTTGAGACAACTGTGCTTTTGACCTCTCTTGCTACATGGTAATGAGGGTCAACTCCATTTGGTGAGTAGAAATTCCATCTGTTTATGAATCAGCTGGGAGCACCAACTTTTGTTGTTTCTTTCACTGTGGGATATACAGCACATTTATATCTGAGCAAGGACAATCACTTCATTTTTTTGCTATATTTATCATCCTTTTGTTGGACTTGCTTCACTGGATACATATCTTACACCGATTGGATTGTTAAATGATAATTCCTTTTTTTGTAGAGGATTTTTTTTTACCACTTACCTTTATGTATTATTAGGCACCTTGCTAGCGCTGTTTTGTTTGTAGGATTAACCCCTTTTCCTAAGACACTGTTTTTACCTTTATAACTATAACTAATTGCTGCTGCATAAAGTTTTTGTTAGTTCACTGTTTATCCTAAGAGCGATTGTTTTTTATTTTTCATTAACCACTTGCCGAACAGCCGCCGCCGTTTTACTATGGCAACATGTCTTGGCTGAGCGAAACAACTTTTTTTTACGTCGCTTTGCCCTGTGGCCACTCCGGAGCCGATACGAGTGCCCGGCGGGCGCTATGACCATCGGGCACCCGCGATCGCTCATGACAGAGCGAGAACCGGGAGCTGTGTGTGTAAACACACAGATCCCGCTTCTTTCAGGGGAGAAATGACTGATCGTATGTTCATACAAAGTATGAACAGCGATCTGTAATTTCCCCTAGTAAGTCCCACCCCCCTTCAGTTATAACACAGTGGAGGGTACACAATTAACCCCTTGATCGCCCCCTAGTGTTAACCCCTTTCTTGCCAGTGACATTTTTACAGTAATCAGTGCATTTTTTTTTAGCACTGATCGCTGTAAAATTGTCAATGGTTCCAAAAATGTGTCAAAAGTGTCCGATGTATCTGCCATAATGCCGCAGTATCAATAAAAATCGCAGATCGCCACCATTACTAGTCAAAATAATAATAATAAAAATGCCATAATTCTATCCCCTATTTTGTAGACGCTATAACTTTTGCGCAAACCAACCAATATAAGCTTATTGCGATTTCTTTTACCAAAAATATGTAGAAGAATACATATAGGCCTAAACTGAGGGAAAAAAAATTGGGATATTTATTGTAGCAAAAAGTAAAAGATAGTGGGCCGGATTCAGAAAGAGATACGACGGCGTATCTCCTGATACGCCGTCGTATCTCTGAGTCCGGCCGGTCGTATCTATGTGACTGATTCAGAGAATCAGTTACGCATAGATATCCCTAAGATCCGCCAGGCGTAAGTGTCTTACACCGTCGGATCTTAGGCTGCAATTTCAGGCTGGCCGCTAGGTGGCGCTTCTGTATGTTTTACGCGAGGAATATGCAAATTAGGATTTACGCCGATTCAGAAACGACCACCCGGCGCTTTTTTTTTACGTCGTTTGCATTCGGCTTTTTCCGGCGTATAGTTACCCCTGCTATATGAGGCGTAGCTAATGTTAAGTATGACCGTCGTTCCCGCGCCAAGTTTTGAAATTTTACGTCGTTTGCGTAAGTCGTTCACGAATATGGGTGGACGTAATTTACGTTCACGTCGAAAGCATGACGATTTGCTGATGTCATTTGGAGCATGCGCACTGGGATTCAGTCGCGGCCGGCGCATGCGCAGTTCGTTCGGCACAGGGACGCGTTTCATTTAAATGATACACGCCCCCTACGCGCCGAATTTGAATTCCCCAGGGTGATTTACGCTACGCCGCCACAACTTTACAAGCAAGTGCTTTGTGAATAAAGCACTTACCTGAAAAACTTGCGGCAGCGTAACGTAAATGAGATACATTACGCCAGCAGAAAGATCCGCTGATCTTTCTGAATCTGGCCCAGTGTGTTCTTTTGTTTATAGCGCAAAAAATAAAAATCGCAGAGATGATCAAATACCGCCAAAATAAATCTCTATTTGTGGGAAAAAAAATACGCAAATTTTGTACAGCATTGCACAACAGCGACGCAGTTAAAGCGACGCAGTGCTGAATCGCAAAAAGTGCTCTGGTCAGGAAGGGGGTAAAATCTTCCGGGGCTGAAGCGGCTAAGAAGTATGTGCATGAAGAAGGAATATTAACCTAACAGGTACTAACTACCCAACAAACGTATAACTAGTTTTGTGGCCAAGAGCTGCCTAAATAGAGTTTCCATTTTGTTCCCATATTGAACTCACCTAAGGTTCCTGAAGCAAGGAATATATGTCAGATAGTATAAGCTAAGTCATTTCACCACTTCAGCCCGGACCATTTGTCAGCTTAAAGACCGGTGGTCTTTTTGCGATTCTGCACTATGTTCCTGATCTCGTGTGACGTGACTCCCAAATAAAATTGATGTCCTTTTTTCCCCACAAATAGAGCTTTCTTTTGGTGGTATTTGATCACCTCTGCGGTTTTTATTTTTTGCGTTATAAACAAAAATAGAGTGACAATTTTGAAAAAAAATTGCAATATTGTTTACTTTTAGCTATAATAAATATCCCCTAAAAATATATATATAAAAAAATGTATTCCTCAGTTTAGGCCAATACGTATTCTTCTACATATTTGTGGTAAAAAAATTGCAATAAGCGTTTTTTGATCGGTTTGCGCGTCCACAATGCCACGATCTTAAAGGGGACGTACAGGGACGTCCTTCTGCCTGTCCGAGCCATGCTGTAAATGTATATCGTCGTGCACTGGTTGGCAAGCAGTTAAACAGCCATGGGTACAGAAAGGAAGACAGATTAGATGAGAGAATATACATTTTTACTTAACGTTGCCAACTTGCTTTCAATACCTACAGTATATTGATCATTTGTGTGACATCTCTGCCTTTGTTTTGATGTCTATTTCTCACCTTTTTATTTATTAATGTTCAGTTACCCTTTTTACCATGTTGCCACCCATAAATAGTTTCCTCAAATGGCAACAAAACAAACTGTAGCTCAGTTACACAAATTGGCAATATCTGTTCATCATAGCTATGCTTGATAAATGACAGAACTGTATAATAATAATAATAATAATAATAATAATAATAATAATAATAATAATAATAATAATAATAATAATAATAATCATCATCTTCTTTATTATAACAGCATTATTTAGGCCAGTCATTTCTATGTTGCCTATACCGTACCAATGTGTACATTGTAAAACTAATTGTGACCACTAGGTGACAGCATTGTCTAAGCTACTAGGCTATCACTTTTTTTGTTGCACTATAAAGCTGAGGTATACTACAGTGTTGTATGTTTCACACCATTTTCATATCATATTCCTATCAGGTTGGAATTTTTTTCTCTGCAGACGGTCATTTGAAACAGATGTTTTCAATGTGTGTGATCAGATGCTGAGTGTACGCTATGAATATTCATTATTTCAATTGATTTAAACAATGTCTATGATTTAAAAAATTGCAAAAAATAACCTATAACTCCAAAAAAAAATTATGATTCACATATAGTGACTGTTAAATATATCCTGTTTTTGTTTGTTTGCATACGATAATTCCAATATTGCCAGGTTATATCAGATAATTCATTCAGTGGCCTGTGTTTGGCTTTCCTTACATGTGTAACTTTATTTTATTTCCCGTAACTGAATATTGGGTGACACAACTTTAAATATGTAGCTGTATTAAAGAGTTCTTTTATAGTGTAAATCCATTTGAATGAAAAAAGAAAATATTACAATATGAAGTTAATGGAAATGCATTGCAATGGGATTGCCCATATAGGTGGTGCATTTAAGGCTGCAAAATCAACATTTACGAAAGGTTACTTAGAGCGTGTGACCAGTTTTCCTGCAGGCCCCTCTAACAAGTCTATCTGTGCAAATAAAGAAACAAATGTTCAGGGCATGTTGTTTACCTGATTTACACATTCACTGATCTATGTCAGGCTTTCGCCCTGTAGTTAAATGCCCATTAACAGCTTTCATAATTGGTTTTGTATTATTCTCCAGTGTATGAATGCTCTTGCCATTTTTAATTATTTCTTCTAGCTTTGAAAACCAGAAAAAGTCCCTGGATTTATGCTACAACCGCCCATTCATGGGGCACAAGTTCAAAATATTAAGAGGAGAAGCCCAAGGAAAATTATGAAGTCTGCAGCATAAAGTCTTAAAATCCATCAAGATTCACAGACAAATGCCCCACATTTGTAAACACAAATGCCACTATCAACAGAGGTTCAGTCATAGTAGCTTCCTCCTGCTTTTCCATCATTATCTCCAAGACTCCTAAGAGAAGCCATGGATCTTGACATTATTACAGAGCCCAATGGCCACCCAATTCAGGTCCAACTAAAGACAGATGTGTTGCCTCTTGGAACCAAGGTTCATTTCCAGCGGTGCTCTCAGAGAGCTAACTTAAAGGGGAGTTCCACCCACAATTTCACTTTTTAAATATAAATACCCCTGTAATACACAAGCTAAATATAGTCTAGTAAAGTTAGTCTGTAAACGAAGGTCCGTTTTGTTAGGTTGTTAGAGCATTTAGTTTATAATCTAGAAATAGACCGTGGCCATCTTAAGTGTGGGCATCATGAAGCCAGACTGTATGACTTCCTGGATTTCAGCCTTGCAGATCTCGCACATGCTCAGTGCTGCACAAGCAATGTAATAGGTTTCAGTCAGGTTTCCATAGCAACGGGAGTGTCAGAGGAAGTTTCCGCCCCTTCTCTATGCAAATAGGCTATTTGCAAGGACTACTGGGATACATGATGCCTATCCCAGAAACCCTTGCGAATAGCCTTGTGACTTAATAGCCTAGGCTAATAAGGAGGAGGAAGTAATGAAGGACTACAAAATAAAGGTATTTACAAGCAACAAAATAAATAAAAATTGTCCATTCTGAACACTATGAGATTAGGGCATGCAGCACAGACAAACATAAAAAATGGGTGGAACTCCACTTTAAAGAGTGCCTGTGTAAACCTTGTACAGGATGAATCTGAATGAATCTGAATGGTCTGTAAACTTGTCAGGGATGGCAAATTCAAGTGGGGTGGAGTGTAGTGGAGTGCCTATTTGCTCACTATGCTCAGATGCAGGTACAGGCCTTTTTAACACAATTTTCCTGGGTTTCTTGACACACCCAGAGAGAAAACATTTTCTCAGCTTTGCTCCCTCAGCAGCTCAGAGAAGTCCAAGCTGATGAGGCCGAGGTGATCTACAGCCAGGTAACAGGCCCTCCAGTGTTAAAACCCTTGTTCAGGCAATTGGGCAGGAGCCAAATAGCACACATTTTCTCCAGAAGATCTACCTAATAAAGTAAAGCACCTTCCCAATTGCTACAAGAGTATTACAGTTTTTGTTGGATGCGCCTTGTCATTGGGCCTTGATCCCTCCAGTGGTTTGCTAAGGTTGTGTGATAATTTGGTCAAATACCAGTTCTGCTAAAGCCTCCTGATGATACACCCTACTGGATTTTTCCCAATAGGGGATATTGTGAGTTGTAGGAAAGACACCTGACATTTATGAAATGGTGAACTTCTTGTTATCTACAAGCTTACACAGACTCTTTTGCCACTATGTTTGAACACAACTAAAATGATGAAGAGTAGGAAGTAGAAAAAAGTAGCCGTCTCTTCTCCAGGGAGAGTACATTTAATGTTTGTAGTTATCACCTGTGGTCCTCCACCCCAACTTATTAGCTTTGTTGCCCTTCTCTGGACTCTCTGCATTTCCAGCCCATCCTTCCCAAGGATTGGTGACCAGAAATGGATGATATAGTCAAGATGCGGCCGAACCAGAGTTTTGGAAAGCGATACCCTTTTCAACTGCCCTTTTCAACTGCCTCCCATCCACTGTATAGTAAAATGACAGCAGACGGGATCCCCTTTCATTCTGGGGCAACATCATATGACGTCGCCCTAGTGTCACCACTCTTGTGCGCTCGCAGCGCAGCGGTCGCGCCGTGTCCCTAGGACACGGCATGACCCCCTGATCTTGGCTGAAAGGTAAAGAGCTCTTTACCCATGTGATCACTGTGTCCAATTACAGCCAATCACATGTAAAAACGAAAGTTCCGTTTATTGGCTCTCCTCACAGGGGAGACTGTACAGGTAATCAGGGAACTGATCATCAGTGCCCTGATTATCAGTGCAGCCCCAGCAGTGCCAATTAATGACACCCATCAGTACCACATATTAGTGCCCATCAGTGTGGAATTTTAGTGCCTCCTCATCAGTGCCACCTAATTATTGCCCATAAGTGCCGCCTTATCAGTGTCCATCAGTGCAGCCTATCAGTGTACATCAGTGCTGCCTCATCAGCGCACATGAGTGAAGGAGATAAAATATTTTATTTACAAAATTTACTGCCAAAAAAAAAAAAAAAAAAAATTAAATTAAAAAAACACGGCAGTGATTAATAGCCACTAAAAGAAGGATCTATTTGTGGCAAGAAAATTATAAAAATGTAATTTGGGTACAGTGTTGCAAAAGTGGCCTGGGCAGGAAGGAGGTAATAGGGCCCTGCATTGAAGCAATTAATGCATTCCCATTGTCTGTTAGCGTTTTTATTTGCAGATTTTCATTGCATGCTATTGCTGAGACTGTGGTCTACTGGCCCCCCAGACAATTCTCCTCCAGTAACTTGTATTTATATTTTTAGCCGCCAAGTGCATTTCTTTACATTTTTAAGTATTAAACCTCATGTAACTGCCCAAACTTTAATTTTATTGAGGTAGGGAGTAACCATTTTTGGTTTATGAGATGCCACCACACTCTCCCTTGGAAGAAGGTATTCTCTTCTTATTTGTTCTCTACATCATCAGCCAAATGTTCTACACATAAGCATCTACTACTCGATAAGTTGAGTTGCTGGTATATATGCTCCAAAAGCCCATCTGTTGGCTTCCTGGGTCTGTCAAGTGGGAAAATGTAATCTGTACTGATAATAACACGATCACTTCACTTCTGGAGATTGATGCTATAGTTCTCATCTGTAGTGGTCCAAGAATTCCTGAAAACTATTTATGATTGCTAGCAGTCTTTTTAATAACCAAGATTAAAACGTGTGTCCTGGTAACAAGAAGTCTTTCCTGTTAAAAGTTCATTTGTGGCCTTCCATTCTTCAGATTCTCAGTCCATTATCTCAATCTGGTAATGAAAAGCAGTCAATGACTATGCTGCGTCGAAACAGAATCAAATCAAAGCGTGTGCTGTGTGCGTCTATATTTGTACATAAATAAATATACCCTGTCTTGCAAACATACTCAGACCAATGCTTTCATTTTACTGAATACAAAATCCTACAAAAATGTTTTGTTCTGTAAGGTATTTTTATTTCCTGACGCATTCATGGCAGCACACACTGGGTTGTGACTCCGCCCCCACAACCTGACAGGATTGGTTAGCTATAAATTTGAAGGGGAGACGCCCCGCACCATTCTCTTTTTTTATCCTCACCTGACAGATTGGACGAACAAGCAAGAAGCATGCCTCTTACCGCAGATCGCCCCAGCAGGTTCAGCCTCTCCTGTTTGGAAGTCCCTCCTGTACAGTCTCTAAATGAGCTTTATGGTGGGAACCCCCGTTCTGGTGGTCTCAGGGGCTCTGGAATTATACTGGCATCTGTAGCAAGCTTTAAAGAAGCTTCAAATCTCGCAGTGGCCCCCACTTTCGCTCTGTCTTTCCTTCCAGTGCAGTGTGTGCTTCCACAAAGGTATTTGTATCATTACATTTGCCACCTAAGGTTAGTCTATTTTGTACCTTTGCCTGCCTGTTGTTTTTTTTTTTCTCAGCTCTGCTGAGCCCTGTGGTTCCTCTGACACCCCATACTCTCGGGGTCTCCGCCGCGTACCCCTCAGCGCTCTGCGCATGCACGCAGCTCAGTGATGATGCCGCCGGTCTCCTCTGTCCTCTTCCAAATAGCGGCGCCGTTTAAAAAAAAAAAAAAAAGAAAAGGAAACAGTCCTATTGCTCTGTAGTTCTGGCTGCAGTCCTGCTGCTCTGCTCTACTCAGAGTGAAGATTGCACCAGGTGTGTGCAGGCTCGTCCCAGTTCAGCCTGGGCCAATTGATTACACAAAAAAAAAATAGGAACTAATAGGATAGAAGATATAATACATTTATATATTAATTTATAACATATTATAGGAGAAAGTATATCCATAATTAAACAATTAATATAATCCAAAAAATAAAAAATAAAATAAGGATAGATATATGTATATAAATCATTATATTTAATAAATAGAAATGTTGGGGGGGGGGGGGGAAATATTGTAATGTTTTCCCTTCTCTCTTTTTTCCCACCTTTCCGGGCTGTCTCCCTGCTATCCTCATGGGGGCCACTGCTCTCGCAGACCACCATCAGCTGACCAGGTATAGAGGCCGTCCAGAAGGTGGTAAGTAGAGAAGAGACAAAAAAGAGAGCTTGGCCACTGACGCTACAGTTTTGGTAGCCCTATCGGGTCAAAAGACGCAAGTTTGCGGCACAGAGGGAGATTCTAGCCATGCTTCCGGCAGAAGGCGCAAGAAGTCACTCAAGGTTACCCTCTTGCTTTCTTCAATCAAGGCATAGCCGCTCGTGTCACAGCCACTCCTGTCATAGTCGGTCCCACCGCAGACGATTACCTTCATCTCAGATGGAGCTATCTTACCCGCACCACAGCAAATGTTTGCCAAATATGCGGGGCGCCAGCCTTGCCAGGGGAATTGGCCTGCCGCTCGTGCTTCATTGAAGTAACCAAGGATTCGGAGGCCAGAGTATATACTGAGCTCCTAGGAGAATCGCACAGGGATCAATTGTGGGCGATCCTTCCCCAAGCACATCGCCCAGCACCCGGCCGTTACGCCAGGCTGCAAAAACCCTCTCTAAGAATGAGGAGTGTGAGCAGGCGTCGGACTGTCTCTTCTTTAGTTGAACCATTTGCCCATTCAGTCGAGGAAGCGATCGGCTGGGAAGGGGTTATGGCAGAACCTCTGAAGGTTCAGAAATATTTCCTGGTGCTGAAAAGGGGGCCCTGAATCATTTCCCTTCATCAAAGAGCTGGAAAACCTCATAAAGGATGAGTGGGGGAGATCGCATAAGCGGCCCAGTATGAGCAACAAGTTTGCAGATTGTACCCCTTGTGGGAGTCTAGGATCAATTCTTTGATCAATGCAACTACGGTCGATTCATCTTTAATGCGACTCGCTAGAGACGTTTCTCTACCGATTGAAGATGCAGTTACCATCTGGGACGTTCTTGATCGTGAAATCAATATAGAACTGAAGGAAGCCTGCTCCACGACAGGAGACGCTAGTAGGCCGGCTATCACCACGGCGGCAGTAGCTAAAACAATCGCTGCATGGGCGGCTAATGTTGAGAATTCCATTCTAGAAGGAGCCGACCAGGGGAAGATATTCTCCTCCCTGCAGGGAAATTAAGTTGGCTTACGGCTCCTGAGGGGGCGACTTCATGACTGGGAAGAGCCTTATGGCTGAGACCCTGGATAGCGGAGACAGCATCAAAATCTACTGGTGCAAAACTCCATATGGCGGCTCAAGTGTATTTGGCACAAAGATGGACTTGGCCATCTCCAAGGTTACCGGGGGAAAATCCGGGCTGATTCCCTCCGATAGGAGACCAGAGCCCCAGAAGGGCCCCGCTTACAGACGCGATCTTCCTGTCAAGTACAGGGATGCTAGATCCTACCGTCCCGGCAGGAAATTTAGGAGGGACTGGAAGACTCGACCCTCCTTCATGTATTTACAGTAAGCCAAGGCTATCACAGCCGGGGAACAGCAAAAGTGCTTTTTGAGGGTCCGTCTGCCCACCCAGCTCAGGTGGGCACCAGACTCAAGAGATTCGCTCGGATATGGGCAACTCGTATAACAGATTCATGGACACTATCCTCTATCAAGACCGGTCACAATTGGAAATTCATGGGCACATTGCCAGGGAACACATTCCAGCCTACCAAGTACCTCCACACCAGAAAGGGAGGGGGTTTTATTCCCCTTTATTTCTGGTACAAAAAAAAAAAAAACAGGGGATCTACGTCCAGTCCTGGACCTAAAGAGGTTCAACAGACGATCAAAATAGAGGCCCTCAGATTGGAAAAACCTTCAGTCCATTTTGTTGACAGTGGACGTGGGAGACTGGATGCTATCTCCTAGATTTTTCGGACGTTTACCTTCACGTCCCGATCATCCCGCCTTCCAGAGGTCCCTTCGGTTCTCAATCTATCAATCTCATTTCCAATTTTGGTGCCCCCCATTCGGCATCGCGTCAGCACCCAGAGCATTCAGCAAGTCAGGGTGTTCCTAGGGGCAGAATAATATACCAGGTTGTACCGGGTGCAACTCCCTCAAGAGAGGCTGAAGCCCTTACTCCAGAAGGTACAGAATCTGCTATCATCCAGACGTCTACTGTCAGAGCCTGCCTCAGTACCCGGGGGTCCATGTCAGCATCCATACCTTTGATACAGTGGCCCCTGTGACACATGCAAGTCTTACAGAACTCCTTTCTCAGGCAGCGGAATGGAACGTCAATACTCCAAACCATTCACATCCCGAACTGGGTAAAGCAATTAGTATGGTGGTGGACACACCCGTCCAACCTCAGGGAGTCCATTCCAATAGTTCCCCCAAGTCCAGAAGTAGTAACATCGGACGCCAGCCAGGGGGGATGGGGTCCAC
This sequence comes from Rana temporaria, assembly GCF_905171775.1. NCBI lineage: Eukaryota > Metazoa > Chordata > Amphibia > Anura > Ranidae > Rana > Rana temporaria. The sequence continues at coordinate 122,713,601 of NC_053495.1, read as the reverse complement.
ACTATCTAGACCAAGTAGCCCAAGGACAGTGGCACTTTCGGGCTCAGGGCATAGTGTCAAATATTTTAGAGCTCAGAGCAGCCTTTCAGGCTCTCCTGGCCGTTGCGCCTCTTCTAGAGGGGAAGAGTGTCCTGATCAGGATGGACAACAAGTAGCGGTGTTATGTATCCAGATACAGGGGGGCATCAGGAGTCGCACGCTTCAAGAGGAAGTTTGCCCATATTGGAAAGGGCACAAGTGCACCTGTTAGATCTATGGGCAGTGTACGTCCCGGCAACACAGAATTCGTTGGCCAACTACCAAGAGACACTTTCAAACAACGAATGGTCCCTGAAGCAACAGGTATTCTCCATTCTTACGAAAACTTGTGGAATACCAGAAGTCAACCTAGCGGCCACGCCAAAGAACTCCAAGTGTCAGAGGTTCCTGTCCAGAGCCCACTTTCCATCAGCCGAAGGGACAAACTGCCTAGCTCTTCCATGGAGCTTCGAGCTGGGGTACATTTTTCTTCCAACTTCTCGGATTACAAGATTCCTGTCCCGACTTCGGAGGTCCTCAGCCACGGTTATTGTACTAATACCGTTCCGACCGAGGAGGCCATGGTTTACGACCCTGCTACAATAGGTACGCGGCCTCCAATACATCTTCCAGTAACCTGGGATCTCATACATCAGAGGCAATTCTTCCATCCAGCCCAGAGAAGCTGCATTTGCCAGCTTGGAAGTTGAGAGGGCTAGGTTAGGGGAACTAGGATTCTCTCAGGAGGTAATATCAACCTTATTACAAGCTCTAAGGAGCTCCACTGATGTCACCTATACTAGGATCTGGGAGAGGTTCGTGTCGTCGCAGCAAAGAGATTGGAATCCCATCTCAAATTCTTGAATTTCTTCAGTCAGGGCTTAACAAGGGCCCGGGCCCGGGTACCCTGAAGGTGCAAGTATCCGCCCTTTCAGCCATGACGGGTACTAGATGGGCTCTTCATCATCCGGTCACTCTGTTCCTCAGGGCCTGCGTAAGATCAGACCACCTAGGAGGCCAGCCTTTCCAACAGGGGATCTCTGTGTAGTACTCGAGGCCCTGTCCAATCCACCCTTTTCTCCATTCAACTTAGTCTCACCGTGGAACCTAGCTCTGCAGATGGCTTCCCGTATTGCGATCACCTCAGCTAAGAGGACGTCGGAGATACAAGCACTTATGGCTACGGAACCCCTATTTAGTGTTCTCCCCTGACAGAGTGGTTCTGAAGCCCTCAGACCATTTTTATCCAAGGGTAACTTCCTCCTTTAATTATAACCCGGACATCGTCCTTCCATCTTTTACTAATGAGAGGGGCGAGTCCCATGCCTAGGATGTCAAACCTACCATCTCCAGTTACTTCACAGCTACATCTCAGGAAGACGGATTAGACGGGAGCAGACGAGGTCAGCCAGCTACCTCCCGTACCATTACCTCTTGGTTGTTAGTGCTATCGCGGAGACCTATTCCATCCAGCAACTTACGACTCCTAAAGAGCATTAGGGCTCATTCGACAGGGGCAGTGGCCACTTCTTGGGCAGCATTTTGCGGGATTTTCACCGGAAACCATAGGCAGAGCAGCAACTTGGTCTTCCCAACACATCTTAATTTCTCACTACAGAGTGGATTCTGCTCTCCTGGCTACCGTCGACTTTGGCAGATCTGTTCTTAGAGCCAATTCCTCAGCGCTATAGAGAATAAATATTACGGTTTTCTTGCACCCTCCCGACTGGCGAGTTATTTCCCAGTGTGTGCTGCCATGAATGCGTCAGGAAAACGGAAAATTGTATACTCACCTTTCCGTAATTTTCCTTTCCTGACGCATCTTCATGGCAGCACACAGATGCCCGCCCTATTGTTTTATGATGATATATACAGAGAATGGTGCGGGGCGTCTCCCCTTCAAATTTATAGCTAACCAATCCTGTCAGGTTGTGGGGGCGGAGTCACAACCCAGTGTGTGCTGCCATGAAGATGCGTCAGGAAAGGAAAATTACGGAAAGGTGAGTATACAATTTTCCGTTTTCAAAGAGTTGAAACACCTTTAGTTGTCTTTCTGTTAGAAATACATTTTAGAAACATAAACTAAACAACATATTTTATTTTTTATCTAAAGCCAGGAATAAAAATGTAATATATGGCAGTTTACCAGTCCCTAGATGTTTCATTCTCTTTTTCATTTTGGTGGTTCTTCTGGTAACACAGGGCCAGATCCACAGCCCCGCAGCGCAACGTAACAACAGATTTAAGTTACACTGCCGCAAATTTCCTAAGTTAGGTATCGATCCACAACACACTTACCTGGAAATTTGCGGCGGTGTAACTCAAATCCGTCCGGCGCAAGGCGTTCCTAATCTAATGGGGCGAGTCCCATTTAAATTAGGCGCGCTCCCGCGCCGGACGTACAGCGCATGCTTGTGACGCAAATTTCCCGACGTGCTTTGCGCGACGTGACGTCATTTTTTGATCGGCGCGGCGCATAGCGTATTTCCGTATTTCCGTACGGCTTACGCAATCGACATAAAAATTTAAAAATTCGACGCGGGAAGGACGGCCATACTTTACACAGCAGTACACCTGCTGTGTAAAAGTAGGGCTGCTTTACAAAAGTGTAACTAAGCGACGGGAAACTAACGTAGCGGCGTCGTAGCGAAAGCGAAAAAGCTTTGAGGATCGATGTAACTCCTCATTAGCATACCCGACGCGTAATTTCGACGATGAATGCCCCCAGCGGCGGTACTGCATCTTAAGATCCGGCAGTGTAAAACTATTACACCTGCCGGATCTTCTGTCTATCTCTTGGAAACTGATTCTGTGGATCAGTTCCAAAGATAGAAACAGGGATACGCAGGCGGAACAGCAGATCCGCCTGCGTATCTCTTTTGAGGATCTGGCCCACAGTTCCTGTGCACTTATTGATACAGGTATAACAAAACCCTTTCAATAATATATTACCTACTTGCCGACCAGCCGCCGCAGTTATACGGCGGCAGGTTGGCTCCCCTGCGCGAGAGCCCGTAGCTATACGTCTGCGCTCTAAGCGGGCACTAGGGCCGCCGGAGGCGCGCGCGGGCGTCCCCCGCTCGTCCCTCCCGTGCGTGTGCCCGGCGGGCGTGATCGCCGCCGGGCGCCCGCAATTGCTCGATACAAAGCGAGGACCGAGAGCTGTGTGTGTAAACAGCTCCCAGTCCTGTCAGGGGAAAAATGCCTGACCGACAATGTATGAACAGCGATCAGTCATTTCCCCTAGTGAGGCCACCTCTCTACAGTTAGAACACACCCAGGGAACATACGTAACCCCTTCCCCGCCCCCTAGTGTTAACCCCTTTCCTGCCAGTGTCCCCCATAATGTCGCAGTACTGAAAAAAAATCGCTGATCGCCGCCATTACTAGTAAAAAAAAAATATTAAGAAAAATGCCATAAAACTACCCCCTATTTTGTAAACGCTATAACTTTTACGCAAAACAATCAATAAACGTTTATTGCGATTTTTTTTTACGAAAAATATGTAGAAGAATACGTATCGGCCTAAACTGAGGAAAAAAATGTTTTTTTATATATTTTTGGGCGATATTTATTATAGCAAAATGTAAAAAATATTATTTTTTTTCAAAATTGTCACTCTATTTTTGTTTATAGCGCAAAAACTAAAAACCGTAGCGGTGATCAAATACCACCAAAATAAAGCTCTATTTGTGGGAAAAAAAGGACGCCAATTTTGTTTGGGAGCCATGTCGCACGACCGCGCAATTGTCAGTTAAAGCGACGCAGTGCCGAATCGCAAAAAGTGCTCTGGTCTTTGACCAGCGATATGGTCCGGGGGTTAAGTGGTTAACCAACCAAAAGGAAGCAAATCAAAATATACCTCCTATGTACATGTTTTTTTCTGGACAGACAAAAGTTTCAAGAGACTCAGACTTGTATTGATGTCTATGTTCCCTCTCTTTCTTTGTGACAATTGTGACCATTGTGCAAAACACAGAAAGTGTCCAAAATTATACAGTGCAGTAAGCAAGGGTCAAAGCGTACAAATGTAGGCAAATTCGGGGGTTGGAAGGCTCAAACCAGATGCTAGAGCAACTAAAGTTTCCAGGATCAATACTCATAGGCTAGATGAATTTTACTGTAATGTATGAGCGAGCAAGGGTAAATTTAAAAGGCATGTATACAAATGCGAGAAGTCTGGAAATAAAATGGAAGAACTAGAACCTCTGATACATGAGGTTGATTTTTACTTTATGGGAATATCAGAAACCTGGTTTGATAGCTCACATGATTGGCTTGTGGCTGCCCAGGGGTACTCTCTGTATAAAGGGACAGGGTAGGTAAGAGAGTGGGAGGGTTGTGCCTGTGTATAAAGAGTAATTTGATAATGAATATAAGGGATGACATTGCTAACGGGGCTAGTGATGGTGTGGAGTCCTTGTAGCTGGAGCTTTAAAGGAACAAAACAAATGGTAAACTAATTGTAGGGTTATGTTATAAGCCCCCTAAAATTAAAGATGAGACAGAGACTCATCTCCTTTCACCATTAGAGTTGGCAGAGAGGCAGGGCAATGTTGAAGTCATGGGGGACTTTAATTATTCCAATATTGATTGTGCAGATCTTGCTTGACAAAAGAGCGTGGCTGCCACAACACACGCAGTGCGCTTGCTCGGAAACGTGGAAATTATATTTTCGGGAATCAAGTGTATCAAACTGCCAACATCCTATATATATATATAAAAGGACATGCATCAAAATTGAATTGGGACAGCCCCCTTGAACTTTAAAGGCAGGAGAAACTGATAGAAAATGTAGATAAAAGGCAACGCAGTGCCACTTATTGGGTACACAATATAGTAGAAATTATAAACATAGCCATATAGGCAATTGTACTAAAATATACAAAATATACAAATGAAACGAATTGTCCATATACATAAATGTCAGACCCAAGAGAGTAAATGTATCCAGGCACTGACCAGAGTCAAGCTGTGATCAGTTCATTGAGATTTCTTGCATGAATCCCAACATATTTCGGAATTTTCGGTATATATTTCTTTATCGGGGGAGATTCATATTTTGGGTGACTTTATTTTTGTCTGAAATGTAAACGTAGTCACATAATAGTCACACTGTTGTACATAATATACATTAACACTGAAAACACAACCATAACAACCTTAGGGTAGCAGTCATCATAAATGCCACCAAAAATTATAATTCTAAGTTAAGAATTATAGGTTTAATTCACAACCCCTGACACAAATCCTGGAAGGAAAGGCTTAAAATACAATATGCCTTGTTGAGGCCAGGTGGTAAATGGGCCTGTAGATCAATGATCCATCTGAGTTCACATTGTAACAGGTGCTTGTTATGGTCACCACCCCTGGGGCTAAAGTGTATAAGATCCAATACTAGAAAATGCACCTTAGGGATGGATTCCGCATGGATCGATGCCATGTGTTGGCCAACCGGCACGTCGGGATCACATTTACGTATACTGGACAGGTGCTGATAAATACGTTCCTAAAATTAATTATTGTTTAATTATTGTTTTCCCGACATAGTAGCATCCACACTCGCAAGTTATTAGATACACTATGCTGGGAGTCCTACAACTGACATAGTGTCTTGGATGGAAAATGTGTCCAATGGGTAACTTGATATGTTTACGTCTGTCCATATACTGGCATCCTCCACATAGGAAGGTGACCAGGGTTTTGCATATGTCACCTTTGATGGCCTTGTATTCACTGGACACTAATTTATCGTCTACGGATGGAGCCCTTCTATAGGCAAGAGCTGGTAAATCAGGCACAAAAGTAGCAAGCAAGGAATCCATTGTGAGTAGATACCAGTACCTGCTCCAGATGTGTCTGACTTGTTTGTGTTGTGTAGAGTAAGTAGTGATAATCCTAGTTGTATCATCATTTGAATTGTTATTTTTGGGCAGAAAATAAATCTCGATGAGATACATTTTATGTCTTTCTATAGGCTTTCTTGAGACAAGTACTGGAATACCCCCTCTCAAGAAGTCTAGTCCTTAGGGTATTGGCTTCTTTCAAAATATAGTATTGTCTGAGTTAATTACGGCGGGCCCTTAAATATTGACTGTAAGGGATAGATGCAAGTAAAGTTTGGGATGAAAACGTGATGCGTGAATTTCCTGCCGTATGTTTGCGCTACAGCTCGCTAGATAAATCTATCTGTCTATCTATCTGTTTCTGGACAAGAACATCCAGAAAAGTGATCTCACTAGCGCTGGTTAAATGCAAATTGAATGAATTGATATTGATACAGGCCATGAACTTCTGTAGAAGATCTTTTGATCCATCACAAATTAAGAACATGTCGTCAATGTAACGGTACAATGCTCGGAAACGGGTTGCACTCTGGTGACATCATCCCTCCATGCCACCCAGCCACCTGCATTTCAAGCCTCGCTTTGCTTTCTCCACACTGTACAGATGTTCTTCCATCAAAGCGGTGACCAGTGGGGATTTCAGGACCTTGCAGGGATAGGAGAGGAAAAACTTTGACTTGCTCACTGATGACATTTCCTCGGGATGCTTAACATACAGATGTGCCTTTCTATTTCTTCACACATGTGAGGTGCCATTTGTATGATCCAATAAAGTGCTTTTTACTCCTACACTTAGAGGTGCCTCTCCTCCTTGTTTATTTCAGCCCTGCTGGAATCTGTCTTCTATTCCCACGTGGTGGCAACCCTCAGTGTATGGACGTTATCCCATCCTATGCTTCATGGACTTTCTATGGACTTTTAATTGGGTAAAAATAGAGCTCTAAGTGTTTGCGCCTTTTACTTGTATTTACACCGGTGAGAAACTGAGCCTTGTGAGACCTGATCAGGAGGACTGAGACTTTTGTAAAAGCTGATCGCCAAGCGACTGGATTTGATCTGGTGCATACCAGATATGGTAAGCAGAACTACTGATGTTTAACTCCTTGCTAGACCACAGTTATCACCAAATTAAACTGCCCCTTATGTAGCAGTCCATCAGATATTTCTTCTGTACAGTCTTAAAACAACAGCTACATGTGCACGACCTACAGAAGGGCACCAATGAAAGTGGCCAACACTGACTGTTAGGCATCACGTACTTCAGCCACAACCAGGGGTACACCTTCGCCAGTAATGCATACTGAACACTTCTTGGGTAGCTATTGCTGAGAGTTACTGTGAGGTTTCCTTAATGCCAGTCTTGCTTCCATGATTGGTGCTATTATTACTGATACTGTTTGAACTAGTGTAATGTGGCCTTGCCTTATTGCAGCGCAGGTTAATGACCATAGTTGAGTCTAACCTGCATTTCAGTTGATTTATCATATACAATTGGCCTGCTTATTTGCTCTATGGATTGCATTTGCTTATCCCCCTATCTGTTAATTACACATAAACAGTGCAAAATGTATCCAAGGATCTGCCTCCATTGTTTTCTAACAAAGCTTGTATTCCAATAATGCCTGTACTTTACATTACTAGCATGACGATGACCGTTCTTAATCAATGCTATATTGAGCTAATTGAAACGACTGCCACTTTAAGATATTTTTTATTACGTTTATATATTTATAAATGATTTCATCAAACGAAACGCTATGTTTTTCCTTTCTCCTTTTTAGGGGTAAAGGGCTCTTCCATTATATTATATGGAACTCAGTTAGTTTGATTGTGTTTCGCTTGCTGAATAAGTTTGCCTCTACCCTTGGATCAATGGTAATCACACGGACACCCCGGGAACCTTTCATTTCCTGCTTTGATCAATTTTGGGATTTATCGGAGCCCTAATGGCTTAAGTCCAATGCCTTTGTCATGTCTGAGATCCCATCTGCTTTGCCGGGTCATATATACACACGCTTATTCTCTAGCGCAATCTGTTCTGCTGTTAGATCTATTTCATTATGATCAAACAGCCAACAGCCAGTTTCCAAAATGGTGATTGTGATCGCCGAGCATTTGGAGTTCGCACATGCGCATTGGCGCCCATACCCACATCCACGTTGTGGAAGTGACGTCAGACGCTTCTGCAATGGCGAGGGGATTTAAACCTGGCCACTGGCCACCATTACTCTGTCAGAGGTTTATATGAGTGAGAGATTATACATCTCTCCTCCCTCCTTCCATCTAATCCATTGGTAAGTTTTTTTCCCTTGAAAATTTGACGACTATTGTTTCCTACTCTGCTATACCCTTTTTTATTTGGTCCATTCTAATGCCATACTCTTTTCTAACTTTATAGGTATGCTTTCATTGTTCCAGTTTCTGGAGTTCACTAGCTTTAGAGGGGATTAGCTGACAAGCTTTTTGATGGATTATTTTCACCTTGTTAGTCCCAAAGATCTTTTTATAGTACCACTCTGGTCTGCACCTATTACTTCAAAAAAGTAAAAGGTTCTCCTATTACTAAAAAAAATAAGGTAATTTCCACTTTATTCATTAAAGCTGTGAATATTTTCTCAATACCTTGAAAATTATATATATATATATATATATATATATATATATATATATATATATATATATATATATATATATATATATATATAAATTATATTATTTTCTCAGAAAATAGATGCTATTCTTTATCCTCTCCCTGTGATTGTTGCTTGATCCTCTGGATAGGTGCTCCCATCTTGTTTGTTCTCTTGCTGTTCTTTTGTTATATTTTTTAGCACTCAATCTATACAACACTCTAACATCTCCTGAAGAAACTTTTTGAAGTGAAACATGTAGAGCGGTAGTGTCTGTATCTGTATATGAATTGATCTAATGAATTTAAATGTTAATAAAATTTAAATTTTTTCATACAAAATGTACTATTTATTTTTGACACGTTAAAAGTCCCAGAGTTTTTACCTTTTTTTTCATGTAACTTTCATAAAAATTGGGATGCAGTGTCTATTCTGATCTCATCACCCTGCCTTTTTAAATAACTTTAAAGCCATATCAAACGGTAGAATTTGTCAGTGTATTCCAATCAGCAACAAATATATGAAAACCAAATATTGTGCCAATATTCACAAAAGGGTCATCAATAGTTTGTACACTATTGGAAGGAATGCTAAGGGCTCCTTTTCAAGAATTTGCTGATGAAAAAAGTATCATTAGTAGTAACCAACATGGATTTATGATGGACCGTTCTTGCCAGATCAACCTTTTAACGTTCTATGAGCAGGTGAGCTGTGAATTGGAAAGAGGAAGGTCTGTGGACCTTTCACAAAGGCATTTGGTACAATACCCCACAAATGATTACTCTACAAATTAAGGTCTTTTGGCATTGATGACAGGGAATAAACCTGGATAGAAAACTGGTGGCAGGAGTGTGTCCAGATGGTAGTGATTTAAGGTGTATTCTCTGAATGGTCTGAAATTTTGAGCAGGGTACCCCAGGGCTCTGTCCTGGGACCAATTCTGTTTAACCTGTTCATAAATGATATAGAGGTTGGAGTAAATATTTTAATCTCAGTGTTCGCTGACAATACAAAAAACGAACAATGCAACTTTACAAGAAAACCTTGATAAGATTGAAAGGTGGACAGCTTAGGAAAATGTAAAGTAATGAACTTGGGAGCTAAAAATAGGCATGCAAGGGGCAGAACCTGGAGGAGTCAAGTATGGAAAAGGATCTGGAGGTCCTTGTAGACGACAGACTCAGCAATAGCAATGCCAAGCTGCAGAAAAGATGGCCAGCAGACTACTACCATGCATTAAAATGGGTATTTACTCAAAGGTTAAACTTATAATTCTACCCCTTTACAAAAGTCTGATTCGGCCATGTTCTGAGTATGTTGTCCAGTTCTGGCGATCAATCCTAGGAAATGATGTCCTTGAACTGGAAAGAGTCCAGAGACGAGCAACAAAACTAATAAGCTAATAAGGGGGTAGAGATCCTCAGTTATGAGGAATGACTACAAAATGTAAACTTATTCTTTCTGTAGAAAATAATCTAAAGAGGCAAAATGATTGCAATATACAAATCCTTCAATGGTAACACTAGCATTGGGAGGAAACTTTTTAATCTTAGATCTGTAAAAAATACATATTGCCCCACAATAAAGCTTGACAATAAGCGGTTATAATCTTATGCTGCGTAAGAGGTTCTTTATGGTTAGGGTGGTAAGAATGTGGAGCTCCCTTCCACTCCACAGTTGGTGGTGTCAGTGGAGAGTGTAGCTAAGTTCAAAAACATTTTAGATGTGTTTCTTAGCAAACGCAATATATAGGGAAAGGGAAAACAATGGCCGCTCACACTGACTCAGATTGAACTGGATGGATGGATGTCTTTATTCAACATTACCAACTATGTAACTAATTTAACCACTTAACACCCGCCATATAGCAATATGATGTGCACAAAGTGGTTGCATTATCCTGACTGAACATCATATGACGTCCAGCTGGGGGAACGCAGCACGACGCGATCAGTGCTGTGGTTTGTCAGTCTGACACATCGCATCTCTGATCCCGGTAAAGAGCCTCTGATGTAGGCTCTTTAACACCTGATCAGCTGTGTCCAATCCCAGCTGATCACAGTGTAAACAGGAAGAGCCGTATATCGGCTTTTCCTCCACTCGTGCTGACAGGGGAGGTCTGCACTGATTGATTATCAGTACAGCCCCCCTGACGATGCCCATGCAGAACCACCAGATATGCAAATCAGTGCCCAATAGGGATGGCACTGTGCCCATCAGTGCTGTCTGCCAGTGCCCCCTGATTAGGACTGCCTAACAGTGCAGGCCAGTCAAGTTCCTCTACCCCAAACTCGCTCATCTATGGACCTTGTTTTGTTGCCAGTGGTTTAGACATTAATGGCTGTGTGCTGTGTTATTTTGAAAGGACAGCAAATTTACACTGTTATACAAACTATACACTCACTACATTACATTGTAGCAAAGTGTAATTTCTTTAGTGTTGTCAGATGAAAATATATAATAAAATATTTACAAAAATGTAAAAGCAACCTTGCCTACCATGCTGTTCCCTGGTGCAACTTATTTACAAAGTCCACACAAAGTCAATGTCTGAGCAGCTATTTCCCAGGCTCAATGATTTGACAAGTCCTGTTTGCACGGGCGTTTGTATTGCTGCCGGCCAGCCACACATTTTTTAATCTAAAAACCTTTTATTGTACATTATACGCATTGTAGGTGAGTTCATGTTATATTTTCTGAGTAAAATGTTTTTTTTTTTACCTATGGCGATTCCCTTTATCCTTTCCTTTTGAGCTGCTGTCGCTTCATCTTTAGCCAAGTTGTGCACGGGTTCAAAGCAAAGGCTCCATTCAATCATCACGTTCCTGACCAGACAGCCCGGTGTGTTGACCGGATCATTGCTGGAACGCCCTGGAGGAAAAGGCCCTGGCTGGGTATTAGCCACAAATATTCAAACTTGTGCAGCTGGTAAGCGTGTACTTTATATGGTGGTGGATTCACTGGGCCAGATTCACAGAAGACGTACGCCGGAGTATCTACTGATACACTGGCGTACTTTCAAATTTGCCGCGTCATATCTTTAGTTTGAATCCTCAAACCAAGATACGACGGCTTCTGGCTTCGATCCGACAGGTGTACGGCTTCGTACGCCTTCGGATCGTAGGTGCAATACTTTGGCGCCCGCTGGGTAGAGTTTGCGTCGTTTTCCGCTTTTTCCGGCGATCCACGAAGGTACGCGCGACCGTCGCATTCTCTTACGTCGTCGCTAGTCAGCTTTTCCCGGCGTATAGTTAAAGCTGCTATTTTGTGGTGTATAGATAGACCTGCCATGTTAAAGTATGGCTGTCGTTCCCGCGTCGAATTGAATTTTTATTTATTTTTTGCGTAAGTCGTCCGTGAATAGGAAAGGACGTAACTCACGTCGAAGTTCAAAAAATGACGTCGGTGCAACGTCATTTCGCGCAAAGCATGGCGGGAAATTTCAAAACGGAGCATGCGCAGTTCAATCGGCGCGGGGATGCGCTTCATTTAAATAAATCACGCCCCCTACCCGCCCAATTTTAACTACGCACCGAGAAATACACTACACCGCCGTAACTTACGGCGCAAAATCTTCCTGGATTCGAAATTCCGCCAGGTAAGATACGGCGGCATAGCGTATCTCTGATACGCTGCGCCTGGGCAATTCTCTGTGAATCTGGCCCACTGTGTTTTATGAAGTTAAGTCACAAGATTTTCTGAATTTTCAGAATGTTTAATAATTACTAGAGGACTTTGCATAGAGTCAACAATTTCACAGTTGGGACTTTCTTTAATATTTACCACTTTTCATATATTTTTATTTCTTTAGGTTGTTTATTTATATATAGAATTTGTGACATGTCACTTAATAATTTTTTGATATTGCTATTTTTGTGTGTTTGTTGCAGCTTATTGTTATGTTTGTTACCAGCGCAGTTTTTTCCATTTTCTTTTTCAATGATTTGACAGTGTGCCCAGTCAGTCACTTGAGTCAGTTTTTCCCAGGATCTTTTGGGGATTGGTAGGATGGTAATAAGGAACAGGATGACTAACAGCACCACTAAGGCCTTGTACTCACGAGCAGACATGTCCGATGAAACCGGTCTGCGGACCGTTTTCATCGGACATGTCTGCCCGGGGACTTCTGTTCGATGGCTGTACACACCATCGAACAGAAGTCCGCGCGTAAACAATACGCGGGGCGTGTCCGCGATGTCGCCGCGTCGATGACGCGGTGTCGCCGCGACAATGACGCGGCGACGTGGACGGGCCTGCCTTTTAAATGCTTCCACGCATGCGTCGAAGTCATTCGACGCATGCGAGGGATGGCGGGTGGCCGGACATGTACGGTAGGTCTGTACAGACGACCGTACATGTCCGGGTGGACAGGTTTCCAGCGGACTGTTTTAAAGCAAGTCCAGGAAACAGTTGTCCGCTGGAAACCTGTCCGATCCGCCCAAAAATGGTCCGCTCGGGCCTACACACAGCCAAACATGTCTGCTGAAACTGGTCCGCGGACCAGTTTCAGCAGACATGTTTGGTCGTGAGTACGGGGCCTAATACATGAATTTGTATGTGGGTAGTTAGTCTAAAAAAAGGCAAATCAACCATATGATGCTGTATCATAAATTGGCCTTTATAGAAAGTGGCACAAAAAGGGAAATATAATTGAAAAAATCATGTGACCATGTAACACAATGTTACTGTGCATTGTAGTAATGCATGGTAAAATATGTAATACCATGCATTACTGCAGAATATTGGTGACCAGTATCCCCAGTAGTAAAACAACAAAAAACAAAAAAGAAAATACACTTTTCTAATATAATATTTTCTTGCCCACACCCTTTCAATTGGATGTTTGTTCCAATATTGAGCACTGCATCACACGCGCACACACAAACACTAATGCCTCATACACACGGTCGGACTTTCCAAGATAAAAAGTCAGACAGGCTTTTTTCTCGGAAAGTCCGACCGTGTGTAGCCTCCATCAGACTTTTTTGGTTGGCAGTCCGACGGACCTTAGATAGAGAACCTGTCTCTATCTTTCCGTGGGACTTCCGACGGACTCACGGTGGACTTTTGCATGGTCAAAAGTCCGACCATGTGTACGAGGCATTACACACACAGATTATTTAATTGTATTAAATCTGATAGAGGGAAATTTTGAAAGTGGCATGCACCATAATAGATTATTGGGGCAAACTGGTGAAGAGCAGATTTTAGGAAGTTTGCCTGTCTCTTGTTGTAAAGCAAATAAAACAAAATTTTCCCAGGCAGAAAGATACAGTGCAAGGATTAAGGCACAGATCTGGTTTTACAGACTAAAATGTGTCAAATCAGTCCAGCAGTAAGTAGGATTATTAAGTAATAACAATTTAGCTCCCCTAATCTGCAGCTCCAGAGAGAGCCAGGAGTCGTGGTCTTGCACATCCTGACAAGGAGAGCCTTGTTTAAAAATCACTATTTTCAGAAGTAACGTGGAGGAGTTTGTCATTAAAACTCACAAAGCTTGTTATATTTCTCCAGGCTCCAGCAAAACCCGAGATTTTAAAAGCTAAATATACATATGCACACAGATCGCTGCAGGGATCAATACAGCCCCGTAGAATCCCTAGAATCAAATCCTACATGAAAGAGAAAGTTTTATAAATTAGTCAAAATAAAAATCCCCTTAGTGGAGGCATATGTTAAAGATGAAGCCTGTGGATGTTTTGTTCAGCTATGGGTGTTTGGGTTCATATACTGTAAGTATACAGGGCAATGCCATGCTGAAAATCACATTTTACTAGCTTCATGCAGCGATAGGTAACGGGAGCACAGACTTTTTACAGTAAGAATAGATTTATATAAGGCTACATTTCACACAGATCTACAGAAATATCATTTGGTCCAGTTAAGTCTAAATTGAAATGCTAATTTTTTTTTTTATACAAGTATTCAATTATTTAATTAGCTTTATGCTGGCCATACACTATACGACAAATCGGTTGAAATTCGGTCATTAAGCCAGTTCGTTCATTTTTCGGCCAGTTAATGGGCACAAAATCAAAAATCGTTGGGACGTTTTTGAGTTGAAAAATAATGGACAAGTTTGGAAGTTTTCTATTGAATGAATGATAAATTGAAAGGTTAATGTGTTTGCCATCTAAACTGTTTGCACTAGGTATATGTAAAAAAACGAACAAAAAATTGATTCATTTATGTCCACTGAACGATTTATCGGTCATTATATGATGGCACTATCGTTTGCTCTCACGGCTGAATGTTTGTTTTTTTCGAAAATGGGTTTTGACGATTTTTGCATATAGTGTATGGCCAGCATTAGCCTCTAGTAAAAAAAAAAAGGAATAAAAGAGGTAGGGACTGACTGCACTCTAAGGTAGTCAGGGGTTTGATGCTTGGCACAGTACTGCCTGAACAGTTACAGGAATATTACAGGGTTAGAGAGCACAGTAACTACCATATCAGTGTCCTGCTGCTCCTTTATTCTCTAATAAGCAGTCTGGGCTGAGTCCTGGACCCGTCTGTATTGATTAATTGCAGTGGAGAATAGTGAAGTCTCAGGCTGGGTTCACACTGGTACGACACAACAGTCGTACTACTTTGGATCCGACTTTGCCCTGCGACTTGAAGTCCGATATACGTTCGACTTTAATGAACAGAGTTCCGACTTCGATCCCTGACAATACCAAGCACTTTGTCTGATATGAATCTTTAGCAAGAACTCCATGCCAAATTCTAAAAAACAAAAAACGGCAAGTGTTCCCCCTCTAAGAGCATACCATGCCTGTCTGGTATGGATTTTAAGGGAAACTCCCCACACTAAAAAAACGGCGTGGGGGTCCCCCCAAAATCCATACCAGACCCTTATCTGAGCACGCAGCCCAGGCGGTCAGGAAAGGGGGTGGGTACGAGCGAGCGCCTTCCCCCCTTCTGAACCGTACCAGGCCACATGCCTTCAACATGGGGGGGTGGGTGCTTTGGGGCAGGGGGGCCCTGCGCCCCCCACCCCAAAGCACCTTGTCCCCATGTTGATGAGGACAAGGAACTCTTCCCGACAACCCTGGCCGTTAGTTGTCGGGGTCTGCGGGTGGGGGGCTTATCAGAATCTGGGAGCCCCCACCTTATGTGAATGAGTATTGGGTACATTGTACCCCTATCAATTCACCTGAAAAAAAGTGTCAATAAAAAACACACTACAAAGGTTTTCTAAGTAATTTATTAAGCAGCTCCAGGGGTCTCTTCCAATTTCTTCTCCCCTCTGTTTCTTCTCCGCTCTCTCTCCGATTCTTCTGCTGGGTCTCCTCCTATGTTCCTTTTTTTTGCCCACTCTTTTGCTCACTCTTGCCTGGTCTTCTCCATTGTCTTCTTCAGTGTTAACCGACCCTTAAGCTGGTAATAAACAAGTTGATTTTCATTGAAAATATTTAGTTTTAAGAACATTTATTTGCGTTTCTAATCATTAGTGGGGTCAAATTTCAACTGCAGTAAAGAAAAATTCGAAGGAACATAATGACATTTTTTTCTTGAATGAACGAACATGTTCTTGTCTAAAAATCACCTTCAACAAGGCATTAAAATAATGTCAGTAAGCAACGTGTAGTCGCCTATAGAAGTCAACCAGATCATTTATTTCAATAACAATTTTGCATAAATTTATATAGTCATGTAGGGCCAGATCCACAAAAACCTGACGTAACTTAAAAAATCCAATTTAAGTTACACTGGCTTAAAGTTTCTACCTAAGTGCCTGATCCACAAAGCACTTATCTAGAAATTTCAGGCTGTGTAACTAAAATTCCGCCGGCGCAAGGCGTTCCTATTCAAATGGGGCGAGTCCCATTTAAATGAGGCGCGCTCCCGCGCCGGCCGTACTGCGCATGCGCGTCGGCCGTACTGCGCATGCGCGAAGTTACGTTACGCCGAGTTTTGAGGATCGCGACGGCTTAAAGTTGCGTCGGGGAAAAAAAAAATGACAGCGGCATGCATTCCTGAGGGAGAACTCCATGCCAATTTTCAAAGAAAAAACCGGCATGGGTTCCCCCCCCAGGAGCATACCAGGTCCTTAGGTCTGGCATGGGTTGTAAGGAGACCCCCCCACGCCGAAAAATTGACGTAGGGGGTCCCCCTACAATCCATACCAGACCCGTATCCAAAGCACGGTACCCGGCCGGCCAGGAAGGGAGTGGGGACGAGCGAGCGCCCCCCCCCCTCCTGAGCCGTGCCAGGCCGCGTGCCCTCAACATGGGGGGGTTGGGTGCTCTGGGGCAGGGGGGCGCACTGCGGGCCCCCCCACCCCAGAGCACCCTGTCCCCATGTTGATGAGGACAGGACCTCTTCCCGACAACCCTTGCCATTGGTTGTCGGGGTCTGCGGGCGGAGGCTTATCGGAATCTGGGAGTCCCCTTTAATAAGGGGGCCCCCAGATACCGGCCCCCCACCCTAAGTGAATGGATATGGGGTACATCGTACCCCTATCCATTCACCTGGAGGCAAAAAGTAAAAGTTAATAAACACACAACACAAGGCTTTTTAAAATATTTTATTATTCTGCTCCGGACGCCCCCCCTGTCTTCGTTATTAGCTCAATTACCAGGGGGGGCTTCTTCTTCCGCTCTCCGGGGGTCTTCTTCCACTCTCCGGGGGTCTTCCGCTCTCCGGGGGGGCTTCTCCGGACTCCGGGGGGGCTTCTCCGGACTCCGGGGGGCTTCTTCCATCTTCTCCCCTCTTCCGCTCTTGACTCGGCGAACCCCGGTTCTTCTGCAGCTCTCCGGTGCCTTCTTCTTCAGCGCTGGCTGCCTGCTATGTTTGTGTGTTAGCTCGATTTCAAACAGGCAGCCGGCGCGGTCTTCTGTGGCGTCAGGGTCTTCTGGTCTTCTGTTCTTCCGATGTTGTCTCGTCGCCTGTTGTCGCTGTAATGATGGAAGCGCGCCTTGCATCACATTTATATAGGCATCACCGTCCCATCATGCTCCGGTAGGTACCCACGTGGTGGGTGCACGTGGGTAGGCGTGGAGTTCTCCCTCGGGAAAGCATACCAAATGCCGTCGCTGCAATGGGCCTTTACAAGGTGTGACTAACTTTACACTTTGTAAAACGAGCCCTAATTTTACACTTGCAAAATAACACTTACGGCGCAAAAAAGAAGCTAGAAAGCTTTGTGGATCGCCTTAAGTGCTAATTTGCATACTAGCAACGGCATTTCGACTCGAAATGCCCCCAGCGGCGGATGCGGTACTGCATCCTAAAATTAGGCAGTGTAAATCAATTACACATGCCGGATCTTCTGTGTAACTTTGGAAAAAGCCTTTTGAGGATCGTTTCCAAAGTTACACACAGACTGAACAGCACTTAAGTCGGAGTATCTCTTTTGAGGATCTGGCCCGTAATGTATTTTATGCATTCCCTTTACTTTATAAACAGGGAGTTGAAGGAGGCAGAGAAGCTTGGCCAGCACATACAGTAATTAGACACACCCAGAAAATTAGATTGCTATGACTTGGCAGTGAAGAAGGCCTGTGCTAGAGAAATCACTAGACACAGTTTAGAGGCACATTACAAGTTAAAAAATAAAATGTTTATGGAAAGGAAAAAAAATATCAATAAAATTTGCATTTTTCAAATATTTTATTTTCCTTTGTGTTTACGTGTAATTTTTAAGTTGGTTATAAACACACTTTGACTTAAAGGAGTTGATTTACTAAAACTGGATCGTGAAAACGCTGGTGCAGAGCCAGCCAATCAGCTTCCAGTTTTGTTTTTCTTTTCAAAGCTTAATTGAACAGGATGAAGGTATAGACTGATGGGATTTTGCACTCTCCAGGTTTAGTAAATCAACCCCAAAGTGTCAGTAAACCCAACATTTGTCTAAGTATGGTTTCCTTAATTATAAGATAATATATCTATTGGCCAATGCTCATTTATAGTGAAGATATAGAAAGTAATATATATACCTGGTTGATCATGCCGTTTAGTTTCACATTTCTGCCTAGGAGAGGACTAGGCAGAACATGTTAGTTATCTTAAAACATGTAACTTTAACAGAGTTTAACAGCTCCGCCCAGGGGGCGGTCCCTCCGGTCATAACCCCTCACCCTGCAGCATGCAGCTCAGTTTTTTTTCTGCCTGGCAGAGGAGAAGGACGTGGCTCCCTTTGGGCCAAGAGTCCTGAAGAAATGTTTTATTTTATTTTTGTGATTCTTCTATCAACTGTCGGCTGGGTGACAGGCTGGATATTATAGATCCTTGAAGTCTCTTCAGTCTGGCCATCGAGCGCGAGCAGTCCTTAGCTACACGCTGGGTCGGCCATGACATACCTTATGGCTCCAGGGGTGGGCGGTGAGCATATTCTCCGGGGTCCACATTTGACTGGGCTGCTCTTGTCTCACTCACAGTGGACCGGGCCGACAGCTACTCTGTACCATCGGTTGTGGGTCTGTCAAGGACACGCCAGCAAGTCCTCGCAAGGACGGATAAGTACAGTTCCTCCTGTCTTGGCAGGATGGAACAGCTGGACATTCCTGGGATTAAGGGGTTCTCCTGTCCTCCCTTTCCCTGCTCTATGTCACCCTTTCCCCATCTGCCCAAGGGCCGCTGTGACCGGGGTGTACCTGTGGGGGGCTCCGTGTCCCTGTGGGGCGCCGGGGTCCGCTTTCTGTGAGGGGGGGTCTGTCTCCTGGGAAGTCTCTGCACGGCCTTCTCTTCCACATCCCAGGGCTCGGACGCCTTTTTTAGTGTGCCTGCTTTCTCTATTGAAAATTTCCATTGGTGCCCATATTGTCGTGGCCACGCTGTGGCGCAGGTCGGTATAGCAGGTGGCCATTTTCTTGTGGTCCATGCCCTTTTATCTGAGGCGTCTGGCGCCCATTTTGGAGTTGGTTTTGGCCTCTAGCACTGGCTTTCTGAACGGAGCACAGCTCATTCTCCTCACAGTTTTTTCCTCACAGTTTTACCTCACAGTTTTTACCTCACAGTTTTTACCTCACACACACACGCTGTGTATACAAGGACGGCGGGCAGCAGTGCTGAGCGGTCTCCCTCTGGGTGGTGAGTCCCCTGGTTACCCCCCTCCCCGGTCGGTGCAGCAAGGAGGGTGGACTTCTTAAGTGTTTTTTAGAGTTGAGCGGACACCTGGATGTTCGGGTTCGGGTCCGAACCCGAACTTTAAAAAAAAAGTTCGGGTTCGGGAACCCGAACCCGAACCCGAACTCCGAACCCCATTGTAGTCAATGGGACACGGACTTTCAGAAAAAAAAATGTGCGGAGGTCCCCGCAAATTCAATAACCAGACCCTTTAGGTCTGGTATGGATATTATGGGGAACCCCGCCGTCAATTAAAAAAAAAAATGACGTGCGGTTCCCGCTAAATATCCATAACCAGACCCTTCAGGTCTGGTATGGATATTAAGGGGAACCCCGCCGTCAATTTAAAACAAAAATTACGTGCGGTTCCCCCTAAATATCCATAACCAGATCCATTATCCGAGCACGTTGACCTGGCCGGCCGCAGAAAAGAGGGGGGGACAGAGTGCGGCCCCCCCCCTCTCCTGAACCGCACCAGGCCACATGCCCTCAACATGGGGAGGATGTCCCCATGTTGATGGGGACAAGGGTCTCATCCCCACAACCCTTGCCCGGTGGTTGTGGGGGTCTGTGGGCGGTAGGTTTATCAGAATCTGGAAGACCCCTTTAACAAAGGGGACCCCCAGATCCTGACCCCCCCCCCCCTGTGTGAAATGGTAATGGGGTACACTGTACCTCTACCATTTCACGAAGGAAGTGAAAAGTATTGTAAAAAAAACACACTGACACCATAGAATAAAGTCCTTTATTAAAAAAAAAAAACTCCAGCGCTGAAAAAATCCACTCGTTCCCGGCTTCCAGCCCCCTCTGACGTACCCTCTGCTACGTCACTGGCAAAGCCCGGCTTCCCTCTTTTTGGGCTTCCCCAGTGACGTAGCAGAGGGTACGTCAGAGGGGGCGGGGTCACGTCACGGGTGCCCCTGCCTCTTCTATATAAGTAATGTCACACAGCCCCAGCGCGTCATTCCGCTGGGCTGTGTCCGGCGATGAGGAGGTCGGGGATGCTGCGCTCTGGATGGATCTTCTCAGCGATGGATCGAAGATGACATGGACGCCGCAGGATCTTCTCATCGCGGGAGATCACCGTCGCAGGATGAGGACAACGCTGGAAGCCGGGAACGAGTGGATTTTTCAGCGCTGGAGTTTTTTTTTTTTTTTTTTTTTTTAATAAAGGACTTTATTCTACGGTGTCAGTGTGTTTTTTTTACAATACTTTTCACTTCCTTCGTGAAATGGTAGAGGTACAGTGTACCCCATTACCATTTCACACAGGGGGGGGTCAGGATCTGGGGGTCCCCTTTGTTAAAGGGGTCTTCCAGATTCTGATAAACCTACCGCCCGCAGACCCCCACAACCACCGGGCAAGGGTTGTGGGGATGAGACCCTTGTCCCCATCAACATGGGGACATCCTCCCCATGTTGAGGGCATGTGGCCTGGTGCGGTTCAGGAGAGGGGGGGGCCGCACTCTGTCCCCCCTCTTTTCTGCGGCCGGCCAGGTCAACGTGCTCGGATAATGGGTCTGGTTATGGATATTTAGGGGGAACCGCACGTCATTTTTGTTTTAAATTGACGGCGGGGTTCCCCTTAATATCCATACCAGACCTGAAGGGTCTGGTTATGGATATTTACTGGGAACCGCACGTCATTTTTTTTTTTAATTGACGGCGGGGTTCCCCATAATATCCATACCAGACCTAAAGGGTCTGATTATTGAATTTGCGGGGGCCTCCGCACATTTTTTTTTTCCCGAACTCCGATCCCGGACCCGAACTTTTTTCAATTATTCGGGTTCGGGTTCGGGTCCGGGAAAAACCCAAAGTCCGTACCGAACCCGAAATTTGCAGTTCGGGTTCGCTCAACCCTAGTGTTTTTCACTTAGTCCCTGAGGGCTGTCAGTGGGTGATAATGGAGTCAGTAGCTGGCCTTTCTTCCCCTAAATTGCCAGAGGCAGCAAACGGTGCCCCATGCACCTGCTGTTTCCCATGGATATGCTGTCAGCAGTCCTGGAATAATTTCTTGCCAGGGTAGAAGTGGAGCGTGGGCGTAAGGAGGGTAAAAAGCGCCCCCTCCCCGCCATCTTCTGGGGAATGCTCTGACTCAGATTCGGGCCTGGCTGTGGCTCAGGCCCCCGGTTCTTGTATGTCAGAGGATGTGATCCAGGACCTCCCTGGTGAGGAGGACCCCTTGTCCGGGTCAGTGCAAGACAGGGCACTTGTGAGTGCACTTATTGATGCTGTGAGGGACTCTCTCAAGCTGGAAGATGCAGCTGGGACTTTCTACAGAGGGGTCTGTTTCCTTTGGGTCACACAAATCTAACCGCTCTGTGAAAGTTTTTCCTTATGTTACTTTCTTTGATCATAGATAAGGAATGAGAACGGCCGCAGAAGTCCTTTGTGGTCCCTCAGCGCATGGTGGTCCAATATCCTTTTGAGGAGAGCCTTTTGAAAAACTGGGCCTCTCCTCTGGTTGTGGACCCCCTGGTCTCTCGGCTAAATAAGGTAACCACTCTCCCGGTAGAGGGGACCCCTAACTTTAAGGACCCTACTGATAGGAGATCCGAAGCGGTGACCCGCTCCATGTTCACCATACAGGGGTCAGTGTTGCGACCTATATTGGCTGCGACTTTGGTGTCTCAGACACTCACTGAATGGGCAAAGATTTTGCAACAGACTGTAGAGGAGCATTAGCTTCTTCCAGAATGTGTAAGGCTGGCTGACCAATAGGTACAGAGCCTTGTGTATGTCTGTGATGCCACTCTGGATGCGGCCCCCTTGATCTCCAGAGCTGTATCTGCGGTGGTACTGCGGTGGTACTGCGCCACCTGATTTGGCTGAAATGCTTGTCCGCTGAACAAGCATTCAAAAAAGCTTTTGCAGATTTGCCCTTCAAAAGGTGGGAGGCTTTTGGTACCTCACTGGATGACATTATTAAGGATGTCAATGGAGGTAAGAGCACACTTCTCCCGCAGTCCTCTAAGGGGAAGGAGCCGTGCTGTAAGCCGGGGCCCTCCTATTCTGCGCAGAAGCGGTATTTTTGTCAGTCAGGGTCAGCCAGCAGATCTTCCCAGACTGACACGGCTCCAGCTGGAGGACAGAAGCGTCCCTGGGTGTGTAAGCCGAACAAGCCGGCTAACAAGCCTGCTACCGCATGAAGTTTTTCCCCCGCCCGACTCAAGCATTGGGGGGTGGCTTTGCGAGTTTGCAGCTCAGTGGACCTCCCTGCTCTCTGACCAGTGGGTCTGCGAGGTGGTCACTTCGGGGTACAAGATCGAGTTTCTTTCTTGTCCGCCAAACAGATTCTTTCCCTCAAATCTTCCTCTCCTTTTCGGCTCGTCAGTCTGCTTTGATTGGAGCAGTACAAGACTTGCTCAGGCAGGGAGTAATTTTACCTGTACCCCTGGAGGAAAAGTTTCAGGGATATTATTTGAATCTGCTTGTAGTCCCAAAGAAGGACGGTGTCCGTCCAATCTTGAACCTCAAGGCCCTCAATGCCTTTGTGAGGGTGCGAAAGTTCAGGATGAAATCCATTCATTCGATGGTTGCTGCGCTCCATCCGGGGATTTTCTGGCATCCCTGGACATCAAGGACGCATATTTGCATGTCCCCATCTGCACCAGCCATCAGAGGTATCTGCGCTTTGCGATCGGCGAAGACCACTATTAATTTGTGGCTCTTCCCTTTGGCCTAGCGTCAGCACCAAGAGTGTTCACCAAGGTGCTCGCCCCAATTCTGGCTTTACTGAGACAGCGAGACATTGCTATCGTGGGCTACCTAGACGATCTTCTTCTGAGAGTTGCTTCTGGCTCAACTTTAGAGGAGGACGTGTCTATAGCCAGTTAGACCCTCCGGGAATTTGGTTGGGTACTGAACATTCAGAAGTCAGTGTTGGTGGCAAATCAGCGTCTGGAGTACCCAAGGTTGATCCTGGACTCCTTGGAGGCGAAGGTCTTCCTTCCTTTGGAGAAGTTGCAGACACTCCAGTCGGCGGTGAAATTGTTAGCATCCTGCAAATGGTCGTCTCTCCGTTTGTGCATGCGAGTTCTGGGCCTCATGGTGGCCTCCTTCTAAGCAGTTCCGTATGCACAATTCCACACTCGAGTATTGCAGAAGGAGATCCTGTTCAAATTAAACAAATCTCTGTTGTCTCTGGATCGTCATATTCAGGTAAGTCACCTGGTTAGGGCTTCCCTGAGTTGGTGGCTGAGATCCCCGGCTCTTCTGTCTGGGAGGTCGTTCCCTCCTTTCAATTGGACTGTGATCACGACGAACGCCAGCCTCACAGCTTGGGGGGGAGTCTGGGGGGTCCAGTCGGCCCAAGGTCACTGGAATCCAGACGAATCCAGCCTGCCAATCAATGTACTGGAACTTCGAGCGATCAGGCTATGCCTCTCCTCGTGGTCGCAGAGGCTACAGGGTCGTCCGATCAGGATCCAGTCGAACAACGGCATGGTGGTGGCTTATGTTAACCATCAGGGGGGAACAAGGAGCTTGGCTGCTGCATCGAAGGTCGCTCACATCCTGCGGTGGGTGGAAAGGAGCATGCTGGCTCTGTCAGCTGTTTACATTCCGGGCGTAGAAAAATGGCAGGCGGACTACCTAAGTCGCCAGATGCTGGATCAGGGGGAATGGTCGTTACATCCGGAGGTGTTTCAACTTCTTTGCCGGAGGTGGGGCTCACCGGATGTGGATCTCTTGGCGTCTCGGCTCAATCGCAAGGTGTCGAGGTTCGTGGCCAGGTTCAGAGATCCCTGGGCAGACACGTCAGACGCGTTGGTGGCCCTGTGGGGTCAGTATCGGCTAATTTATGCCTTTCCCCCACTGAAGTTGCTTCCTCATCTGCTTCACAGAGTAGAGGCCGAGGGGATCCCGGTGATTCTATTTGCTCCGGATTGGCCCCAGCGTCCCTAGTATGCTGACCTTGTGTGCCTGGTGGCGGATGCACCCTGGCAGCTGCCAATAAGGGAGGACCTTCTGTCTCAAGGTCCCATACTTCATCCTGCTTTACAGTCGCTGGCTTTAACGGCATGGCTATTGAAAGCCAGGTACTGAGGGCCAGAGGTCTGTCGGATTCCGTCATTTCAACCATGCTGAGGGCACGGAAGTCTTCTTCGTGGAAGATCTATCATCGCACTTGGAAGGCCTACATCTCCATGTGCGAGGAGATGGAGTGGCGTCCACGGACATATTCTGTTTCCAGGGTCCTGCTGTTTTTACAGCGCGGAGTGGATCAGAAACTTGCCTTAAGCACCATTTAGGGACAGATTTCAGCCTTGGCTGTTTTCTTTCAATGACCCTTGGCGACCCACTCGCTGGTAGGTACTTTTGTGCAGGGGATTCCACATGTGCTTCCCCCGATTAGACCACTGCTTCCTCCGTGGGATTTGAATCTGGTGCTCTCGGCTCTTCAGGAGCCCCCTTTTGAGAACATCAGAGATATTCCTCTTTTGACTCTCTCTCAGAAAGTGACTTTTCTAGTAGCCATTACATCTGTCAGACGTGTTTCTGAGTTGGCGGCCTTGTCTTGTAAGTCTCCTTACTTGGTCCTCCACAAGGATAAAGAAGTGCTACGCCCACAGCCTTCCTTTCTTCCGAAGGTAGTTTCAACTTTTCACCTGAACGAGGACATTGTACTTCTGTCCTTGTATCCTTGACCGTCGCATCCCAAAGAGGCTGTGCTACATACCGTGGATGTGGCACGTGCCCTGCGGGTGTACCTGTCTGCCACGGCTTCGTTCCGGAGGTCAGACTCATTGTTTGTGGCAGTGTCTGGTCTGCAGAAGGGCCTGCCGGTCTCGCCAGCCACTATTTCTTGGTGGATCAGGCAGACCGTAATCCAGGCCTATGCCCTTAAGGGGTGGGCACCTCTTTTTCCTGTCACGGCACATTCGACCAGGGCCATTGGTGCTTCCTGAGCTTTTCGACATCAAGCGTCTGTTTCACAGGTGTGTAAAGTGGCAACTTGGTCATCCGTTCACACTTTTTCCCAATTTTACAAGGTTGATGTGAGTGCATCTTCAGATGCTTCCTTCGGCCGCAAGGTTTTGCAGTTTGCAACTCCTCCATTGAGGACGTTGTTTGGGGTGAAGTTGGTTTTTAATTGCTGTTCCCACCCTTCGCTTTTCTGACACTGCTTGGGGACGTCCCAAATGTCAAGATTTAAGGAGCTGTGTTCATCCATGGACGATAAGAGAAAATAGGATTTTTTTGTACTCACCGTAAAATCCTTTTCTCTGTCGTCCATGGACGGACACAGCACCCACCCCTCCTTTTTAAGTTTGTACTGCTTTTTGACGAACTGAGCTGCATGCTGCAAGGTGAGGGGTTATGACCGGAGGGACCGCCCCCTGGGCGGGGTTGTTCAAATCTGTTAAAGTTACATGTTTTAAGATAACTAACATGTTCTGCCTAGTCCTCTCCTATGAGCAAGAACATAACCCAAATGTCAAGATTTAAGGAGCTGTGTCCGTCCATGGACGACAGAGAAAAGGATTTTACGGTGAGTACAAAAAATCCTATTTTTCCCCGCTCAATACATAAATACAGGTTTGCTGAATAGCCTTTTCCCTCCTATGCTCATACTTCCCTTTTCTGCTCTGTATTTTGCCATCCCCTTTGCTTACTTTCAAAACCCTTGTGTAAGTTTCTTCTGGAGGATTAAGAATTGTCTTTATGCCTCAACCTAGCCTGGTAAATAGATGCTCATACATGTAGTGATGCATCATGGCAAGAGGATTACATATTCCCTGATACTTAGAGATGTTGTGCTGTACATGGGATCCCAGCAGGTAGACAAAACAGCAAGGGATTGCATGGTAGCAGCTGTGTGAGGGAGGTCTGGTGTTAGGCTGGATTCACACTTGTCCAACAAACGGTCCTACATTGGGAGCTCATGTAGCATGACGTGTGAAAATCAATGTTTCCCTATGAGAGCTGTCTTAACTGGTCCTACACAAGTCGGTCCGACTTTGAAAATGCTCCCTGTACTACTTTGGTCCTACATTGATCCTACTTCAGCCCATTGAATATCATTGAAGTCGGACCAAAGTAGGAGCCTTGTCCTAACGATCCGACTTTTGACATCGGAAATGTGATTAAAGCAGCAGTAAAAGGAATTTATCTCACTCTGGGATTGTTTTGATTGGTCAAAGAACAAGTCAGACTATCACAAAGTCGGATCAAAGTAGTATGCTGTTCATGAAAGTAGGATGGATGTAGGACCAATGTAGGATAAATGTAGGACCAATGTAGGATCAGTGTAGGACCAATGTAGCAGAGCAAAGTAGGATGAAAGTAGTGTAGTAGTGTGAACCCAGCCTCAAGCTGGATCTGCTAACCAGCTAACCAGTGCACCTGTTTCTTTGCACAGAATAAACAAAGTGCAGGGTACTTGTAATGATATCCCCCTAAGGAGCTGCTGTTATTCGGTTCCTCTGTTTCCAGTGGCAGCAACTCTCTGGGCAGCACCACACTCATTAACACGCCAAAGCTGAAATAAAGAAAGTTTATTTGGGCAGCACACCCAACAGAACAAATAACAACCATACACAATGGCAAAGACAATCAACTGTTGCACTAATAACAATTTCCAGAGATATTTAAATATAGTGCCAGGTTATGAAGGGTAAAAAAAAATTGGGGGGGGTGGGGTATGGGTGGATTCTACGTTTTTGAGGCTAGTGGACTTTAATGGTACCGTAACAATTAAGATACACATATATAAAACAGAGTTTTTGTATTTCCAACAAAGCGAGTAATCCTTAAAACAGATCCCTGGGGTTCCCACTGGGATGGTGTTGGAATACACAATTCATGTATTTTGTGCAACAACTACATCAGGCACTAGATGGCAGTTTTTATTAAATTATTATTATTATCATTATTATTATTATTTTTATACATGATTTATATAACACCAACAGTTTGCGCAGCACTTAACAAAATGAAGGAAGACATTACAGTTACATTACAATTGGGTACAAGAGGAATCAGAGAGCCCTGCTTGTTAGTACTTACAATCTTTACTTTATTATGTCTTTTAATCATTTGAGGAAAGGGTTCATATCCCACCTAAAGTTAAGGCCTAGAAAATGTATGTGAAAACAAAAAGTGTAGCGCTAATTAAGTTAGGTTGGCATAAAACTTCAAATTATAAATATGACAATACAAGTGAAGTGAAAATGTCCACATAAATACATAAATATATAAATATATAAATAAATGTACATATGTGGAAAACACGAATAGTGTAAAAATACAAATCTGACTATAGAATAGTCCAGCAATAATATTAGTGAATTACAAAGCCTGGTGATAACTTCAAAGAGGTGCTAGAGTTGAAGGAGCATTAAAATGAATTAACGTGAAGAGAAACCACCACTGATAGGTGAGGGGCTTACCAGAGAGTTTGAACCCAGGAGAACCTACGTTTAGATGGGTCAAACAGAGCTTTGTGTGGTAAAACCATGATGGAACCTGGGCAATCCTGTATGTGTCTCCAATGGCTGTAGCAAGAGTGACCAAACGGCAGAGGAATGGAGTATACCACATACGAAGATAGCTGGTTACCCGATGGTCTCACAGGACATGATGGTCCAAAAAAAATTCCGGATGCGTATGGAAGGGTGTGTACCATAGATTAGGAAGAAAAAAACATCCACATAGAATAACTCTGTGTTGAATGTTGAAAATTGAATGTAGCAAGAACACTTACATTTAGATGGATGTACAAGCGCTTTGTGCAAAGTAGTAGCAACAGTGGGGTCCACCCGACGTGTTTCGTCCCAAGGACATCATCTGGGGTAACTATTCTGTATACTATTCTAGAAAATGTATGTGTGCAGCTCAGGCTCAGTGGTAAAGGTGTGTGTAATCAATGGTTCTGCAGCCGCTGCTAGAATGCTGAAAAGGGGATGGAACCCGTCCTGGTTCCTATAAGGCTTCAAAGAACAATAGGGCGAGAGGATTGCCAATGTACAAACTAGCATATACCGCTAGGCCCTAAAAGTCCAAAAAGATCTGGGCTGGATGGATAAAATCTGTATCTGGAGACATAGAGATGTAGTATGGGAGGTGGTGAGAGTACTCTACGTGTGGAACTGGACAGATGGGTACATTGTTTCTTTATAAAGGTTTTTATTATTTCCTTGTAAACTTCCTATAACTATAGCTCACGCCAAAACCTGTCAACTGTTTGCTTTTAAATGCTCAAATGTAGCAAATAAATTTTTTCCTTTCACAAGGAGTTGCCAGCTCTTCTCTCTTATAGATGTAGGGCCCACCCCAAATCTAGGGGGCGCCATTTCAAATTTAAGGGAAGCCTGGGCCAATATTTGGGGCTAGACCTATTTGATTAGCACAAATTTGCCTCTGTTCTGGGTATGGTACTGCTTGGTAGTTTCCCTTGTTCCTGCAGGGTGTTGCCATCGAGGCCTTATGTTGGAACACAGGTGTAAAATGGTGTGTTGGGTGTCCCTTGTCGGCAGCGGAACAGAGGGAGTGGTGACCCCGCTGTGCATGCTGGGGAGGTATACTTAAAGGGCAGATGCCATTTTCTGGGGCCCTTTGCCTCGTGGCCCTCCTGGCGTGAGGTTGTGTGCCTGACTTTGAGGCTACGTTGGCCAGGAGTTGCTTCGCTGTTTAGTAGGCCCAGCTATGCTGGCTGGGGCCTGCAATCCAAAAAGGGGATCCCAAGCTGTCTGTCCACAAGGGAGGAAGCTGTCTTAATGAAGGAAACAGGGGGAGGACCTGCCCTGGAGGAGACCGGCAAAGTGCTAGTGTCATGGGTGAGGCCTGGTGACCAAATTAAGGAGGGACCTGCTATATTGAAAGCCCTGCAGTCTGCCGGTATCGGCTTAAAGGCTCTTCAACTGCACGGTTGGAAGTTCGGGACTTTAAAATCCTGTGGCAGAGGATTCCTGGACGCATCCACGTACATTCAAAGGTATGTGGCAGAGACCAAGTTCATTCCAAGAGGTCTATGGCAGAGACTGTCTGGACATTAGTTTGTGCATCATCTCTGCTGCTAGGCCAAGTGAGAGGGGACTATCCGGGTGAGGAGTTCCCACTCGATAGCTGAGAGTGGAGACCGATTGAATATTTTTGAACATTCTGCACCGTGTACCTGAACCTTCCCCTGCTCTTCTCCTCCCTTCTACAAGTTACCCTGCAGTAAAAATAAAGGCTGGCTGTTGAAGGTTTTACATCTGTCTGCACATTGAATTTTATTGGACTTTCCCATCCTGACAACGAAGCTATAAAGGTAACGTGCACACCCAAAATTTAACCAGCAGCTCCTGCGCCCACTTCCTGAGCTGTTCCTTTGCTCCAATCTTGGCTTTTCCTCCTCAGACTCAGCCACTGAGTACCTATGGTCACAAAGAGACATTTCTGTGGGTTGTCCTGTCATTGCTGTGCAGCTGCTGAAACATAGGTAGTATAGGGAGCGCATGCGCGGGGTCTAGCTGCACGGTAATGCGGCACTAGAGCTCCGCTCCGTGGGGTGGATGGATCGCGGGTGAAATTGAATTTTTAATCACCGCACATCGCTGGGACCAGCTGGATATCATCCCTGGAGGTGAGGAGAAGCCTTACATACCAAAATGGTACTCGGGGGTGCCAGGAATAAAGGGAAATCTAATCCTGTCAGCGCAGCACAGCAGCCAAAGGGCTCAATGAAAAAGGCGCCATTCACCTCAGGTACCTCAGAGACAAGCGCTGCAGGGAACAGCAAGCAGCGCTTGTCACAGGGAAAAAAGCCATCAGCATCCTTCAGTGTCCTGAGCACAGATAGTGAGGAGGATAATATGTCTACATTAACGCAATTACCTACAATAAATGCCACTGTCCCCTCAGAGATCCTAAAGCAATTTGAGAGAATGCTCAATAAGGCACTGCAACGCACCTCAGAACAGATTACCACAAACCTGACTAAGGAAATTAGAGACCTAGGTAGCCGCACTGAAACTCTGGAGGCAAAAATGGATGAAATAGAAGTTTACACACAGGGTTGTCAGTCAGAAATAGATATATTGAAGGAAGAAAACATGGAACTCCATAGTAAATTGGAAGATTTTGAAAACCGCGCCAGAAGATCGAATTTAAGATTTAGGGGACTTCCAGAATCAGTTCTTGACCTCTCAGGTACCATCTTGGCGTTATGTCAGGAATTAGTACCAGGACTTGATGTTCAGAGACTGGAATTTGATAGGATTCACAGAGCATTAGCCCCTAAAAAAACGGATGGCCCCCCTAGGGACATAATAGCTAAATTCCATTACTATAGGTCAAAGGAGCAGGTTTTGGAAGCAGCTAGGGCGAAAGGTAATCTCATATTTCAAGGCCATACTTTTCAAATATTCGCTGACTTATCACAGCTGACTATCACCAAAAGGCGCGCTATGAAGCCCCTTTTAGTGGAACTGCAACAACGAAATATCAAATACCAATGGGGGTTCCCCTTTTCATTACGATTTACATTCCAGGGAGCTAAAATAGTGTGTAGGACACCCGATCAATTGCACCAAGCCTTAATTGATCTAAAGATCATTGACATCAGTAATACACACAGCTCCTCACGCAGACGCACAGCATCAGCATCATCTCGTAATGGCACCACTCCACATGAGAAGAATAATGGCATACATCATACAAACAAGCGTGGCCGGTTTGTACCACAGCCCCAAGATCAGGAGGATACCATGGACTGATTAATCTTTGGAAAACTTTATGATTATTTTTCTCTCATGCTCATAAGACTGCCTAGTGAGATGAAGGGAAAACAGACAGAATCTACAACAGGATGATTTTTAGTTTTATTTTTGTTTTTTCATTCTTATTTCTATATTTATTTTTATTTTTCATTTCAGTTTTTCTTAACTGTTTCTTCTTTATCTGCTTTTACTCTTTCCCTTTTGCTCTAATTGGATTTTTATTATTATTTTTATTTTTACCATCTTTTGCGGATCAAATCTTCCGCTCCTCTTTCCTCTCTTTTTTGCTCAACAACTTTAGTTTGTTGATTTGTTGATTGATTTTGATTTCTTTTTATCTCTCTATTTCCATCTTAATCTTTCATTACACAACATTCTTAAACCATCCTTCCTCCTGCATTGTGGCCTCTTCCCTCCCCCTTGCCAATTGGTGGGGCGGAGGGAGGGGTGAGGCATTGAAGCTAGATGTGCCCGCAGTAAGGCACCTTATACACCTGCGGACAGCTATTGTTTCTTATTCCTTAAGACGCATTATAAGATCCTCCTTAAACAAGCTCTTTTATTAATCTTATTAATTTATAATTACACTACTTGTATTTTACATCATATTGTTCCCCCTCATGCATTGGCAGCTCGTTCTGCTCCTAATTGAGTGGCAAACCAAGAAATATGGAATCTGTTATGATTAGTTATATGTAGTATAGATACTTCATTTAATATATGGTTGAGTTAAAAGTTCCACTCCCACATGTACTATAGTACAATACAATAGATCCTGTGCGGGTAGAATGCACAGACATATTTGACCCTTTTTTGTGCACTGCACTCAGGTTAACTTTTTTCTTCCTTTTCCCCCTTACATATGTATATTCCCTTAGTCAGTTTAACTAAGGATATTTTGTCTCGGCACACACTTTTTACCCACTTATTAGATAAAAGATCCTTAGCAGTGTCCCATATGACATGGTAACACGGCTATACCGTGTATTAACATCTATTACAGGTGAACACTTGTACATACGCCCGACGGTCTTCCACCTCACGGAAACTACTTGTGCTCCTTAATGATCTTCTCGGTTCCCCGCACTAATTTGCGGGGAATTGATGAGATCCCCTTTTCCCCTGGCGGGGGCAGTTTCGCCCCGTCACGGGTAAACACGATGGACATTACTGGTCTGATGTTGAATGTATATTTTCTAACTTTTTTTGTGTTTTCCTCCCCTTTCAAGGTTAAATACCCTATAGTTTTCTTTCCTTTTTCCATCCCTAAGTCTGCAGGGATTGGGTCGGTCAGCTGTTCTTCGATTTGTAATGGTAAGATGAGCAGTGAGGTAAAACTATCATGGCACCACTAAACGTATTATCGCTGAATGTACAGGGATTGAATGTACCACAGAAAAGAACTAAGGCGTTTAGAACGTTTCAGGCTAAAAAAGCTCATATAGTCTGTTTGCAGGAGACCCACTTTACTACAAGCACAACTCCTAAATATTTCAACCCCTCATACCCTCAAGTCTATACTGCCCCAGCCTCAGTTAAAAAACGGGGCACGCTAATTGCATTCCATCGTACCACTCCTTTCACTTTACGAACGGAAATAAAAGATCCGCAGGGTAGATACCTCATATTAATAGGACAGGTGTTTGATTCGGAGATCACAATAGTTTCTTATTATGCTCCAAACCTCAACCCAGTACCATTCTTATCACATCTATTTCAAATGCTTAACACACACAAAAGGGGGACTCTCCTCATTTGTGGGGACTCTAATCAAGTCCTTCTTCCATTTCTGGATAAATCCCCCTATGTCCCGCCTAAACGTACGAATACAGGCTCCCTTTCCACTTTATTGGCTAAAAACAACTTAGTAGATACTTGGAGAGAGCATAACCCCACTAAACGAAACTACACGCACTTTTCACATCCACACCAATCATTCAGTCGAATTGATCACATATTTGTGACAATTGGTATGGCTCCAGAAATATTAGGTTCCAGTATAGTACCCATCCCTTGGTCGGATCATGATGCGGTATTTACTACAATAGCATCTACTATTCCGAAAAACCGTGATCCTACCTGGTACCTTCCTGAGATAATTCTAAAACACCCTGCTCATTGCCCAGTGATTAAACAAGCACTGAAAGAATATCTTGATATCAATTCTAGTCCAGATATATCCCCGATTACGTTATGGGAAGCTCACAAACCGGTCCTCAGAGGAGTATTCCAACGACAAATAGGGATCCTAAAAAGAGAAAGGATTTTGATGGCAAATAAACTAGAAGCGGAATATAATGCAGCATTTCAGGCCCTTCAAAGTCACCACTCTCACGCTAATCGATTTCAACTAGACAAAGCGCGCTTAGAATACGATCTATTCTTAACTGATGCAGCGAATAGGACTCTTAATAGATCAAGACATACTTTTTATAAACAAGCCAATAAGCCAGGAGCATATTTAGCTAGAGCCCTTAATAAACTTGATAAAAATTATAAACCCATAAAATTAAAAATAGCTAATCAGATGTTTTCCAGTAATCCTCTTAAGATAGTACAAAAATTTAGCTCACACTTGAAGACTCTTTACTCGGAATCCACAGAATTTAATACTTCGGAAGCAAACACCTTTTTTGCTCATGTTGACCTTCCACAATTAAGTCAATTGCAGAAAATACAATTGGAAGAACCCATTACGAAAGATGAGGTTGCTTTGGCCATTCATGAACTGAAACTTAATAAAAGGCCGGGGCCTGATGGGTTCTCGGCGAATTATCTTAAAACCTTTTCTGACTTACTATCACCCAGACTAGCTGAGGCCTTCAACAACTTGTTAGAACAGAAAACTTTCAGGCCTGAATCTTTGTTAGCAACGGTCTGCATGATTCCCAAACCACATACAGATGACACGCTATGTACTAATTATAGGCCCATATCTATGCTCAACGTAGACATAAAATTATTAGGCAAAATTTTGGCTACTCGTTTAAACGGTTTTATCGGTAATCTTATAAATCGTGATCAGGTAGGCTTTATGCCTTCAAGACAAGCAGGTGATAATGTCCGCAGAGCGTGTCTCTTAGCACACATAGCTAAAAAAAGGGGTATACCGGCATGTTTTCTCTCTTTGGATATCAAGCAGGCGTTTGACTCTGTGTCCTGGGCATACTTGGAGTTTACACTACAGAAATGGGGCTTTGGTCCTAACTTTATTAATTGGATTTTGGCATTATATAATAACCCGAAAGCATATGTTAAGTATGCGGGATACAGGTCAGACGTGTTTGAGGTCAGAAGAGGAACGCGTCAAGGTTGCCCACTATCCCCGTTATTGTTTGCCCTTCTTATAGAGCCACTTGCACAAAAAATTAGATCTGACCCTACTATATTAGGCATAGAGTTAGGGGGATACAAGCACAAACTATGCATGTTTGCAGATGACATACTCCTATTTCTTTCATCACCTCAAGTCACTGGTCCAAATCTCATCCCAATACTTACCAAATTCGCATCGTTTTCAGGTCTAGCTATTAACCCCAAGAAATGTGTAGCTTTAAATATATCTCTTTCAGCTATGGAATTAAGTGCAGCAAAAGTAGGTCTACCGTTTCTTTGGTCTGAAAAAAGCATCCCTTATTTAGGAACACAAGTTACAGCAAACACATCTGACTTGTTTACTTATAACTACCCTCCGCTCCTGAAACAAGTAACGGAATTGATTGGATTCTGGTCCCAGCTCCCATTGTCCTGGATGGGTAAGATCAATGCGATCAAGATGACGATATTGCCAAAATTTTTATATCTTTTTAGAGTGCTTCCGAGTCCGATACCGGCTTATTTTTTGAGGGCACTACAAAAAAGAATGTCAACCTTTATATGGGGAACATCTAGACCCAGATTAAAAATGCAAATCTTGTATCTCCCCAGAACACGGGGAGGGCTAGGGGTTCCAAATTTTACGAATTATTACAGGGCAGCGCAAATATCTACCCTGGCTAAATATCACGCTAAAAAGGAAACACCACTATGGGTGGCAATTGAGGCAACTGAATGTGATCCCATCCCTATAGCTAATTTGTTATGGATTCCTCCTAGACTACGTAAGAAAATTGACAATCCCATTATTAGACACTCTCTCTCGATATGGGATAATTATAAATCTAAATATTCATTGGTGTCCCCTCTTAACCCACTGCTATCCTTTTACAAAAATCCAGCATTCTATCCGGCATGGATCTATCCTAATACATTCAAGGCATGGGTTAGGAAGGATTGTATTTATATTTATAATTTTTTGGATTCCTCTGGTATTATGTCTTTCCCAACAATATGTAAAAAATATGATATCCCTTCATCAGAATTATTTAGATACCTCCAAATAAAAAATTTTGTGGAAACCCATGTAACTTCCACGACGCAGACTAATCAAATAACCCCCTTCGAATACATTTGTAAAGATAATCCGCATGTTAGAGGTGTGATTTCGACATTATACGTACAGTCACTATCCATTGATACCTCAACAAAATTACCCTATGTACTGAAATGGGAGATCGACTTGGGTAAGGAACTAAGTACCTCGGAATGGTGCCAAATATGGCGGAACACTAAGTCGGCCTCCTCGAATGTTTTAGCGCAGGAAACGAACTATAAGGTACTGTCTAGATGGTACTTGGTACCGAATAGGATAGCTAAATATGCCTTAGATTATGATGGTCATTGTTTTCGGGATTGCAACACTGAGGGCACATACTTTCATGTTTGGTGGACGTGTCCGATAATAAAGAAATTTTGGAACAAAATTTTTAAGATTGTGAATGCACTAACTGATTTGAACATACCCCCAGAACCTAAAATGGCACTTTTAAATCTGAAGCCCGATACTTTAACACACGCACAATTTAGATTACTAACGCAACTTTTTACGGCAGCCAAACAGACCATAGCAAAAGCCTGGAAGACATCACGTATCTCAACGACTGAAACGATGAACAGAATGAATGTTGCTATGACACATGCCAAAATGGATGCGTTAGATACAGACACGCTCACCAACTTTGAATCACTATGGGCCCCATGGATACAATATGTATT
The DNA here is from genome assembly GCF_905171775.1 of Rana temporaria. Classification (NCBI taxonomy): domain Eukaryota; kingdom Metazoa; phylum Chordata; class Amphibia; order Anura; family Ranidae; genus Rana; species Rana temporaria. The sequence goes on along the minus strand of NC_053495.1, from coordinate 122,677,234 downwards.
TCCAGACCATTTTAATGAACATGTATTACTGCCATGGTAGCTTTCCTTCATGACCATAACCGTCGTATGTTCCCACTTTGGTGTCGAACAAAGACCCATCCCTGCAGACTTCCTTTCCTGTCCCCTTCCCCACTTCCTATTCCCCTCCTTTATTTTTACTTTTTGTTACCCTTTTTTCGGTCTGATTTGTATAAGGGGGTTCAACCATGGACCTACCATTGGCTTTGAAAAGGCTAGGAATTCTAGACTTTACTGGTTGATAATTAATATTGTTATCTTAAATAAGATAGTATTGTCTTTTATAATTTACTCATCAGCCAATGTAATTACTAATATAAACTTTATACATTGCTGTATTAGTTGCTGAAACTGTTTCAAGTTGTTAATGAAAGTGACTGGCTAATAATTGTTTCTTGCAACGCATATGAAGATGATGCTATGTGCTAATTTTGCGACATACTAACCACCATTATATTGTAACACATGTATGCTTCATGTTTAACTTACTTTAAGCCTAATAAAGATACATTTGACACGGAAACATAGGTAGTATAATTGCCTTTGCCGAGCTACATACATTTAGACAGAAGCATATTGTTTTCTGGAATTTTCAAATTTGATTTTGTCAGGTGGAAAGTCAACTTTATAGGCAATATTAATTTCTGTCCCCCCCCCCCCCCATACACACACAGGCCTGGATTCAAGAAGCAATTGCGCCTGTGTAACCAATGTGCAATTCTACCTGAATCCAGCCCACTGTTTTTAACAGTTCTGGCTCTTGAAGTATCCATTATGCTGAATCAATATTATTTAGGTTCTTAGATTAACAATCAATAGTTGAATTTTTTTATAGGGCAGTAATAGTTAAAGTCACCACAGAACACAAATACATAATAAAACCTTTTAATAAAATGTAATTTTAGTGTCCTGTCTTGCAATGTCTAATTTGTCAAAAGGGTTCAGGAAAATGTGAAATGTTTGAGTAGTGCAGAAAGAACTCTTCAACCTGCAGCCCTGGTTCTCTGTGCTCTGTAAGGTATTTTTGAAATTCAGTTTTTATCTATCTTTTTACGCACTCATCAGTAAGCAGCATCTAGAAGGAACGAGTCAGTGTCACACTGAGCAGTGTCCCAGCGTGATCCGCCGTAATGACCTGCCAGGAACGAAGGCAGCTATCTCTCACTCTGAAATGTCCTGGGGGAACCTCCTTCTGAATTTTCAAATAAGTCCTTTGGCAAGCAGCCTCACTCAATTTAAATATCCTTTCAAGCCATGGAAGAATTTCTATCTGAAAATGTATCTTCATTTGTAGTTTTGTTTCTGACCTACTGACCTGAAAATAACAAGGTGTTTTGTAAACCCTTCACCTTCCAAAAGGAAGAAGAAATGCACCTTGAGATCACAGAATTAGAGTGTCACAACTTGTTAGCGATTGTTTATAGAAGGCTGCAGTCAGCCACAAATATTACATTTTGCTGAAACATTACACGGGCATGGGGGACTGGAGATAGCTGCTTGTTTGTTCTTTTTTTAAATCTCAACAGATATCTGGTTCAGGTTTCTTGATACAGGTTAGGTTTGCATTTAAAGTGGACCGTTATCTCCCATCACAAAAAATGCATGCTCATATAAAATATTTTTAAATTCATTAGTTTAACCACTTAAGGACTGCCCCACCTACATTAACCACTTGCTTACTGGGCACATATACCCCTTTCCTGCCCAAGCGAAATTTCAGCTTTCGGCACTGTCACGCTTTGAATGAAAATTGCGCGGTCGTGCGACGTGGCTCCCAAACAAAATTGACGTCCTTTTTCCCCCACAAATAGAGCTTTCTTTTGGTGGTAGTTGATCACCTCTGCGTTTTTAATTTTTTGCGCTATAAACAAAAAAACAGCGACAATTTTTAAAACAAATCTATATTTTTTACTTTTGCTATAATAAATATCCCATTTAAAAAAAAAAAAATTCCCAGTTTAGGTCGATATGTATTCTTCTACATATTTAAAAAAAAAAAAAAAAATCGCAATAAGCGTATAGTGATTGTTTTGCGCAAAAGTTATAGCGGCTACAAAATAGGGCATAGAATTCTGACATTGTTTTTATTCTTTTTTTTTTACTAGTAATGACGATTATCTGCGATTTTTGTCAGGACTGCGATATTATGGCAGACACATCGGACAGTTTTGACACCATTCACATTTATGCAGCGAACAGTGCTATAAATATGCACTGATTACTGTATAAATGTGACTGGCAGGCAAGGGGTTAACACTAGGTGACGAGGAAGGGGTTAAATGTGTTCCCTGGGAGTGATTCTTACTGTGGGGGGAGGGGGGACTGACTGGGGGAGGAGACTGATCTGTGTCCCTATGTACAAGGGACACAGCATCGGTTTCCTCTCCCTGACAGGACGTGGATCTCTGTGTTTACACACAGAGATCCACGTCCTTGGCTGTGTAATGGGCGATCGCGGGCACGTGGCGGACATCGCGGCCTCCAGGCACGCGCATCGGCATCTCAGTGACGTGCCGGGCATGCACGTGTGCTGCCAGCGGTGCTCACGTGCCCCCAGTGGCTGGGGGAGCCGAGCCGGAAAAAGACGGCCTCCCATCATTGTAGAGCCACCTTGTGGCCATCTTTTTACAATGGCCCGGATCTGAAGAAGTTAACTATGGCACGGTGGCCCTTAAGTGCAAAATCACGTACCTGTATGTGATTCTCATGCATTGCTCTGTTCTGTTTGTGGGGAAAAAAAAGGACATAATTTTTATTCATTTTTTGGGTACAGCGTCGCACGACCACACAATTGTTAGTTAAATCAACGCAGTGCTGTTTCCCAAAAAATGGCCTGGTCTAAAGTGGGTAAAACTTTCTGGAGCTTTAACAAATATTTTTTGCTTTTATTTAGAAATTACTGTTTTTACACATCCTGGTTGAATGAGGCACTGGTGATGTAACCATGACCTCACAGTGACATCCTGGGAAGGTTACATCACAAGTACCCTCCCATGTGCACTGTCATATGTTCTAGGAGGCAGACCCAGAGCTATAGGAAGTAAAATGAGATAGATTTATGTGTCCTTAGAAAAAGATGCCACTGGGAGAGGAATAGGGAAGAAGATAAAAAGAAGGTATGTAAATAAAAACCCTTTTTAAATAACTTTATTTGTAGGTTAGAAGAGTAATAATTATCTTGCGCCAATGTTTTTTTAATTAAGAATAAAATAAGCAAAAATCTAAGGGCCAGATTCTTGTAGTTTGGCGTATTTTTGTGCGGGTGTAACATTATTTACGTTACGTTATTTACGCTATTTACGTTACGCCTCCGCAACTTAGACAGGCAAGTGATGTATTCTCAAAGCACTTGCTGTGTAAGTTGCGGCGGCGTAGCGTACTGTAAATAGGCCGGCGTAAGCCCGCCTAATTCAAATTTGGAGCAGGGGGGCGTGTTTTATGTAAATAACTTGTGACCTGACGTGATTGACGTTTTTCACGAACGGCGCATGCGCCGTCCGTGGAATATCCCAGTGTGCATTGCTCCAAAGTACGCCGCAAGGACGTATTGGTTTCGACGTGAACGTAAATGACGTCCAGCCCCATTCACTGACGACTTATGCAAACAACGTAAAATATTCAAAATTTGACGCGGGAACAACGTCAATACTTAACATTGGTACGCCGCATGTACGCCTCATATAGCAGGGGTAACTTTACGCCAGGAAAAGCCTAACGTAAACGGCGTATCTGTACTGCGTCGGCCGGGCGTACGTTCGTGAATTTGCGTATCTAGCTGATTTACATATTTCTAGGCGTAAATTAGCGTACACGCCCCTAGCGGCCAGCGTAAATATGCAGTTAAGATCCGACAGCGTAACAGACTTACGCCGGTCGAATCGAATAGAAATCAATGCGTAACTGATTCTAAGAATCAGGCGTATAGATACGACCGCCCAGACTCAGAGATACGACGGCGTATCTGGATATACGCCGTCGTATCTCCTTTGAGAATCTGGGCCTAAGCCGCTACCCCAAAACTGAGTGAATATTCACTAGGGCAAATTTGGAAAATGTAGGTGGGGGCGCTAATGAGAACAATCGCGTGAATTAATTGCACACATAGGGCCAGATTTTCATACATTAACGTTGCTCCTGGGCAGCGTAACGTATGTGCTGTACGCTACACCGTCGTAGGTTTACAGGTTTACATCCTGATTCTCAGAACACTTACCTGTAAACTTGCGGCGGTGTATCGTTAATTCGCTTGGCGCAAGCCCGCCCAATTCAAATGGGACGGGCACCATTTAAATTAGGCGCGCTCCCGCGCCGAGCGTACTGCGCATGCTCCGTCGGGTAAATTACCCGCCGTGCATTGCGCTAAATGACGTCGCCCCGACGTCATTTGCTTAGACGTTTACGTAAATGGCGTCCAGCGCCATTCACGGACGTCTTACGCAAACAATGTATTTTTTTTTAACTTCGACGCGGGAACGACGGCCATAGTTAACATTGGTTGCCCCTGCTAATAGCAGGGGCAACCTTACGCGTCGCGTACGCTACGGAAACAACGTAAATTCTCAGCGTCAGACGGTTCGGGAATCTCGCGTACTTACCTCATTTGCATAGACGAGGAAAACGACGATGCGACACCTAGCGGCAGGAAAAAAAAATACTTTTAAGATCTGACAGCGTAACAGCCTTACGCATGTCAGATCTAATGGGTATCTATGCGCAACTGATTCTAAGAATCAGTCGCATAGATACCCGGGGCCAGATGAGGAGTTACGACGGCGCTAATGGTGTTGCGCCGTCATAACGCCTTTGAGAATCTGGCCCATAGATACTATAAAAACTAGGTATAGGATATATAACTAAAGTGCACCAGCCTACCTAAGTGCAAAATTACACTGATCAAAGAAATTAAAGGAACACTTTGAAAACATATCAGATCTCAACGGGCAAAAATCTCATGCTGGATATCTATACTGATATGGACTGGGTAATGTGTTAGGAATGAAAGGATGGCACATCATTTGATGGAAATTTAAATTATCCACCTACAGAGGGCTGAATTCAAAGACACCCTGAAAATAAAAGTGAAAAAATTATGCATAAAGCTAGTCCATTTTGCTGAAATTTCATTGCAACAACTCAAAATGGTCCTCAGTAGTTTGTATGGCAACAAGTGCTTACATGCATGCCTGACAACATTAAAGCATGCTCCTAATGAGATGACGGATGGTGTCCTGGGGGATCTCCTCCCAGGTCTGGACCAGAGCATCATTGAGCTCCTGAACAGACTGAGGTGCAACCTGGCGTCACCGGATGGACCGAAACATAATGTCTCAGAGTTGTTCTTTTGGATTTAGGTCAGGTGAGCGTGGGGGCCATTCAATGGTATTAATTTCTTCATCCTCCAGGAACTGGCTGCATGCTCTCGCCACATGAGGCCGGACATTGTCGTGCACAGGAGGAACCCAGGACCCACTGGGGTCCTACGACAGCGGACAACCAGAGGGACCACAAAGGGGACATGTATCAATGCAAACATTTTTTTTTTTAAAACAATAGTTTTTTCCGGAGCCGTGATTTTACTAATGTGAACCATACCAAGCCACATACCCTTAACACCCCAAAGCACAATGTCCCCATGTTGCCTCTTCATGGCAACCCTGGGCTGTGGTTGTCGGGTCTGCGGGGGGCTTTCAGAATTCGGGAAGTCCCTTTAACAAGGGGGACTCCAGATCCTGCCCCCCCCTCCTGCAAATGAGTATCGGGTACATTATACCCCTACCCATTTCCAAATAAAAAGTGTCAAAAAGTAAAAACCACAACAGACAGTTTTTGACAATTCTTTTATTATGACTCGGCCCGCCCCCCGTGCCAATGGAAATTCGGGGCTCAGGTAAGTAAAACGGGGGGCTTTGGGGACCAGACACTGCAAGGTGTTTTTTCACCTTAATGCATAGGATGCATTAAGGTGAAAAAACACGTAGGTTTACAAACCCTTTAAGCCGAAACATTTTTTTTTTCTTATTTTCAAAATATTTCTTAAATCCTTTTGCCATCTGTGAAAATAAATCCCTCTAAAGTGAAGGAATCTCTAGTGCCCTCCTTGGAAGATTTCCCCTCTGTTCCTGTTTTGGGAACAGCCTAAAATTTGGGATTTCCTTTTACTTTTCACCTTTGGTGATAAAAGTGATCAGGAGAGATAGAGAGGGTGAATATCCCTATAAGGGGGACAGACAGCAAAAAAACAAAAAAAACAAAGGTTATTTTAAAGCCCTGTACACACGATCGGATATCTGATGGAATCTAATCCGATGGATTTTTTCGTCGGATATCCAATGAAGCTGACTTTCATCAGTCTTGCCTACACACCATCAGTCAAAATGTGTCCAACGTGGTGACGTAAAACACTATGACATGCTGAGAAAAATAAAGTTCAATGCTTCCGAGCATGCGTGAACTTGATTCTGAGCATGCGTGGATTTTTGACCGATGGACTTCCACACAGACGATCGTTTTTTTTCTATCGTTTTTTTATCCATAGGATAAATTAAAAGACATGTTCTATTTTTTTTCACCGATGGAAAACTAACCGATGGGGCCCACACACGATCGGTTTGTCCGATGAAAACGGTCCATCAGTCTGTTTTCATCAGACAAAACTATCGTGTGTACAGGGCTTTAGGCATTCGGTACCTGCAACAAATAAGAAAGCCACGCTGTTCTTTCTCTTCTCTCCTGTGCCATATGCTACATGTAATTTTGCAACCAGCTACCCTCTCAAGACCAGGGATTCTCCTCTGTCAGGAAAAAAAAAATCAACAGAAGCAACTTATCAGTGTGTTTACTCAGGATATGTAAATGCTCCCCAGTGTCTGGTCTGTGTGATTCTACTGGAAACAAACATGTAAGTAAACAAGCTTGATCGTGCAAGTATTTTTGAGCTTATTTAATGCAATAAAATAAAACAAAAATATATAGAAAAAACTTGTAGTCCTTCACAATTGAAAAATAAGCTTTCAAACATTGAATAGGGTACAACATCCCAATCAGCATGAAATACCAAGCAAGGATACGGTGCTTTGCAACTAGGCTCCACTACACCCAACATGTTTCATCTAAATGGATATCATAAAGGGTTGTGAAATAGACACTGTTCCGTTTTGTTTTTGTTTGTTTTTTTTAGAATTAAACTACTATACTATTACTGTATTAGTAATATTATAAATGCCAATGGCATTACACAAATATTGTTTAAAAAGCACCAAACTATTGACGTCAGCAATATTATCATTCATGAAAAAATGTAATAATCATCAGAGTCAATATGCATCATTAATCATAGGGGCAGGTCTGAAATGGAAAAAAAAGCCCTGCCAAGATGGCCACTACCCCCCTCCCCCCCTTTTATTTTTTATTCCCCCCTCCCCTTCTTCCTCCCTTCCCTGCTCGTGGCTCACTTATTTCAATGCTCTTTGTCTGGGAATTGCTGCCTCCCTGGGTCTATGTACCCTATTTGATATACCATGGGGCTTGCGCCCTATCTCATGTACTGTGTGTATGATGTACCCTGCTTTCTTGTTTTATTGCTTGTAATGTGTCTTGCACCTTCGTTGACTCAATAAAGACCAACCTTGTTTGTTAAAAAAAAAAAAAAGATGGCCACTACCACACAAGACCACATTGGTGACTAATCCTTTGCCTCTATTTACCCTAATGGGTACAGATTCCACAGTTAAGATCCTCTTTAAATGTCAGATGTTCTATATGTGTAGATAGTGGCGTAGAGTGGGTTATCAGTGCCAAAGCTAGTAATTTGCGCCCCCTAACCCGTGCACTGTGAATGGAGAGGACTGGGGTCCTTAATAATCTGTCACAGCATAGCAGCCAGTTAAGAAAGAAATAAAGAAAGAAAGAAGGAAGGAGAGAAGTCCACAAAGCCCCCCTTACATCAGAGTCCCTTTTTTATTAGAGTATGCACTGTGAGCCAGGAAGGAGAGACAAAGGAGGGGGGAGACTCACATGGCATGGATAGACTTTTCTTTATCTGGTTGCTGGCCTTCAAATTTCCCTCCCACACATCTCCTTCTCTGAGCACAACACTGCCGGTGAGTGTGGGCGAGGCAGACATAGGAGGAGAGGGCAGGAGAAGGAGCAGAACCATCTCTTTTGTCCATCTACCATCCGTTGGGAGGGAGAGGGAGAACTGTTAGCAGTGATTCTGGGCCGTGAGAGAGACTCTCTCAACTCAGAGCCCTGCAGCCGCTGGAGAGCTACAGCTTGACCTCCTGGGCCTTCCCCCCAGTGGCATCAGAGCCGCCCCACCTTCCCCGCTACTAGAGCACAGGCAGCTGCTGCTGGATGCAACACACAGTGCTCTGCGGTTCTCCTGTGCTATGCACACTCTCTCAATCCAGCATGAGCCCGCTCTCTGTCATCCAGCACCCCTCTTAATGTTGCGCCTGGGACAACTGCACTAGCTGCCCCCCATGCTATGCCACTGTGTGTAGATATGACCATTTTAACATATAAGAAATGTACAAAAAAATGCTATTTACTATCTATCTACAAAGAAATAATATTGTTGTATATGCATTGTCTCTCACTACTGCCACCATCCAAATATACAAACAACAATACTTAAAGTGTAAAGAATTATCACTCCAAAGTGGCGCTGTGATTTGACCCTATTATAGGCTTTCACCCATGGTAACCAAAAATTCCATAAATAAAGTCCACCAAAATTGTGCAAATTAAAAAAGTATTGAGATCTTTTCCTGTTGAGATAAGTATACATCACACACCAACTCATATGCACTGGTGATCCCTCTCCCACAGCAGGTATAAACTCACCAAATCACAATGCCTCCCACTCCAATGGTTGGCATAAAGCACTTATGTGAATATCCAGCCGTTCGGGTATGAAATGTCGCCAAGTATTTTCCACGGATTCATAAATGGCCATTATCAGGTGAAAATAGCAAAGCTATTCTGTGCCAGTTCGCTTTTCTTGGTGAAAGGGATTGTCTTCTCAGCAATGTTCTTTTCTTCCTTGTATAGACCCAGATGTGTGTGTGTGCATAACCATTTTCAGATCTCTTTAGGTTTTGGCTCTGGCTGGGCCACTCAAGGACATTAACGGAGTTGCCCCATTGCCACTCCTTTGTTATCTTGGCTGTGTGCTTAGGGTGTGCTTAGGGTGTGCATAGGGTTGTTGTTCTGTTGGAAGATGAACCTTCGCCCCAGTCTGAGGTCCAGAGCACTCTGGAGCAGGTTTTCATCAAGGTTGTCTCTCTGCATTGCTGCATTCCTCTTTTCCTCAATCCTGACTAGTCTCCTAGTTTCTGCCGCTGAAAAACATCCCCACAGCATGATGCTGCCACCACCATGCTTCATTGTAGGGATGGTATTGGCCAGGTGATGAGCTGTGCCTAGTTTCTTCCAGACATGATGTTTGCCATTTAGGCCAAAGAGTTCAATCTGTTTTATCAGAACAGAGAATTTTGTTTCTCACGGTCTGAGAGTCCCTCATGTGCCTTTTTGCAAACTCCAGGCTGACTGTCATGTGTCTTTTACTGAGGAGTGGTTTCCGTCTGGCCACTCTACCATACAGGCCTGATTGGTGGAGTGCTGCAGAGATGGTTGTTCTTCTGGAAGGTTCTCCTCTCTCCACAGAAACATGATGGAGCTCTGTCAGAGTGAGTGACCATTGGGTTCTTGGTCACCTCGCTGACTAAGGCCCTTCTCCCCTGGTCGCTCAGTTTGGCCGGGCGGCCCGCTCTAGGAAGAGTCTTGGTGGTTCCAAGCTTCTTTCATTTATGAATGATGGAGGCCACTGTGCTCATTGGGACCGCCAATGCTGCAGAAATTTTTCTGTACCCTTCATCAGATTTGTGCCTTGATACAATCCTGTTTCGGAGGTCTACACACAGATCCTTGAACTTCTTTGCTTGGTTTGTGCTCTGACATGCACTGTTAACTGCAGGACCCTAAAGCGGAGCTCCACCCTAAAGTGGAACTCCCACTGATCGCAACCCTCCCACCCTCCGGTGTCACATTTGACACCTTTCAGGGGGAGGGGGGTGCAGATACCTGTCTAAAGACAGATATTTGCCCCCCCCCCGTTGTGTTCTGGGAACACTCGGCTCCCAGAGCACAGCGGGAGCCAGTAAGCAGGCGCAGCGCGACTCATGCATGCGCCGTAGGGAACCAGGCAGTGAAGCCGGAGCGTTTCACTTCCTGGTTCCTTCACCGAGGGGGGCAGCAGAGTGATGAGCGATCGCTCGTCCTTTGCTGCGGACGGCGCTGGACTCCAGGACAGGTAAGTGGTGCCGATATTAAAAGTCAGCAGCTGCAGTATTTGTAGCTGCTGACTTTTAATATTTTTTTTCAGCGGACATCCGCTTTAAATAGACAGGTGTGTGCTTTTCCAAATCATGTCCAATCAACTGAATTTACCACAGGTGGACTCTACAATTAGGTTGTAGAGCTCAAAGGATGAGCAGTGGAAACTGAATGCACCTGAGTTTAATTTTGAGTGGCGTGGCAAAGGCTGTGAATACTTATGTACATGTGAATTTTTTTTTTTTATTAATTTGCAAAGATTTCAAACAAACTTCTTTCATGTTATTATGGGGTATTGTTTGTAGATTTTTAGGGAAAATAATGAATTTAATCCATTTTGAAATAAGGCTGTGACATAACAAAATGTGAAAAAGGGAAGTGCTGTGAATACTTCCTGGATACACTGTATATACACTTACCAGCCACTTTATTGGGAACATCTGTTCAATTGCTTGTTAACACATATGGATAATCAGCCATTCACATAGCAGCAACTCAATGCATTTATGCATATAGACGTGGTGAAGAAAACTTGCTGAAATTCAAACCAAGCATCAGAATGGGGAAGAATGGAAATTTGAGTAACTTTGAACGTAGCATGGTTGCTGGTACCAGATGGGCTGGTCCGAGTATTTAAAAAACTGCTGATCTTCTGGGATTTTCATGTACAGCCATCTCTAGGGTTTACAGAGAATGGTTAGAAAAAAAGAAAATATCCAGTGAGTGGCAGTTGTGTAGACGAAAATGCCCTGTTGATGTTTGAGGTTTGAGATAGAAAGGCACAACTTAATTAACCACTCCTTACAACCACAGTTTGCAAAATACCATCTCTGAACGAACAATACATCCAACCTTGAAGCAGATGGGCTGCAGCAGCAGAAGACCACACTGGGTGCCACTCCTGTCAGCTAAGAACAGGAAATTGAGGCTACGATTCACACAGGCTCACCAAAATTGCATAATAGAAGATTGGAAAAACGTTGCCTGGTCTGATGAGTCTCGATTTCACAGGCGACATTCAGATGGTAGGGTCAGAATTTGGCATAAGCAACATGAAAGTATGGATCTTCCTGCCTTGTATCAATGGTTCAGGCTGGTGGTGGTGTAATGATGTGGGGGATATTTTCTAGGCACACTTTGTACCAATTGAGCATTGTTTAAATGCCACTGCCTACCTGAGTGTTGTTCCTGACCATTTATGACTACAGTGTACCCATCTTCTGATGGCCTCTTCCAGCAGGATAATGCATCATGTCACAAAGCTCAAATCATCATGCGGCATACTCACGGCCGTTTTAATGTCCTAGAAAAAAAACGAAGTTTTTCTTGACGTGATTCTTGTCAAGCCTGCCTTGCATACACACGATCGTGAAAACAAAATGCTTGAGCAAAGCGCGGTGACGTACAACATGTACGGCGGGACTATAAAGGGAAGTGGCGCCACCCTTTGGACTGCTTTTGCTGATTTCGTGTTAGTAAAAGTTTGGTGAGAGACGATTTGCGCTTTTCAGTCTTCATGCTTTTCAGTCTGTTACAGCGTGACGAATGTGCTATCTCCATTACAAACGCTAGTTTTACCAGAACAAGTGCTCCTGTCTCATAACTTGCTTCTGAGCATGCACGTTTCTTTCCCGTCGTTAAAGCCTACACACGACCAGTTTCATGACGTAAAAAGCAACGACGTGAAAAACGATGAGAAAAATTAGAGCAGGTTCTAAATTTTTAATCCCCATTTTTCACGTTGAGAAACACAATCGTTTTTAATGACGAATAAAAAAAAAAATGGCATTTTTCTCGTCATGAAAAACCGTCGTGTGTATGCAGCTTTAGACTGGTTTCTTGTACATGACCAGGGGTCAAGTCCTGGGGGAAAAAGTGTGGGAACTTCCACCCAAGATCCACTCCCCCACCTAAAAAAAAAAAATGATACGCTCATATGCATAATTACTAAACCACATGTGTTTTTTTGACATTGCGGAGGTCTTTAAGCAATCCCGCGATAACTCGCGGCAGACCTCCGCAATGTCTCCTGGGAACAATGACAAATGCTCCCAGGAGACATTGCAGCATCGAGGAAGTGACGGAATACCCGCACACTACCCGATGAATCCATATACAGGAAGCGGCCAGTAACATAAAGGATTGCTAAGGTTCACCTGCCCCTGACACTGACTCGAGCTGGGCATCGCCGCTTAGTGAAGGATTGGCTCGGGTGGCTCGGCTGCTCTAGTCCTGCAAAGGGAACTGCGTTCCTGCTGTGAAAAAAGTGCAGGGACTCCGTTCCCGCGCGTTCCTGCAGGACTTGAGCCCTGTACATGACAATGAGGTCATTGTATTCCGATGGCCTCCACAGTCACCAGATCTCAATCAAAAGAGCACCTTTGGGATGTGGTGGAATGGAAGATTTGCATCATGTATGTGCAGCCAATAAATCTGCAGCAACTACATGATGCTATCATGTCAATATGGACCAAAATCTCTGAGGTATGTTTCCAACACCTTGTTGAATTTATGCCATGAAGAATCAAGGCAGTTTTGAAGGCAAAAGGAGGTCCAACCCGATGCTAGATAGGTGTACCTAATAAAGAGGCTGATAAGTGTATAAATATATATTGTTTTCCTTAGATTTTATGAAACAACCTCATAGCAGATCTTTCAATCTTTCAGTTAATGGATTTTTTCTTTTATGTTTACTGGTCCTTGAAGCCGTATGCTACCAGCGAGAAACACAAGGGGAGAGAAGAGAATCATCCATTAAGTGTTCTTTGTTATTTTACATATTCTAATCAGCTCCCCCTATCTTTCCTACTGGGAGCTTGGTCCAGCTCATTCTTTCAGAATTCCATTAGCTTAATTACAGATACATTTTAGATATATGTATTTTTTTTTTTTTATCTCTGTGTACTGTTTCGGTAAAAGAAAGACAAAGAACACCAGGGGGTCCAGGCACAGACTTCTTTTTGGATATACAGTACAGTATGTCTTAATAAAGATGAAAGAAAGATAATAATTGTTTTCTTTCCAAAATATGAATATAGAACGCTTAATCTCTCGTTTTATGTAATACAAATAAAAGGTATTATATGTTGTGAGACACTCATTATACAAAGTAATTTAGGATACTCATGCAAATAAATGTGTTGGTTTACTGCAATCATACAGTATCAGATAGAAAAACTTGATCACATATGGCCTTATTTAATAGTGTTTTTATTATTCAATTGTAAGATTGGGGTGATCAGACTCCAGCGGTAGGTGCGTTTTCCAGTGAGTACGCCAGTCCAGAACTGAGGGCCAGATTCTCGTACCTTTGCGGCGGCGCAACGTAACCCGTTTACGTTACACCACCGCAAGTTTTCAGTGTAAGTGCCTGATCCACAAAGCCCTCACCTGTAAACTTGCGGCAGTGTATCGTAAACACGTCTGGCGCAAGCCCGCCCAATTCAAATGGGGCGTGTACCATTTAAATTAGGTGCGCTCCCGCGCCGGACGTACTGCGCATGCTCAGTTTGGAAATTCCCGCGGTGCTTTGCGCGATGTGACGTCATTTTTTAGAACGGCGACGTGCGTAGCGTCCATTCGTATTCCCGGACGTCTTACGCCAAAACAAAAAAAAAATGAAATTCGACCCGGGAACGACGGCCATACTTTAACATGGCTCGACTAAAGTTAAGCCATGTTAAAGCAGGTGTAAATTTGCGACGGGAAAAAATTACTAGCGACGACGTAACGAATGCGAAAACCGTTGTGGATCGCCGTAAATGCTCATTAGCATACCCGACGCAGGAAAACAACGCAAACTCCACCCAGCGGCGGCCGAGGTACTGCATCCTAAGATCCGACGGTGTAAGTCAATTACACCTGTCGGATCTTAGGGCTATCTATGCGGAACTGATTCTATGAATCAGTCGCATAGATACTCTGAGAAATACAACAGCGTATCAGAGATACGTGTCGTATCTCTTCTGTGAATCTGGCCCTGAGTTTTTAAGGGCCTGATAGCCCACTTTTATTTAAAAGCGCAAAAGTTCACAAATACAACAGTATTTCTGCATCTTGCATACTCAACAGTTTAGCCTCCTGGCTTCCATACTTGCCATCCGGCTGTTTCAGGCCTTTAGCCTAGGCCTAAGTTCTGTTCCTCCGAACAAACAGTTTCCTAGGGATAAGCTCAAACCTAGCTTTCTCCTGATGAGGCCGCGTACACACGATCAGTCCATCCGATGAGAACGGTCAGAAGAACCGTTGTCATCGGTTAACCGATGAAGCTGACTGATGGTCTGATGTGCCTACACACCATAGGTTAAATAACTGATCGTGTCAGAACGCAGTGACGTAAAACACAACGACGTGCTGAAAAAAATGAAGTTCAATGCTTCCAAGCATGCGTCGACTTGATTCTGAGCATGCGCGGGTTTTTAACCGATGCTTTTGCATACTAGCGATCGGTTTTGACCAATTGGTTAGGCGTCCATTGGTTAAATTTTAAAGCAAGTTCTAATTTTTTGGACCGAAGGTTAACTGACCGATGGGCCCCACACACGATCGGTTTGGACCAATGAAAACGGTCCTTCAGTCCGTTTTCATCGGTTTTGACTGATCGTGTGTACGTGGCCTAAGCGTCTTGCTGCTCAATCATCAAACGACATCTGCTTCCTGCAGACATGCATGCTCTAGCTGCACCCATGAAGTGTCTCTGACTCCTCTCAGAGGGATTGGGAATCCACCTGATTCCCAGGAACAGACTTCCTGTCTGTAGGGTGGGGCTCTGAGCCATGTCAGGTCAGAACTAAACAGCCCAAGACACAGCTGTGCAATTAATGTGTCTTTCTCTCCAAAACCTGGCGTAAACCAGCAATCTTTCACAATCTTGCAGAGTCCCACCATCACACAATATATCTATTTCACAGAAGCTATTAGGCCTCATGTACTCTGCTGCTGGTAAACAGACTTTAGGATCAGTTGGGCATTTTTTTCAGCTGCCTCTGATTGCTCCTCAATATTATCTCATCAGCACATGAACACTGAGTCGCTTATAGTTGTTTCCAAGCAGTTGAGGTTAGAAGCATTTTTTGGAAAGCGAAAAAATGCATTTAGAAACGCCAAATGCCTGTAACAGCTTGTAAACACGGTAACTCGCATTTAGCTGCGCTTCGTTTATAGGCATTTTTAATGGAGATACATTTTTTTTTATTTGGTTACTAGCTGTTATGTCCATCGTTCAAGAGAGGTTTTAAAAAGTCCTGTGTACATGAAGCCTAAAGCCTTGTACACACGACCGGTTTTCCTGCCAGGAAAACTGCCAAGAGAGCTTTTGGTCACAAAAAACAGCCGTGTATGCTTCTTTGCAGTTTTCCCCGACAGGAAAACTGCCGGGAATCCCGACGGGAAAATAGAGAACCTGCTCTCTATTTTCCTGCTGGGATTCCCTGGTGTTTTAAACCCGGCAGTTTTCCTATGGGGAAACATTGCGAGGCGGCATACACAGGGCCAAGATTCCCGGCCAAAGCTCTCCCCGCAGTTTTCCCGACGGGAAAACCTCTCGTGTGTACACAGGGAAAGTTACCGTGCAAGTTCTCGGTTTTCCCGTCGGGATTCCCGGCGGACTTTATACTCCCGGGAATCCCGGTCGTGTGTACAGAGCTTTACATGTTATTTTGAGTACACAAGTCACCCAAATAAAATACATTATATAGCTACTCAAAGAAATATGAAACAGCCTAATTTTTTTAATATGATAATATAGAAATAGTAATAATATACTATAATATATATATATATATATATATATATATATATATATATATATATATATATATATATATATATACAAATAGTATAAACAAATGGCAACCACCCCAATCTATAACTGGCCTTTGCAGCAAGGAGCACATGGATGGATGACGCATTTCAAAAAACAACAAACAAAAATTCCCAGCTCACTTACCAACCAGCCTGCAACAAACCAAATTGTTATGTCCAACAGTTCATGTTAAAACCAGTGTGCACACATTTGGAAATATATGCCTAAGCTGCAAGGCCATTAAGGGGATGCACTGGACACCTTCACTGCCATTGTGCTATTGCTGGGTGTCCAGTGCGTTCCTATACTTTTAAGGAGGGGTGGGCTCCCTCCAGGCATACTTGCCCCTAATCTATCCATTAATATATATGTGCTCCAGTTATGGAGGCTTTTAAAATGTATAGAGTTAGGACTGTAGTATACTAGTGTGCCGTGAAGTGGCCCTACAGTAGGGACAGTATCCATGCTGCATAGGGAGCTTTTTTAGCCTAGTGAGATGGCTCTGATGAGAACGGACAGAATAGAGACATGCTGCGCTGATGGGACTCCTGCGCTGTAACTTAGATACAATTTTTTCTGATACACTGTCACTTTTCCTATAGCCACCTCTTGACTTGGATGCTGCTTCAGTAACTTAAGCCTACCAAAGTGACAATCTGTTAACTGCTGGAACCTTTCCACTGTGCCGCTGACATTGCTAAGAACTCCCCCAACTGTTTTCTTGTGATTTTGTGCCCCTGGCATCATATTTTGTGGAACTGTGAAGTCAAGTGTTTGTTCTGTACACGTTGTTTGCTACCTACATTGTAACCAAATAATAATTGTGGCACTTCCTTTTGGTCTTTGTGTGTCACTCCTTCTCATTTGGTTTCAGCAAATTGGTCCCGCCCAGAAACAGATTCCTCCATTCACATACATGAAGTGGGTGGAGTAATCCCCCCTCCCCCCTATTGGGCCCTCATATTATGACAGTGGGACTTTCAGCAAATGCAGCCTCTAATGGACAAAAAATTGGCGCAGGGTTCCCCTTAATATCCATACCAGGCCTGAAGGGCCTGATATGGAATTTGGGGGGGACACGTACGCATTTTTTTTTAAATTCTGGTTCGGGATTCCCCTTAATATTCATACCATTTTTTTTTTTACATTTCCTTTAACAACCAGCTATAAACAGGTTAAAAAAAAACCGCAAACCGCAAATCACGTCAAAATCGCGGTAAAAACGCGGTACTTGCATTTTGGATGCGGGTCCATTGAATTCTATTACATTCAAAACGCTGTTTTTGCGAAAAAAAAAAGTCCCCGACCCTTTCCAAAAATGCAGAGGCACAAAAAAGCATTGATGTGAAATGTCCCTGCATTTCTGCAAATTGCATCAAAAAACAAATTAGTGTGAATGGAGCCTTATTGTTTCACTTTAAGCATTATTAAAATCACTGCTCCCCGAAAAAATGCATTTTTTAAAACTTTTTTTGCATTTATACATGTTTCCTGGGGCAGGACCCAGGTCCCCAAACACTTTTTATGACAATAACTTGCATATTAACCTTTAAAATTAGCACTTTTTATTTCTGCCATAGACTTTTAAAGGGTGTTCCGCAGCTTTTGAATTTGCAGCGAACACCCCAAATTAGGGATGCACCAATATCGATACTGGTATCGGTATCAGTGCCGATACTAGGCCTTTTTGCGAGTATCGTACTCGCGAAAATGCTCCGATACCGAAAACCGATACCGGAAGTGACGTCAGCTGGGGGCGGGACACCTCCCCTCCGACAGTGGGGTTCGGAGCAGTACGTGCCTTACAATGCCAGGACAAGCGGGGGGGTGATGTCATGACTCCTCCCATCCTGTTCCTGCACAGAGAGAGTTGGCTAGATGGCTGGCTGCTATCCAATAAGAAAGAGTCGTGGGTTGCTAAGGTCAAGGGGCTGAACAGCCTTAGCACGTGTGTTTCTGTGAGGCAGCCGTGGAAGTCCCTGGAAGAAGAACCGAGTAACGAGGAGAGCAAGTCCTGCGAACAGGTTAGTGTAGTATGTACAGGACAGTGTCAGCAGGGTACAGACCAGTTTTCTACACTAGCACCATACAGTATATACAGACCAGTCTGTACCCCAACACTGTACTGTATATGTTATACACACACCAGTCTGTATATGATGTACAGTACATTGTCAGTGTACAGACTTGTCTGTAACTTACACCCTGTACTGCACCTTCCTAACACCCTCCCAACGCCCTGTACTGAGCCCTTCTAACACCCTCATAATGCCCTGTTCTGAGCCCTCCTAACACCCTCTTAACGCCCTGTACTGAACCTTCCTAACACCCTATTAAAGCCCTGTACTGCTCCCTTCTAACACCCTCTTAACGTCCTGTACTGCGCCCTCCTAACACCCTCTTAACGCCCTGTACTGCGCCCTCCTAACATCCTCTTAACGCCTTTTACTGTGTCCTCCTAATGTCCTGTACTGTGCCCTCCTAATGCCCTGTACTGCACCCTCCTAATGCCCTGTAATGCGCCCTCCCTGTGTTGCCTCCTCCTTCCCCCACCAGCTGTCACCTCTGCCCCCATGTCTCTCAATGACCTTCCCATCCTGTTCCCCCAGCCATCACAGCCTTTTTCTTCTCAATTCTCCCACTCCACAATCCCTATTTCACCCCATCCTCAACTACCCTGTCCTCACTTACTCCTCTACTTCCCACTCTGCCCTCACCCCAGCCTCACCCAACTCCCTAACAACCCCCCCAAATCACCCCCCTTCCTATGCGATAGGTATCGGTAATTGGTATCACGAGTACTTACAAAAAAGTATCGGTACTCATACTCAGTGTTAAAAAAGTGGTATCGGTGCGAACAGCCAATGTTCGAGTCAAACTCATGTTCCACCCCGAACATAAAGCTCATCCCTAGCCACTAGATGCCCACACATACACAGCACCCTAGCATTGGCCAGGGAAAGCAAGCATTCTCCCTTGAAATGCTAGGGACTATAGGGCAAGGTGTCCCAATTACAGAGCTGCCACACACAATCCACCAAGGGAGTGAAACCCCTAGAGCACCCGCCGCCGCCCCAAGGGAAAGCATAAAAGATATAAATATGGTTGATAGCTCAAATGTAGGCAAATGAGCATATAGGTATACATGTGTATATAAAATTGGAAGGGCAGGCATATAGTGGCTCATGGCAGGAGTTCCCCCAGACACGTGAACCCACAACAGACCATTGTAGTGGTACATTGTAGAGACTAATGGTACATGCATATATATATGCCAATGAAGCCTTAGTTTGTAGACTTACATTGTATTGTATAAATTCATAATAAAACCATAAAAAAAAAATAGTCTGGAATCATTGCAACCATAATTGCATTACCATCAAAATATTCCATATTAGTATACAGCTATTTAAAAGCGATGAGCCAGAGGAGTACGATTTATCTTAAAAATATTTAAGCCAAAGTAAATATTAACATAATTATAAAAATTATTATTATGAAAGTTAAAATCAATCGAAAGTATGAGGGGTTGTATGCCTCACTCTTCCTGGGAAAACCCAATACCACGCTTAAGTACACATAGGGCCAGATTCACAGTTAGCTTACGCTGACGTATCTATTGATACCCCACGTAAGCTCTAGTATGCGTCGTCGTATCTATGCGCCGTATTCAGGAAACAAGATACACCTGAATTTTGGCTTAATACAACCGACGTAAGTCTCCTACGCCGTCGTATCTTGGGTGCATATTTACGCTGGCCGCCAGGGGCGCTTCCGTTGATTTACGCGTTGAATATGTAAATGACCTAGATACGCCGATTCACGAATGTACTTGCACCCGTTGCAGTAAGCTACGCCGTTTACGTAAGGCGTACGTCCGACGTAAAGTTATCCCACCTAAAGCAGGGGTAAGTCATGTTAAGATATGGGCGCGTGAACAGCGTCGTATTTTACGTTGTTTACGTAAGTCGTAAGTGAATGGGGCTGGTCGTAGGTTACGTTCACGTCGTACCCATTGAGCCATCGTATCTTAGGGAGGATATGCGACGTGATTCGTTCGGCAATGCATTTACATGGGGTCACGGTTAATTTTAATACAACATGCCCACTGCCTTGCTACTTTAAATTAGGCGGGCTTACGCCAGCCATTTTACGTTACGCCGGCGCAAGAAAGGGAGCAAGTGCTTTGTGAATACAGTACGAGCCTCTCTATGTTACGTCGGCGTAGCGCATATCAGATTATGCAGAATCTCACTTGTGGTTTCTCATCACTGGCATCACGCTTTAACCACTTTCCTACTTCAATGGAGGGGCTCTCGTATAGCTGTAGGTACTTCTGAAAGGCCTCATCTATATGCATATCATCATACCCCTTTTCCTTGAATTTATTCTTCAGAATCAGTCCCTGTTCCTCATAGTCCTTCTTAAAGGTACACATCTGTCGAAGCCTACAAAATTGTCCAAAAGGAACATTCCTTATCCACCTGGGGTGGTGGTGGCTGCGGGCAAAAACATAGGAATTCCCCCACTTTTGGTTTGAATCGCCTTTTTGAGTAGATCTTTTCATTGTCATCTACCTGTAGCTCTAGATCTAGGAATACCAGAGATTTATCATCTATCACATGAGTGAGGGATATTTCAAATGGGCTCTTTGAACGATGTACCAGAAAGCCTTCTAGTTCTTCGTCAGTGCCGTTCCATATTATGGGGATATTGTCAATTTAACGAGTG
Organism: Rana temporaria; assembly: GCF_905171775.1. Lineage (NCBI taxonomy): Eukaryota > Metazoa > Chordata > Amphibia > Anura > Ranidae > Rana > Rana temporaria. The sequence goes on along the minus strand of NC_053495.1, from coordinate 122,656,347 downwards.
TAGAGAACTAGATTGCCCCAATAAGGATTATTTGCCCAGATGTGTTTGAGCTCCCAATACCCCATGAAGAGGTTGTCATAACTGGGGCCAAACCTTGTCCCCATGGCTTGCCTGTAGTGGCTACCCATAAAAGAAAAGTAGTTCAACATGGGCACTTCGTAGAAAGTCAGTATAGAGTTACCTTTATTCCAATGTGGATAAAAGCTACATTTAGACCTAAACTGAGTGTTAATAACCCCTGCCTCTACGGTTGGAACAGTGATCTCATCCACCGATTCTTGTCCCCCTTCCACATATAACTCCTCCAGAATTTCCAACATTTCATTCTCCAGTGAATCAGGAGGAGGTTCTCATTCTCTACTCCATTTATCTCTTTGAGCATATAGTGCTGTTTGACCATGAGATTTCGAACAAACCTATTTAGGTCAATGAAGTGTTCAAAAAGGTTTGGAGGGCTCTCAGGGGCATAGTTGAGACCTCTCCTGAGCATCCCAAATTCTGTTTCTGAGAACACACTTTTAGATAGGTTGTAGATTTTTATAGTGGAATGGCCATCCACTACTTCTGGTGTCTTCTTGAGTTTCTTCCCTCCCCATCGTCCTCTTCTTGTTGGCTTTTTAGTCGCCTGGTGTTTGGGGGGGAAATGAGTGTGGACGCTCTATGCTTTTCTGCGCGGCAGGTTTCATCTTCCCCACAGCTCCTTCTACAAAAAAAGAATTTTCATCTCTTGATTTTACAATTTTTGTGGTGTTAGCATTTCTCCCAGAGCTGAAAGGGTTATTTGTTCTTACATTTGGACTTTAATTGGGGGGGGGGGGGGCTCAAGTTGTTTCTCAGGCATATCCAGACTTGGCCATGCTAATGTGGAAGGAGCCATCACCCCCTCATGTAGTGATGCCCCTTTCTGTAATGGCATGGGGTTGCTTGACGCTTGGTCCTGACCTATGACAACCCCAACCCCTTGTTCAAAGATATTGTGTTGGTCTCTACCACTAAAATCTATGGGTACGTCTCTTAATGCCATCCCTTAAATTGGACCCTTAAATTGAACAGCTCCCCATTGTGCCTGTCGTGATGATTTATATTCCAATTTAAATTTTTGCCTTTATTTTTATTCTTATTTTTATTCCAGTATTTATTTTTCTTCCTATTTCTATTCATCTCTTTATTGTAATTTCTAGTCTCTCCTTTATAGTATGTGTGAACAGGAGGGGGGGGGGGGCTAGTTGGTTACCAATCTGTTGGTAGGCATGATTAGGATGTCTAATGCGTTTATCCCGTGTCCCTTTTTGTTCGTCCACAGAAAGCATAGATGCTCTCTCCCTCTTCCAGGTAAACTTGCATCCTGAAGGGTAGTCCTGCCTATCCCTCTCAAATTTTCATGATTTTCTAGTTATCATTTATTTTTGTGTCCCATCCCACAAATGACTCCAAATCCATAAGTGCAGCCAATTCCTCCTGTATATTTGTAATGTCAATGTTGATAGTTGCTAAATTACTTTGTCTTTGCCTGATAATGAGTTCTAACCAAGACATATTAAATGTCCTCATCTCTCTAATCCATTCTGTATTGATGTCCTCATCTAAAAAACTACATAATTTTGTGATCCTCAACCCTCTAGGGATTCTATTAACCTCTAGATAATTCTCCAATAAAATAATGCCCCACCTATGAGTCATTTAATTTTCTAGTAAATGCTTAAGTTTATAAAAAGCTGACACCATCATGTCCCCTTTGTTTGGTATATTATGGTTGATCCCGGTGCTATCCAATCCTTCAGTTTGCTTTTCATAGTTGTCATAGTATGCAGTTCAAGAAGCCTTTTGCCAAATAGGCTCTTCTTAGCTGTCTTTCGTCAATAGACAGTACCATATCCAAAGGTTGACAAACAGTTTTTTCACCATGTCTGACTCAGCACCCAGCTGCTGGAGTCCCCAAATAAAAAGATCCAAACAACACAACACAATCTCCTGTGCTCAGGAGCCTAGTCGATGAGTAAGTGATGTAGCATAAAGGTTTCCCACGCAGGGGTTCTTCTCTAGCAAATACATACAATGGAAAATGCTAGCACACCTGGCTCTCTGTAGCAGTACTTCTGCTCTTTATCCTGGTCACACAGACCACAGGATTCTTCAATGTGGATGGCTTCACTTTAGCGCCCACAACTCTGCTCTGGCCTTAGTCCTCAGGCCGTTTCGCTGCCTCTTGCAGTCACACATGTTCTGGCTGCCTCCTGCAGCCCCTCTGACTCCTGGAGACCTCCTGTCTCTCTTGGGGTGGAGCAGTCTCCAACTGGGAGCCATGAGTTTTTCCCATTCCCTCATTATAAGGGCTGTGCTCACCTGAGCACACACCCTGCTGGTCATCTACAAATTCTGGATACAGGGTTGGAGATCCCGTCCCACCCAAGACACTATGGAACCTCCAAACTACAGAGCCCCATGACGGAATACCAAAACCTGAAGAAAGCTGCAAAAGCAGTTTTCTCCAGTCCGTATCTATGCTCTGCTGTCTTGCACCAAGCAAATGTGCACACTCCTTTCTCCCCCAAACTACCAATTTTTCAGTGACAGCATCTCCTAATATCACAGTACATTAAGCTTTAACCCCATTCCTCAACAACAGGTGCTTATTTTTACTTACCTCCTTTAATGTTAGATACTTTTCTTGGCATCTACAGTCTTTAAAAAATGGCGCTGTTCAATTCAATGCAGTTTGTGCAGCAGGGGTGTGTTTAAGTCTTTGCGATTTTAGTGCTGTAGCACCCTCTACCATAAGTAGGTGCTAGAATTTTAGTGTTTTGTATGTTCTGTCAGTGCATGTAAATTTAAACAGGCCTATGCTGTTTGTTTTTGATCTGGGGGCAGGGAGTGGTTAGTGTAGCAGTAGGTGACTGACACATACTTCAGCTTTTGGGGGTCTCCCCTGCTTCCAGTGAGAATGTTCTGGAAGAGGGGCAGGGCTGAGAGTTGGAGTGACATAGAGTACACGTGAGAAGCTCTGACCAATCCCCAACTAGGATTGGCAGGGGGCAGGCCTCCTACATATACTCATGGTCAGCCTGCTGGGGGAGGAGTTTTCGACTGGGTGAACTGAAGGATGGAGTGCTAGACTGTCGTGCTGGAGGAACACCCCCATCTAGGGGGGTGTGGATCTGGCCGAGGAGCTCAGGAGCTGGGGGGAGCCTCTCCTTACATGGTAATAGAGAGGTGTCCTGGAACAGGAGCTGGAGAGACAGATGGTCTGCACATCTGGGTAAATACTTCAGGAAGGACCTAGGGCAGGAGTCTGCGAGTGAAGCACAGTCGAGATCTGAAGGAGGCATGCCAAGGGAGCTAGGTGCCGAGCCAGAGGGAAAGACTGTGGAGAGCTGTGCCAAATTGATGCAGAGCCATGAGGGCGGCCAGGATTTGCAAGTCGGACTTGCTGGGAGCAGTAGTCCATCACCTTTAGGTGGATGACCTAAGGACCTTTGTGCTGGGACCCTCATGAGTGCTAACGTGGGGCTGTCTTCTGAAGATCTGGTTTGGTATCACTGTCCTTGACCCTTGTGTGAGTACAGACAGTAGATCTTAGGGACTTTTGGGCTGCTGACACCCCGTCTGGTTCTAGAGAAAGTCAGCTGTGGGTTTGTTAAAGGGGACACTGGCTGTCCACCCAAATCCTCTATAAAGGGTGCTTCTGTGACTCTAAGGAAATGAGTGTGCATTTAACTACTACTACTGCCTCAAAGCTAAGTCCACTATGTGTTGCAAACACAGACGCTACAGCTTTTTCCAGAAAGAATACATAGTCCTCACGTTGTACATAGTTCTTGTTTTTGGAGTATCCCACTAAATTCCCTCAACCCTATTCAAGCCCTCCAAAATAAAAACACCCCTAGTCTGGTCATTGAAGAAATGTGTGACTGAGCTTGTGTACCTGGCTGGGGTCAAAATATCTGGGGAAGACCTGGGTAATATTCCAGTGGCTCCTATGGGAGGAGAGCTGCAGGGGCAATATAGAGATTTTTTTTTTGCAGTCTGGCACTTAATTAACAAACAAAGTCAGGGGTGTTTCTAGGATCCCAATTGGCCAGTAGCATCTTTGGGCACACAGATTAAAATGTTGATCAGATGGTTGGGTACCATGATGACCACCATGGATGAAATCTAAAACAAATCTGATCTAACCTTATTTACCTGAAAAAAACTTCACAATATGATGACAAAATGTTAGATAGTTTGAATAGTAGATACATTATACAATGGTCTCAAACTATATAATGTACTGTATCTCCATGTCTCAAAAAGCTCAGTAGAAGACCTGGGGCATGTGCCTTGGGTGTCAGAGATCTAGCAACACCCCTGGACAAAGATCTGGTACTTATGGATGTTTTAAGAGCATGCTTGTTCCCTTTCACTGCTCACATTTCCCTATTGGTCCATGCAAGTGTAAGCTATTATCTAAGTATCTGAAAGAGGACTTAGCTACATTGCATGTATCAATCATTCAGATTTTTTTTTTTGTGTTATTGCAAAAAATAAAATGAGAAGAACCAACTGGTTTCTATGTGCAGGCAGCAACACAGGGCCTGCTACCAAAAACTGTTAAACATTTTTTCCTGTTCTATATAGGTATGCTATACTGATTAATGTCTATATTGGTGCTGATCATAAATAATGCATATTAGGGAAATATAAAACGCACACAATTAATTTAATCAATACTAATATTAAAGGTTCATTATGCAATATGCATTTATTACATGTTTACACGTGAAATGTGGAAGGCACTGTTTTATTTGCTCTATCAGGCAACAGAACTAAACACCCTCAATATATTTATTATTACTTAAATCCATCTAGCCTTGATAAAAAGCACAGGATAATCATTGGGCTCTAATACTTTACAAAGCCATCTCTTTATCCGTATTCACTTGCCTTCTGCCTGTTACACATAATTATACATTTGCTTTACAATAATACCATAATCACCCAGACTTGCAACACTACAGATGATTAATCTGGTCCTATGGCGTGTAACCTCTCAGTAGAGGATTTTTACATTAGCAGGTAGGAACTGTGTTATTTCAACAGTTTAGCAGAAGGGGTCAGACATGAAAGCTTTCAAAAACATACTTTCATGAAAAGCTTTGTCCCACTTAAAAGAGAGATCAGAAAGGCAGACAGACATGTGATGGAGCCATTAGAGAGTGAGAGAGAGGATGAATGCCAGATTGTGAAGTGCTGTGTTATAGGAGACCCTAGAGACCAGCTGCCAAGAAATCAGACATCTGTATGTGCATCTCATCCACCACGTTTGGTCTGAGGACAGCGATCTGTACCAAACAAGACAGCAAAGGTGAAAGCGGCAGGACATCTCATTCTATCACCATGGCAACCCCCGCCCCTGAAGGAATGGCAAAATAAAGAAAAAAACCTACAAAAAAACTGAAAAAATAACATCTTTGGGAGAGAAATCAGTTCATTCAACTCTGGGGAAATAAAGAGGATGCACAGTAAGGAGGATACTGACATCTGGAGCACTTTTTTGACTCTTGAAACAAGGGGACGTCTGAACAGAGGCTTTCCTGTCCCTGGATGCAGAGTTAGGACATATTGTACCTGCTGAATTATGCATGGCACTTGCTGCTTGAAGTCTGGATTCTAAGTGAAAGCTGTAGCCACAGATTAGGATCTGCAGTGTCAGAGCGCAGGGTCAGAAGCATAGCAGACGCTCTCTGCTTGATACATTTTGACAAGGCTTGCACCCAAGGGCGCAGCTAGGTAATGGGATTTGCTGAAAGGGTAGCAAGCAAGGAAAGGTGCAGATGAAGCTTCCTGTTGGGTTACCTGTAAAAAATAATTGCTATCATAGGGTGAATGTTGTGTCCCTGCAAAATAATATAATATAGCATTGTTGGTTTTTCTTACTACCTATTGCAGACTTTACTTACATATTTTAAGACTGCTTGGCCTTTTTTTTTTACAAGGTAAAAAACCCTTCTTCATAAAGGGTGATGGCCTACATATTTAAAACAAAGTTACTTTTATAGATGCATTTGGCTGTTTTAGAAAAGCAACCCTCCCAGGTTTGTTCTAGGAATTAAAGAATATTTATCCACACCTCTGTTTCTTATCTTTTCTTCTATTGCAGTCAGCGTAAGACACTTCCTTATTCAACACTCCGAGTCCTGAAATAGTCAGATGACAATGTCTCCCTCAACAAGCCATGGTTCCATCCGCCTTAAGTAATTATGGTCCTATCAGCTTTCAGAGCACTCCTCGCTGATGTAACTTCAGCTCTCCACCCCCTACTTTTCAAAGCTGTGTAAATTCTGCATTTTGAATAGATGTAGGGAAAAGACGGCTGTAGATAGACAGGTACAATTTATGTAGGAGGATTTGTTTCCTCTCTGTGTATCACCTGAGGCCAGTCACTTCACTGGGTATATGTAAGGGTTTAAAACCACTTTAAAGCAGATCCTGCATTAAAATGCAAAGTGAGCTTAATAGGTAGACCACCCCCTACCCCATTTAAAAATTCCACATCATGAAAACAGAATAGGACAAGAGCTAAGAAATATACTTGCTTTGAACTCCAGGTAGGGTAACCTAGGCAGGTTAACATCAGTAATGTTGGAGCTCTCATTGGAAGGCCCATGCTTTCTCCCTTGCCTAGGCAAATTTTTCTCCTTTTGTGTTTTTCAAATTTTACATGGGTGAACAAGGGTCCAAATACAAAGCGCACACTGCATTTTCATGCATAGTCCACATTAAATGTGTAATTTACATGGCAAAATTGTTTAATGCAAAAGCTTAGGGATCTCCATTAGACCCTCCACTCAACACCGCCTACATAACGGTAATCCCCAGACAAGAATCCGGTGGAGGTAGAGAACTATAAACCCATCTCCCTAATAAATAATGACCTTGATATTGATATTGATGAAAATCCTAGCCAATCGCCTTGCCTTCTTTATTACTAGATATGCCCATAAAGACCAGGTAGAGTTCATCCCGGGCAGACAGGGGCCAGACCAAATCAGAAGGGCCATTGGTTTGGTCTCCCTTCTACAATCGGGATGGGATGGGGGCCCCAAATAAGAAGGGATGCTCCTATCCCTAGACTTACACAAGGCTTTCGACTCTGTAGAATGGCCCTACATTTTCATACTCATAGAACAATGGGGTTTCGGTCGACGCTTCTTGGGAATCTTACACTCCCTCTGCTCCACCCCGAAAGCTATGATTTGCCTCCAAGGACACTACTTGAAACTGTTCAGCATTGCTAGGGGCACCAGACAGGGATTCCCCCTGTCTCCCTTAATCTTTGCCATCGCCATTGAGACACTGCTGATATCCATACGCACCAACCCCAACGTCCAAGGTGTTACTTGTGGAGCCCAGATCCATAAATGTGGCCTTTTCGCAGACGACATGTTGCTATTCATAACCCCCCATTACGTCTCTCCCCAACCTCTGCAAAACATTAAACGACTTCACAGTGGCATCAGGCCTCCAGGTAAACTACACTAAATCCCATTCCCTCAACATTTCACTAAAACCAGACACAGTGGCGACGCTACAGCGTGACTTTGAGTTTCGATGGAATGATGCCTCCATTTAATATTTATTGATCAATCTCACCCCTAAAATAGAACACCTGTACTCATCGAACTTTTGACCCACATACTAGCTGGAGTCAGACCTGAAAAGTTGGGCAAAGGGGGAACTATCCTGGCTACGTAGAATTCACTCCATAAAAATGACACTCCTTCACCAACTGCTATACTTATTTAGAGCTATCCCAATTAACATAAGGAAAGACCACCTGCAATCTCTTCAAAGGAAAGTCACCAAATTTATTTGGGGAGGAGCAGGACACAGTTTACCCTGAAACACTCTTTTCCGACTGAGAATGCTATGGTAATTCCAAGCGGGAAGACTAGCACAACTCTCCACGGTCTATTCCAAATCTGAAAAAAACAGACTGAATACAAATAGAGAGACAGACTGCGCCCATTTACACCTTTGACTATCTACTATGGGTCCAGCACGCATCATCAGGTAGTGGGTCTGACACTAATGTTTGTAGCTTAAATAGTGGACCAACCCCCATTTCTATGAGATAAAATCTCCTTTATGGCTACCAAACGTAAAATATCATGGATTATGTCTCAGGAGAAGTTGACCAGCGTTTTGCTAGATTTAAAAGTTCAGTTTGAATCTACCTGGGAACCCTGCGCCCAACATATGGGTATTGCTCTCATCCCCGGGGGAACAGACATAACAAACACGCATCTCTACCCAACCTTCAGCTCACATCCTGTTGACTGGCTTCTCTTCCCTCTCCCCTCTCTTCCTCTCTCTACTCTGTCCCCCCTCCCCTTCCTATATACACTATGGCCCTCTACTACAATCAAAATTACCTTGTAGACTAAGTACCTCTAGGTCCTTAGGTCAAAGGGCCCTCTCCTCGGGGCATATAATCTAGGTACCTAATCCACTCAATGGTCACACTCCGGGTGCTCGGGGGTGGTTTTCCGGGCACTGTATGCTCCCTTTCGGGGTGCTGGGAGGGCCTCACCGGGCTCCTGGAACTGGTATTCTAGCAGCATGACTGTTCTGCAGAGATTGCAGTACCACCTTAGAATTTTAAGCCTTATTATACCTTAACTGTTTTTCTTATCTGTAAGAATGTAGGCTCTTTCAATGCCTCGTAAGAATTTTGAATTTCATGTATGTCTGTTATTAAACTAATACAAATATTTGAAAGTAAATGTGTAATTTATAATTATCTTTAGTTGCTCACAGAATAACTCATTAACTGTGACATCTTCACTTCACTTCACTTAAAGTGTAAGTTCACCTTTACAGAAAAACCTGTAGGGTGAACTTGACCTGCAGCATGGCGATCTTCTGTTCTGAGCCCTGCTATGGCCAGGTCACGGGGCCAGGGCTTCTAAATCCCCTAGGCATTTACGCATCTTCCTCCCCACTGAGAGTATGGGATAAGCAGGTTCTGATTGGTCAGTGCCAATTAGAATGCAACTAAACATACCTCCTGATAGGGTACATTTTGGAAATGAAGTTCTGGGATTTCTAAGCCCTGGACCCATGATGCGGTTATAACAGGGCCTTCAGAATGGGAGAATGCTGTGCTGCAGGTCATTGGAACTGGGTGCGGTGAGGAGAGGGTCCTGTGTAAGTTCACCTTACAGATTTTTCTGTAAGGGTGAACTTACCCCTTAAAAAGAGTAGCAGTAGAGTGTAAGTCAGGGAGTACTAGGTGTTTCAGGACCATTACAGCACGACAGGTTAGAATGAATGCAATGAAAGTAAATTCTGAAATTGTAAAGTGTTAAGCCTTGTACACACATTCAGATATCTGATGGAATCTAATTCGATGGATTTTTTCATCGGATGTCTGATGAAGCTGACTTTTATCAGTCTTGCCTACACACCATCAGTCAAAAATCCGACCGTGCCGAAACGCGGTGACGTAAAATACTATGACGTTCTGAGAAAAATTAAGTTCAATGCTTCCGAGCATGCGTTGACTTGATTCTGAGCATGCATGGATTTTTGACCGATGGACTTCCACACAGACGATCGTTTTTTTCTATTGTTTTTTTATCCATAGGAGAAATTCAAAACATGTTCTATTTTTTTTCACTTATGGAAAACAAACTGATGGGGCCCACACATGATCAGTTTGTCCAAAGAAAACAGTTCATCTGTCTGTTTTCATCGGACAAACCGATCGTGTGTATAGGGCTTTACTTGTTTGTTTTTTCTTAATACATTGTTCCAGTACATGTCACTAGGGATGAGCCGAACACCCCCCAAATCGGTTCGCACCAGATCTTTTGAGCGGACCGAACGTTCGCACGAACATTTAGAACCCCATTAAAGTCTATGGGACTCGAACATTCAAATTCAAAAGTGCTCATTTTAAAGCCTAATATGCCAGTTATTGTCATAAAACGATGGCAAAATGAGAAACAAAAACTGGATAGCCGCACTCCAAAATGACTTAAAAAAGTTGTCTTTAATTTTCAACTGTACACACACAGTCACTGCAACCAATAGAAAACAGGACAGCCGACGCGTTTCACACTTGTAATTTAGTGCTTAATCATGGCATGTCATAAAACGGGTTTGAAAACCCGGTCTTGCCCCAGGGAACATGTAACAATGTAATTTTTTTTTTTAAAACGGTCGTATTTTTCTGGAGCAGTGATTTTAATGATGCTTAAAGTGAATTATTTTTTTAAATGTATTTAACGCGGGAGTTCAACCATTTCTTTTTTTTTTTTCCCCTTAGCTTCCTGCTCGTTCGGTCTAGGGGAATCGGCTATTTGTATTAAAATATGATCCGTACTTACCCGTTTTCGAGCTGCATCTTCTTCCGTCGCTTCCGGGTATGGGTCTTCGGGAGCGGGCGTTCCTTCTTGAGTGACAGTCTTCCGAGAGGCTTCCGACGGTCGCATCCATCGCGTCACTCGTAGCCGAAAGAAGCCGAACGTCGGTGCGGCTCTATACTGCGCCTGCGCACCGACGTTCGGCTTCTTTCGGAAAATCGTGACGCGATGGATGCGACCGTCGGAAGCCTCTCGGAAGACTGTCAATCAAGAAGGAACGCCCATTCCCGCAGCCCATACCCGGAAGCGACGGAGAGGATGCATCTCGTAAACAGGTAAGTAATGCTCATATTTTAAAACAAATAGCCGATTCCCCTAGTAAAAACGAGCAGGAATCTAAGCCTAAAAAATGCCCTCTAAGGGTGAACCACCGCTTTAAATATCGTACCTGCTGGGTGTCTATAGTATGCCTGTGAAGTGGCACGTGTTTAGAACTGTCCCTGCACAAAATGAGATTACTATAAGAAAAAAGTAATTTAAAACTGCTTGCGGCTTTAATGTAATGTCTGGTCCCTGCAATATGGATGAAAATCATTGAGAAAAATAGAACAGACACAGACAGTACACACGCCACGTAGCTTTAGGTGCACACTGCAGAGGACACAGACAGTACACCACTTGAAAGTACTTGCAGCAATATTCTCTGCCTGTAGTATTAATATGAGCAGATCCCTGACTCTAGGAGTAAATATGAGAAACACCAGCTTTACGTTAGGTGCACAATGTGCAGAGGACAAAAAAAAATATATAACCCGTTTTAAAATTTTCTTATGGTTAAAAAACCGATAGAAAAAAAACGATCATCTGTGGGGAAATCCATCGGTCAAAAATCCACGCACGCTCAGAATCAAGTCGACGTATGCTCTGAAGCATTGAACTTCATTTTTCTCAGCACGTCGTTGTGTTTTACAACACTGCGTTGGACACAATCGTTTTTTTAACTGATGGTGTGTAGGCAAGACTGATGAAAGTCAGCCTCATCGGATATCCGATGAAAAAATCCATCGGTCCGTTTTCATCAGACGAACCGATCGTGTGTACAGGGCATTACAGTCCGCCGGGTCGGCTTAAAGGCTCTTCTACTGTAAGGCTGGAAGTTCGGGACTAAAATCCTGTGGCAGAGGATTCCTGGCTATCCATTTCTTGTTCTCAGACAGTCTGTGGCAGAGACTGTTCTCATACTGTTCGTGCATCATTCCAGCTGCTAGGCCATGTGAGAGGGGCCTATCCGGGTGAGCAATACCCACTCAAGGGAGAGTGGTGAATATTGGGACCTAGCTATTTTTGTGCATTCTGTACCACGTACCTGAACCTTCCCCTTCTCTCTATACTCTCTACTTCATTAGCAAGTTTTTGCAGCAAAAATAAAACCCAACAGCTGAAGGTTTTACATTTGTGTGGACATTCCTACAGACTTTCTTCCCTGGACAACAAACTTAGAGGTAATGTGCAAAACCCAAATCTAACCAGCAGCTCCTACGGGGGGTAGTGCTACATATATATGCAATAAATAAGAAAACAATTTAAAGACAGTGTTCTAGTGTTAACCACTTCCCGACGGCCGTACGACTTTATACGGCCGCAGGGTGGTTCTGATTCTCTGAGCCGCCGTGTTTTTACGGCCTCCGCTCCTCCTGGCCACTGGGGGGCGAGCGAGCCCGCCGCATCACTGGGATGCTGATGTGCATGCCTGGCGGCCGCGATGTCCGCCAGTCTCCCGCGATCGGCGGTTACAGAGACAAGGACGTGGATCTGTGTGTGTAAACACACAGATCCACGTCCTGTCAGAGAGAGAGGGGACCGATCTGTGTCTAGTAAAAAAAAAAAAAAAATAATAATTCTGTCCCCTATTTTGTAGGCGCTAAAACTTTTGCGCAAACCAGTCGCTTATTGCGATTTTTTTTTTTTTACCAAAAATATGTAGAATACGTATCGGCCTAGACTGAGAAAAAAAAATTGAGCTATTTATTATAGCAACAATTAAAAAGTATAATTTTTTTTTCAAAATTGTCGCTCTATTTTTGTTTATAGCGCCAAAAATAAAAACCGCAGAGGTGATCCAATACCACCAAAAGAAAGCTCTATATGTGGCTAAAAAAGGACGTCAATTTTGTTTGGGAGCCACTTCGCACGACCGCGCAATTGTCAGTTAAAGCGACGCAGTGCCGAATCGCAAAAAGTCCTCTGGTCAGGAAGGGGGTATATGTGCCCAGTAAGCAAGTGGTTAAACATAATAAATAAAAAAAGAAAACGAAGAGGTACAATGCTAATAGAGTTTTTTTCCACACAGACTCAAGACTACAGTATAATTGCCTCTTAAAGTATAGCCGCCAAACAATGACTTAAATATGATGTGAACTTTTGTTAAATTACTTTTCAGGAATCTGTTTTCAATTTGATGAGTCTATTTCTCAGTGCAAAAAAGCAATAAAATGAAAACCATTGTGATCCAAGGGTGTGAATATTTTTCATAAACACTGTATTTAGATGCTACCCTTTTCTGGTTTAACTGGAGTGTATCTTTAATTCGGCAAATAAATATAGAAACAGTTTTCTGAAAAGGTTAATCAAAACTAAATTTAATTCAGCCCCCTCTAAATTAGATTCTTAAAATTCCAGATGTAATGTAGCAAATTATTTGACAAGTTATAGTAAATAGCAAGGTGCATGCATAATTAGAGTGGAGCTGTCCCAAGGTGTACATAATTACAGCACTGCAGAGAAGTTCAGTTGGGTGGAGTTGAGAAGCCCTGGCCTGCAAAATCTCAGGTTTATGATGAGGTGTTCTAAGAATACAAGGTTTTCAGGAGGAGGGTTTTATAGAAGACTGTATATATCTAAATATATATATGTATAAATATATATATATATATATATATATATAGTACAGACCAAAAGTTTGGACACACCTTCTCATTAAAAGAGTTTACTTTATTTTCATGACTATGAAAATTGTAGAATCACACTGAAGGCATCAAAACTATGAATTAACACATGTGGAATTATACATAACAAAAAAGTGTGAAACAACTGAAAATATATTTCATATGCTAGGTTCTTCAAAGTAGCCACCTTTTGCTTTGGTTACTGCTTGGCACACTCTTGGCATTCTCTTGATGAGCTTCAAGAGGTAGTCACCTGGCGAAGCACCCCATCACTCTCCTTCTTGGTCAAATAACCCTTACACAGCCTGGAGGTGTGTTTGGGGTCATTGTCCTGTTGAAAAATAAATGATGGTCCAACTAAACACAAACCGGATGGAATAGCATGCCGCTGCAAGATGCTGTGGTAGCCATGCTGGTTCAGTATGCCTTAAATTTTGAATAAATCCCCAACAGTGTCACCAGCAAAGCACCCCCACACCATCACACCTCCTCCTCCATGCTTCACGGTGGGAACCAGGCATGTAGAGTCCATCCGTTCAGCTTTTCTGCGTCGCACAAAGACACGGGGGTTGGAACCAAAGATCTCAAGTTTGGACTCATCAGACCAAAGCACAGATTTCCACGGGTCTAATGTCCATTCCTTGTGTTCTTTAGCCCAAACAAGTCTCTTCTGCTTGTTGCCTTTCTTTAGCAGTGGTTTCCTAGCAGATATTCTACCATCAAGGCCTGATTCACACAGTCTCCTCTTAAATAAAAATTAGGGATGGGCCGAACACCCCCCCCCCCCCTGCCCCCCAGTTTGGTTTGCACTAGAACATCTTGAACAGCCAAAAAGTTCTACCGAACATGCAAACTCTATTAAAGTCTGTGGACCGTGAATATTTAAAATGAAACAAAAATTACAATTCGAAAATTCTTATTTTAAAGGTGACCTGGGTACTAGCAGTGATTTAATGACACTTAAAGTGAAACAATAAAAATTTAATATTCAATACCAGGCACTTATGTACCTTCCCGCCCAGACCAATTTTCAGCTTTCAGCACTCTCACACTTTGAATGACAATTACTGCTACACTGTATCCAATCTAAATTTGTATAATTTTCTTTTCACAAATGAAGCTTTCTTTTGGTGGTATTTAACTACTTGCCGACCTGCCGCCGGCAGGTTGGCTCCCCTGCATGAGAGCCCGTAGCTCTACGTGGGCTCTCGCTTGCCCGCGACTCCCGTGCGTGTGCCCGGCGGGCACACGCGATCTCTCGTTACAGAGCGGGGACCGGGAGCTGTGTATGTAAACACACAGCTCCCGGTCCTGTCAGGGAGGGAAATGCTGATTTTCTGTTCATACAATGTATGAACAGAAGATCGGTCATTTCTCCTAGTGATGCCACCCCCCTACAGTTAGAACACACCCAGGGATATACTTAACCCCTTCCCCGCCCCCTAGTGTTAACCCCTTCACTGCCAGTGGCATTTTTATAGTAATCCAATGCATTTTTATAGCACTGATCGCTATACAAATGCCAATGGTCCCAAAAATGTGTCAAAAGTGTCCGAAGTGTCCGCCATAATGTCACAGTACCGAAAAAAAATCTCTGATCGCCACCATTACTAGTAAAAAAAAAATATTAATAAAAATGCCATAAGAATACCCAATATTTTGTAAACGCTATAACTTTTGCGCAAACCAATCAATAAATGTTTATTGCGATTTTTTTAACGGCCTAAACTGAGGAAAAAAATGTTTTTTTATATATTTTTGGGGGATATTTATTATAGCAAAAAGTAAAAAATATAAATTGTTTTCAAAATTGTCGCTTTTTTTTTGTTTATAGCGCAAAAAATAAAAACTGCAGAGGTGATTAAATACCACCAAAAGAAAGCTCTATTTGTGGAAAAAAGGACGCCAATTTTGTTTGAGAGCCACGTCGCACGACCGCGCAATTGTCAGTTAAAGCAACGCAGTGTCGAATCGCAAAAAGTCCTCTGGTCAGGAAGGGGGTATATGTGCCCAGTAAGCAAGTGAAATCAAGAAAAAATAGAATTGAATGCGCCCAGGTGCGATTTAGTGCAGCTATATGCACTTAACCGCAGGTAATCGCAGTCTTTTGTGTCAACTGCGGATAGCAGTGTGAGAAAAAAAAGAACTACAGGAAGCACATCATAATAAAAAAAAAAAAAAAGGTTTGCTATGGAAATGACTACCGCAGCTAAACGCGGCCGCATGTAACTGCGCGTAATCGCAATGTACAAATGCAGCTAATCGCAGTGCCCAGAGCCTTGGATTTCACTGAAAATGTACATGCTTTTAATTGCGGCAAAACTGCCGTCCGTCTGAAAGGGGCCTAAGCCAGGAAAGTACAAATACCCCCCAAATGACCCATTTTTGGAAAGTAGACAGTCCAAGGTATTTACTAAGAGGCATAGTGAGTTTTTTGAAGTTGTAATTTTTTCCCACAATTCTTGGAAAAATTTAAAAATATATATTTAAATTTTTTACACAAACTGGTCACATTATTAACAGGTTATTTCTCTCACACAGCATATGCATAATTGCAACTACACCCCAAAATACATTCTGCTACTCCTCCTGAGTATGGCGATACCACATGTGTAAGGCCCCGTACACACGGCCGAGGAACTCGACGTGCCAAGCACGTCGAGTTCCTCGTCGAGTTCTGGGATGAAGCCGCCGAGGAGCTCGGCGGGCCGCCTTCTCCCATAGAACAACGAGAAAATAGAGAACATGTTCTCTATTTTCTCGACGAGCTCCTCGGCGGCTCCATCGAGCCAAAACTGTACAGACGACAGAGTTTCTCGGCAGAATCCGGGTTTTGACCGAGTTTCTCGGTGAATTCTGCCGAGAAACTCTATCGTGTGTACGGGGCCTGAGCCTTTAAACAGCCTGGCCATATACAGAGGCCCAACATTGAAGTAGCACCTTTAGGCGTTCTACAAGCTTAAATTGCACATCTCATTTCTCAACCACCTATTACACATTTGAAGGCCCTGGAGCAGCAGGACAATGCTATATGTGGGGCAATCACGGGACTGGGAGTCTTTGGCCCCACACACACGATAGAATCCAGCGGACCGTTTCCGCGGATAAATCCTCTCGTGGATTTCGGCGGATTTTCATGCGATGGTGTGTACACACCATCGCATTGAAATCCGCGCCGAAATCCTCTTGCGATGACGTGTCGCGCCGTCGCCGCGATTATAACGCGGCGACGTGCGCGACGCTGTCATATAAGGAATTCCACGCATGCGTCAAATCATTACGACGCATGCGGGGGATCCCTTCGGACGGATGGATTCGGTGAGTCTGTACAGACCAGCGGATCCATTCGTTGGGATGGACTCCAGCAGATGGATATGTTCTGCATGTCAGCAAATATCCGATCTGCTGGAATCCATCCCAGGGGAGATATATCCGCGGAAACAGATCCGCTGGCGTGTACACACCATAGGATCTATCCGCTGAAACCCATTTGCTGGGATTTATCTGCGGATGGATTCTATGGTGTGTATGGGGCCTAAGCCTTCATAGATCCGGAATGTGAACACCTATCCAGTGGCTCAATCACATAATTTATTTCAACCCATACCTGGCTCTCCTGCTTGGTATACAGTATACCGCTTGAAGTGAAGTCGGCCAGTGAAATGTATGAGGAACTTGTCTACACAATTTTTTTGGTCTGGGATGAAAACTTCTCTAAATCGCTGGAAAAGGGAATAAATTAGGGGGCGTATCTTGTACAATTTGTTGTGGTTGGCATGATCTCGTGGAGGGCACTGTGAATTGTCATTGAAGTGGAGAAAATGCAAAATCATGTCGTATCTTGTCCTGGACATCACAGCGGAATATATGGATATGTGTTGGATGGGGTTGGTGGACCAATATGCATGGTTTGTTTTTTGTAAGGCACAAAAATGATTTAAATTAGTCAAGTGTTAGACGTCGCCACTGGAACATTCGGGTGTAGGAAGAATTGGGGTTGACAGCAATAAATTGTGATGCATATAGATTAGTTTGATCCACTATATTCTGCAGCAAATCTTGTGGGAAAAATAAACAAACTCGAATTGAGAAAAATTCATAGTGTTGGGCTGCACACCTGGCTGTGCGGTGAAAGGGGGGATGATAGCGGATCCTGAGTTGGCAGGCAACCATAAGGGTTTTGCCAGGGCATCGGGGAGGTAGGACTGGGGCTGGATTCTTTGTGTTGGGCGTGTATTTCCAGTACTTGTACTGAGCTCCTCTTCCTGGGGTCTGGCACTGCTGGTGGTGGGCAGATCTCCTGATCTTGGTCCTGATCTCATTCTTTTGGGAGGGATGGTTGCCTCTGTGGACTCGGACTATGATCCACTATCCTCCACTGGCTCGTATTCTGAACCAGAATTGGATGATGGGAGCTCCCCGCTGCTCTCATCATCCGACATGGTAAGGATGGCATATGCCTCCTCAGGTGTGTAAACCCTTTGGGACATTATGGCAGTGCTTATTGGTGGACCTGTGTAATGGTACTGCTGGTGGTAGTGGTGGCGGGCCTCTGTGGTGGTACCGATGGAGGTATTAGTTGCAGGCCTGTGAGGTGGTATATATGGCGGTATGGGTGGAGGTGGTGGTACCAATGGTGGAACAGGTGGTGGTACCCATGATGGTACGGGTGGTGGTGGTACCGATGGTGGTACAGGTGGCGGTACCGGTGGTGGTGGTACCGATGTCAGTACGGGTGGTGGTGGTGGCGGTACCGATGGCGGTACTGATACCAATGGCAGCACTAGTGGCGATACTGGTAGCGGGCCTGTGTGGCGGTATATATGGTGGGCCTGATGGCGGTACTAGTGGCAGTACTAGTGGTGGTACCGATGGCGGTACTGGTAGCCTGTGTGGCGGTACCAATGGTGGTATCGATGGTGGTGGGCCTGTGACAGATGGGCTGATTGACAGATGGGCTGATTGATTGACAGATGGGCTGATTGACAGATGGGCTGATTGATGTATGGGCTGATTGACGTATGGGCTGATTGATTGGCTGGGCTGACTGACAGATGGGCTGATTGGCTGTGTGAGAGGTTATTTTTATTGGGGGGCTGTGTTGTGCATAGTATAACAGTAAAAGACAAGACACTGATCTCACTTACTGATCCCTGCTCTCTTCTCACAAGATCAGTGTGTG
Source organism: Rana temporaria (assembly GCF_905171775.1). Lineage (NCBI taxonomy): Eukaryota > Metazoa > Chordata > Amphibia > Anura > Ranidae > Rana > Rana temporaria. The sequence continues at coordinate 122,637,871 of NC_053495.1, read as the reverse complement.
AGGAGAGAGCAGGGATCAGATAGTAACTGCTGCTGTGTTTACATTTGTGACCGACTGTGCCTGGACTGGACTGTGTCCAAGGGATAAATACAACAAACAAAAGTCACTGCCCCTACCTCTGACTGGTCTATACAATAAGAAATGCTGGAAAGGGCAGATATGCATAAAAAACATATATATTATATCCAGGCTCAAACTTACCAACCAATCAGCAACCAACCAAATTCACCTGTCTAATTGCGTGCGTTAATAACAGAGGTTTAGTTGCACGCATTTGCAAATGCATGTGTAAGCTGCAGGCCCCGTCAAGGCGCTCTGTATACTGCAGTCAAGTTAGACAGGTGAATTTGGTTGGTTGCTAATTGGTCGGTAAGTTTGAGCTTGGATATTCTTAGGTAGATTCAGAGAGATTGAATTTAACTTTAGGGCGGCCTAGCCTAGCCTGTTTAGGCTACACCGCCGTAAATTAACTAGGCTAGTAGTGATTTTCAGTCTACTTACCTGCTAATCTACGGCGGCGTAGCCTCAAACGAGCGGGCATAAGGGCGCCTAATTCAAATGACTTGGAGGGGGGCGTGTATCATGGTAATGAGGCTTGACCTCACGTTTTTGACGTTTTTTTACACTGCGCATGCGCCGGCCGACTACATTTCCCAGTGCGCATTGCGGCTAAGTACGCCTTACGGGCCTATTGATTTAGACGTGGACGTAAACGACGTAAATCCCGATTCGCGGACAACTTACGCAAACGACGTAAAAATTTCTAATTTTGCGGCGGTAATGGCGGCCATACTTAACATTACTAGTCCACTAGAGCATAGCTCTAACTTTAGGCGGCCTATCGCTTCCGAAAATGACGTAATTCGACTGCGGCGGCCGAGCGTACGTTCGTGAATTGGCGTACAAGCTCATTTACATAATCTACGCCGGCCGCAATGGAAGCGCCACCTAGCGGTCAGCCAAAACATTGCAATCTAAGATAGGACAGCGCAAGCCGTCCTATCTTAGATATGTTTAAGTGTATCTCTGTTAGAGAATACACCTAAACATAGGTCGGTGCAGATTCAGAGTTAGGTCGGCTTATCTGTATCCGTATCTTTCTGAATCTACCTATCTATTAGGTAGATTCACGTACCTTGGCCTAAATTTAGGACGGCCTAGCCTGCGTCATGCGATCTCGCAGTGCATTATAGGGGACCCCATATGTTCATTTGTTCTCGAACACCTGCTGTTCGAGTAAAACTTACATTTGTTTCATCCAGACGATATCTTTGTGGATGAAATGCGTCGGCTCGAGCCTGCTGTTCAAATTGCATCATTTTATTGATTAACAAGCGCTTGCTTTACCTCTTCCTGATGTGAGTGTAATTCTTTAATTTTTAATAATAAATTTTGCTTTATGTGGATTCACGCTATGTGCGTTTTTTATTCCTTTTTAGCCCTATATGTTTGAATCCACATGACGTTTTATATATCTTGGAGCTTCCTTTCTTGTTGACCGGTGATCCTTGTGAGAAGATTATTTTATCCAATTGTATCAACACCTATATCAATCCGGGCCCTATTATCTTTGGTGAAGAATCACTGACAAGTCTGTTTGATTCATAGGGCGTATGTCCTATTGAAGCCACACTTTCCGGTAAGCCTCAGTGTTATTGGTGGTGGTGCTCCATCTCCCCCGTTTCATGCACGTTCCGCAGTGGCTTGAAAATTACAATTTGGGGAGTCAAAATACATATGTTTTGGACACTTCCTTTTCATCAAACACTTTCTCACACAGTGAACTTTTTCTTTATTTATTTTATTTAATATTGCTTTTGAGTTTACAATAATTTGTATACTGCATTATGTGTATGTTATTCATTAATCACCTGACATCACTGCATTGTGTATGTATGGCATACACTGGTTTAATTACCCGATATCATTGCATTTTACTCTAATCACCTGTTATTATTTCAATACTGCACATGTATATTGTTAGTTTGATATCTTCACAATTATTCTAACTTTGATATATTTAGATGTGTATCAGGTTATCTATGCACTTTAGATCACCCATTTTAATTTTATATTGTCACTAGTGCTGCACCAACACCTTTCCCACTTATATTGTTTCACCACAAGACAAAATAACAGTCAGAATTAAGGCCCATACACACGGTCGGACTTTTTGCCAACAAACTTCAAAATGAGCAAGTTTGCAAAAAAATCCGACCGTGTGTACGCTCCTTCGGACAAACTTTTTCAGTTTTCATCGGACAACAGTTCGCTTTTCGGCAACAAAAGTCTGACCGTGTATACAGAAAACTATCAAGCCCCATACACACTATCAGTTTTCCTGCAGGTTTTCTCTTCAGGTTTACCAAAACCATCTAATATGAGGTCAAACCTCAAGAGTTTCAATTCGTATGCAATCAGGCAGGCCCTTGCACTACATGGTTTTGGTAAACCTGAAGAGAAAACCTTCAGGAAAACTGATAGTGTGTATGGGGCTTCAGACTTTTGTCCAAAGTACAAATACGCATGCCCAGAACCAATGTTAAAATCAACCAACAATAGCAGAAGTTGACCAATGTGTGGCGGCAAAGAGCAGAAAAAACATGTGATGTTGGGAAAGTTTTAGGAAAGTTTGCAGAAAAGTCCGAGCGTGTGTATGCTATGGGTGTGCCCGGCAAACTCCCTTCGGACAAAAATCCAAGGAAAAGTTTGTTTGAAGTCCGACCATGTGTGTGAGGCTTTATATGTACAGATTCAGAAAAACCCATTCATAAATTAGAATATCTTGAACCATCCAAGCCAATATCTACTGCACCAGCTGTGTATATACATAGACATGAATTTGTATTTGACAAAATGCTGGCCATTGATCTATAATCCAAAAGGTGCTTAACTGTGGAATTAAGTCAAATGGCTTCAAAGACTGCTAGCATTCAATGACCTGGCTATACACATGGGCAAATATCCAATGAAATTCACAAAGCACTGGTTTACTGTATAGCACTGGATATTGTGATCCTAGTTATCATTGTTTGATTGTTGTATGCAGGGCATTTTTTCAGCTTGAATGTGGGGGAATGCAGATCCGGCACTTCCAGTAATAAATGCACTGTATGTAATGGCAAGGGGTGCTGGGGTGTGCTGGAAGGTCTATTGCTGGCTGATAGGGGATCTATTGTTGCTGGAGGGGATCTATTTTTGCATGGTGGTCTATTGTTGCTGGTTTGCTGGGTGGGGGGCTTATGTTGCCTTGGGGTCAATTGTTGTTGGAAAGAATCTGTTGTTGGGGGGGGGGGTTATGTTGATTCTTGCTTGCTGCTATTGTTGCTGCTCAAGGTCTATTGCTGCTGGGGTGGTATTTTTTTGCAGGGTTCTATTGTTGCTGGGGGGAAATCAATTGTTGCTTGGGAGGGTCAATTGCTGCTGGCTGCAGGGTATACATTTTACTGCTTTTCTTGTTATTATTAACAAATTACATACAAATTACTTAGCACCACAAAATAATACTCGGCTCTGTATTCTCTAAAAGGTGTGATACTGAGAGGTAGGTGGGGTGGAATAAAGAAATGGTGCTCAAAGATGGGTAGGGGCAGAGACAAGAATTGACTCAGAAAGGGGGAGTTCCTGGACCTACTCTTTGAGAAAAAAAGCCCTGATTGTATGTGCCGATGCCCGCTCAGCCTGCTCAGCCAACTGCTGCTGCTCTTACGGAGGGACAGAAAAATGCATCAGTGCTGGAACCCAGACTGCAGCAGCTGTGGGCTCCCCCCCCCCACTCCTCCTCACGCTTTTCAGAAGAGAGCTGGGCTGACCAGGACATCTGCTCAATCTGCCCCCCTCCCATTGGCTTCAGAAATGGAGCGGAGCACCATGGGACATGTAGTCCAGTCCTGGCAATTGGCAGCTCCAGGCTGGAGCTATAGAAGAGAAATACAGCTCGCAGCATGCCAGAGGGGGCAGGGAGGGAGAGAATAGGAGAAAGAAAAAACAGGAGAAAGAGACTGGAGACAGGAGAAGAGGCTTTCCTTTCTTGTTGGCTATCAAAGGTCCTTTGGGTGTCAATAGAATTGGTGAGCAGGCGGAAGCCCACCTTGTGCATACACTTAAAGAGAGATACTGCACATAGACACCTTTACTTTTATTTTTATCTGAGCCTTCACAGGAGACACCTTACACCAGTTATCCCCCTGTTACTGGGTCTTATTGCATAGAGATCACTTTGGGCCCTTGTTGAGCTAGCTGAAGATACCGGATATCTCAACTATAATCCTCCACATTTCTTATGCTAAAATGCTAGGGACCCAGAGTAAAATACACATAAAAATTAATGAGGAACTCTCACTTTAAAAGTGTAAAGTTTAACGTTGCATGCTATTGTGTATTGCACTGTGCATTTATGTTCTGGGCCCATGATCTCAGAATTTTAAAGTAGATTGACATATGAGAAGTCATTCTTACTCCCCCCTACATACCTGAGCACATAGGTCATCTTAGGGCCTGTTGGCTGATTAAACCGTGTTTTAATTACTTTGCATATTCATTTGTGTCCTGTTGCCTAATATGAGATTTTACTATAGGTAACTATGGGGGTTATTTACTAAAGGCAAATCCAGTTTGAACTTGGAAGTGCAGTCACTGTAGATCTGAGGGGGACATTCAAGGAAAATAAAAACAGAATTTTAGCTTGCACATGATTGAAAAACAAAATCAGCAGAGCTTCCCCTCATTTCAGATCTTCCCCTCAGATCTACAGTGACTTCCCTTCCAAGTGCACTTGTAGTGCAGAGTGGATTTGCCTTTAGTAAATCAACCTCTATGTATTCAAGTTACTACTATGAGTTTTTTTCCTTCAGTTCAGCTTTATATTGCCATCTGTGTCTACAATAGGGGGGATTACTTTAACATCCTGTATGGAAATGAAGAAATAAAGTAAGGGGAATTCGAACCATAACACAGACAGTCAAATAGAAATCCATCACAGAGGTTGTAACCCTTCCCTACGGTATCCAAAATTAACCACTTAAGCCCCGGACCTTTAGGCAGCTAAATGCCCAGGCCAGGTTTTGCGATTCGGCACTGCGTCGCTTTAACAGACAAGTGTGCGGTCGTGCGACGTGGCTCCCAAACAAAATTGGCGTCCTTTTTTCCCCACAAATAGAGCTTTCTTTTGGTGGTATTTGATCACCCCTGCGGTTTTTATTTTTTGCGCTATAAACAAAAATAGAGCGACAATTTTGAAAAAAATTCAATATTTTTTACTTTTTGCTATAATAAATATCCCCCAAAAACATATATAAATGATTTTTTTCCTCAGTTTAGGCCGATACGTATTCCTCTACCTATTTTTGGTTAAAAAAAAATTGCAATAGGCGTTTATCGATTGGTTTGCGCAAAATTTATAGCGTTTACAAAATCCGGGATAGTTTTATTGCATTTTTATTAATTTTTTTTTTTTTACTACTAATGGCGGCGATTTTTTCGTGACTGTGACATTATGGCGGACACTTCGGACAATTTTGACACATTTTTGGGACCATTGTCATTTTCACAGCAAAAAATGCATTAAAATTGCATTGTTTATTGTGAAAATGACAGTTGCAGTTTGGGAGTTAACCACAGGGGGCGCTGTAGGAGTTAGTGTTCACTTAGTGTGTGTTTACAACTGTAGGGGGGTGTGGCTGTAGGACTGACGTCATCGATCGAGTCTCCCTATATAAGGGATCACTCGATCGATGCGCCGCCATAGTGAAGCACGGGGAAGCCGTGTTTACATACGGCTCTCCCCGTTCTTCAGCTCCGGGGAGCAATGAAGCGGCTATAAACGAATAGCCGCGAATAGTCGCGGCTAGATCGCTCCCCGCTGGAATCCGACCGCCGCATGTAGGGGGGGGTCCCCCCACCCGCTAGAAGGCAAGGACGTACCTGTACGCCCATTTGCCTGTACGTGCCATTCTGTGGACGTACATATACATGCGGCGGTCGGGAAGTGGTTAAAAAAAAAGTCTTGACATTAGTTCGGTTTTAAGATCATATAAAGCCAAGCCCTACTTTAGGGAATATGCATTATATAGCATCTGTCTGAGGTCCTTTTTTTAGGCTAAAGCTTTCAATTTATCTAAGAAAATATCCCAAAAAGAGATTTTCATTGTTCGTCTTTTGTACTGTATTTTTAAACAGAAAGTCAAAGGTCATCCAGGTTACGCAAATGTATTTCTTCTGTTAAAAAAAAAATAAAAAGAGGTACAGTTTTGCAAAGAGGCTGACGGAAGAAAGGCAAGCTAGGCAGTAATAGAGGATGAAAGCAGAATTGAGAGACATACACTGTAGATTAGAGGATTACTAGTCTCTCACAAAGCTTGTATAGAAAGGCCTTGCTGACTGTTCAGCTGCTCATTTAACTGCCTGTTATAGGGTCCATTTCTTTGTTATCCAGTGCCAGATAAATTGATTCTCACAACGATAGTGTCTCCTTGGATTATAAATAATGAACTCGACAAGATTGGGGTTAATTTAATTCAGACGGAGAAGTAGGCAATACAGACACAGGTGGTATCTTTTAGCACATAAAAATAGACTTATAACTGGGAATTTGTCAAAGAGCTACATATCACATTACACAATGTGTACACCCATGTTTCATTAATATATTAAAACCAACATTTCAAAATCTATAACACCCCTTTGCACCCTTGTGTAAGCTAATGTGTTACTGCACATTTTAGTGCATTGAGGCATGTTACAGAGGGTAGCTTATTCAGCTTGAATATCTGAACAAAAAAAATAGAGAAAAAAAAATAGGACAAACAAATGCCAGAAGGAACCACTATATGGTGTAATATACTGTAAATGATGTGTAGCACCTGGTTACTTTTCAGAACTGGTGCTATTAAAATTTAGAGGGGGTCAGAGAGTTAAAGGGGGTTGTAAAGGCAAAAATATTTTCCTCTTAAATTAAAGTCTGACAGTAGCTGATAAAGTAAAAAGTAATGTTTTTAATTATAACTAGTTTGATACCTGCTGAAATTGAGCTGTTTTATTCACCTCCGTCACTCCTGAATCACTATTCTCACTGACTTCCTGGTTTGCGGTGCGCATTCATTCTTGCTACATCACAGCCTAATGGCAACTACAGTTCCCATTAGGCTTAGCCTCCATGCCTGTGAGGGATAAGAGAGCATCTTCACGCAGGGCTGTAGCCATAGGGAGGGGGTGAGCACATTCTGCTTTCCACCATGCAAAACGGCTCAGATGCTGGTGGAAAGCAAGAAGAGGAGTGACAGGTAATGGCATTTTCAAACCTGGATTACTGTATTTTGGAGGTCAAAAGGAAAAACGAGGTAAGTGATATTTAAATGCTGTAGCTTAAAGCAATCAATTGATCTAATAAAAAACAAACCTTTAGTGTTCCTTTAAGTAACTCTGACCATTGTTAATTAGTTCAAATTTGGAGCTTCTGTCCCAGCTTGGCTGTGCTGTGGGCTCATGCTGTTGTTCCTGGGGTGCAGTTCTACCCCAGGTCGGCAGGTGGTGTGATGGAGTTAATAAAATGATCATTTTGTGTTTATGTTATTTTTCTCCTAAACCACTGGAATATTGCTTTGCTTTCTTATATTGTTTTATTTATTTTATTTCTTGAGATATATATATATATATATATATATATATATATATATATATATATATATATATATATATATATATATATATATATATATATATATATATATATATGTGTGTGTATATACGTATATATATGTGTGTGTGTGTGGGTGTATACAAGTATTATTATCCTTAAAATAAATCATTATAGAGTTAAAAAACCCTTCAGGAAGTGATTAAGTGAAGACAGCTGTTACTCGTCTCCTTCTCACTCCTTTCGGCCCCCTCCATCGAGTGAAGCAAAATGGCGATTGAATGTAAAATGAAAGCCACAATGTCAAGAATAGACGTCACAAGGAGAAAATCCATATATGGACTAACGAATCAGATGTGCTCATATGAATGATGTCATTCTGTCTATAAAGCTGTGATAATAAAAAAGGTTCCGCCTGTTTACAGCTGGACACTGAAGGAAGTAGACTGTCCTTCTCTTTCTGCATGCTTTCATAATTTGGGTCAGAGTCAGTTTTAGGTTGCTCTGGAGTTGTGCCAGGGGACGTCCATTTCAGTGGCAGCAGTGGGGTCATGGACTGGATGCTTTTTCCCAGCAGCCTATCATGTGGAGGCTTCCTGTGCATGCCGGGGAGGGGTATTTATGGGGAAAATGCAATTTTCCTGGGTCTTCTCCTCGTGTGGCGCCGACCTTTAGGGTAGCCACTCCACGGCGCCCAGGCAAATGGCCTTCCAGGCCAGGGTGCACGTGCAACGCAGAGATCCTGGTTTTGGGACCACGTTGGCCTGGAGCAATTGATCTGCCGCTTGGAACTCAGTAATCGACTGGGTCCCAACTAAGGAGGTCCTGGGCTGTCTGTCCTGTTGGAGGAAGCTGTTCGGTGGAGAGTCTGCCTGAGGAGTACCAAGAGAGGCTGGTGTTCCAATAGGGGCCTGACCATCCATCGGGGACCAGGGGAACCGGAAACTGAGAGGCTGAATGCTGGCCACCTATCAGTCGGTACTCAAAACCTAAGCTACCTGAAGGAGATCCAGGTGTCAAGTCCAGTCAAGTGGACTTCAGACCACTATTTTCTGCAATCATTGGGAGGGTCTGTGGCAGAGACTTAACCCCAGGTTTGAGTGTTATCCTGGCTGCCAGGCTTGTGAGAGAGGCCTGTCCAAGTGCGCTATACCCATTCCGGCTGGAGTGGCAAAGTAAAGTTTGTCGTTGGAAGCAGGACTGTTTCCTTCACCTACACCTGAATCTGTGTTCTCCATCTCTGCTATTCCTCTATTCTTCACCAAGTTCAACTGTTTTACCTTGTTGGGTAAATAAAAGCACAAGAAAAAGACACCTGCATTCCATTCCATTACTACGGCTCTCATCAACTACCCTAGACGGCGGAGTCACAAAGGTAACATGCCACCCACAACACACCAGCAACTCCTCTGGGGGTAGTGCTACAGATGGATATACCATAAATCAAGTTTTTGATTTGTAGCTTTCAAAGAAAAAATATTCATATTTGTCTGGCTGCTTGAACTTGGGATAGTTCAGTCTGTAGGGAATAGACATGTGCATTTCGTTTCGTTACGAATTCGAATTCGGACAAATTATTCATTAATCGGAAATTCATATGCATCCGAATTTCCGAATCACAAAATTAAGGAATTTAAACAAATTCGAAAAAACGCAAACGAAATTAGAATTTGAATCGAATTCAAATCGAATTCGAATAGAATTTGAAAAAAATAGAAATCGATTTTCTAAAAACTACAATAAAATAGAATATAAAACAATAAAGCAATAGAATCAAAAAGAATAGAATATAAGTTAATAGAATGTAATAAAATAGAACATGACAGTCTTCCGAAATGCGAATAGTATATATTTTATTCTATTCTCTTGTTTTTCTTTTCTATTCCATTCTAATCTTTTCTATTCAAATTTGAATTCATTTTATACAAAATTCGAATTTCTTATTGAATGAAATCGAATTTGAATAGAAAAGATTATAAAAGATTAGTTTCATATTAGAATTTGAAAAAAATTTGACCGATTTCCTAAAAAGTCGATTAAATTTGAAAAATTGTATTAGATTAGAAAAAATCTACTGCATTCGAAAGAATTCTACCGAATTCGAAAAAACTACCACATTTGAAAAAAAATCTACTAAATTAGAAAAAATTACCACATTCGAGTTTTTTTTTACATATAACCATTTTCCAAAATTCGAATTTCACATAGAATGAAATCGAATTGGAATAGAAAAGATTAGAATATAATAGAAAATAATAGAATAATTAATAAACTAGAAAAACAATAGAACAGAATCAATTATAATATATATTATATTTATTCTATTCTCTCTATTCTATTCTCTTTATTCTCTTTTTCTTTTCTATTACATTCTAATTTTTTCTATTCAAATTTAAATTCATTTTATACAATATTCAAATTTCTTATTGAATGAAATCAAATTTGAATAGAAAAGATTAAAAAAGATTAGTTTCATATTAGAATTTTAAAATTTTTTGACCGAATTCCTAAAAAGTCGATCAAATTTGAAAAATGTAATTTGATTCGAAAAAATCTACTGCATTCGAAAAAATTGTACCGCATTTTAAAAAATTGGCTAAATTAGAAAAAAACTACCACATTAGATTTTTTTTTTACATATAACCATTTTCCAAAATTCGAATTTCATATAGAATGGAATCGAATAAAAAAAGAAAAGATTAGAATAGAATAGAAAATGATAGAAAAGGTATTAAACTAAAAAAACAATAAAACAGAATAGAATCAATTATAATATATATTATATTTTATTCTATTCTCTTGTTTTTCTTTTCTGTTCCATTCTGATCTTTTCTATTCAAATTTGAATTCATTTTATACGAAATTCGAGTTTCTTATTGAATGAAATCGAATTTGAATAGAAAAGATTATAAAAGATTAGTTTCATATTAGAATTTGAAAACATTTTGACCGAATTCCTAAAAAGTCGATCAAATTTGAAAAATTTAATTAGATTAGAAAAAATCTACTGCATTCGAAAAAATTCTACCACATTTGAAAAAAAATCTACCGAATTAGAAAAATCGACCGCATTTGAAAAAAATCGACTAAATTAGAAAAAACTACCACATTCGATTTTTTTTTTTACATATAACGATTTTCCAAAATTCGAATTTCATATGGGATGAAATCGAATTGGAATAGAAAAGATTAGAATAGGATAGAAAATAATAGAAAAGTTAATAAACTAGAAAAACAATAGAACAGAATAAAATATAATATTTTATTTGCTTTTGTTCTATTGTTTTTCTAGTCTATTATTTTATATTATTTTCTATTCAAATCTTTTCTATTCTAATTCAAATTCATTCTATACGAAATTCGAACTTCTGAAGCCATCTTTCAAAATTTGAATTTCGTATAGAATGAATTAGAATCGAAAAGAATACAAAAGGATAGAAAAGAAAATAATAGAAAAGAATGGCATAGAAATATTATATATATATATATATATATATATATATATATATATATATATATATATATATATATATATATATATATATATATATATAAAATATAATTTTATTTTTATTCTGTTCTATTGTTTTTCTATGCTATTCTTTTCTATTCTGTTCTAATCTTTTCTATTCAAATTCAAATTTCGGAAGATGGCTTCAGAAGTTCGAATTTTATATAGAATGAATTTGAATTTGAATAGAAAAGAATAGAAAAACACTAGAACAGAACAGAAAAATATATAATTAAAAAATATATATATATATACTGTAACACCTTTTGAAATTTGAATTTCATATAGAATGAAATCGAATTTGAATAGAAAAGAATAGAATAGAAAAGAATAGCATAAAAAAAACAATAAAACAGAAAATGTGTGTGTCTATATACCATCTTCCAAAATTCGAATTTCGTATACAATGAATTTGAATTTGAATACAAAAGATTAGAATAGAAAATAATACAAAATAATAAACTAGAAAAACATATTATATTGTATTCTATTCTGTTCTATTGTTGTCCAATTCTATTCTATTATTTTCTATTTTCTATTCTATTCTATTCTTTTCTATTCTAATTCAAAATCTTTCTATACGAATATGATTCTATATGAAATTAACTATCATTCTATACGAAATTCGAATTTGGGAAAATGGTTTTATATTTAAATATATAACCATTTTCCCAAATTCGAATTTCGTATAGAATGAATTTGAATTTCAACACTGTAACAATGTCCCCCTGTAATATTTATGTGTATACATATATATATACATACATATAAATAATGTGTACGTGTATATATATATGTAGCGCTACCCCCGCAGGAGCCGCTGATTTGTTGTTGGGATCGGCATATTAAGTTACCTTGATATGGTCTAGAGGAGCAATTGGAGAACAAAGCAGTGATCGAAGGTCCAGACAGTGAATAAAGGTTTTCCAATGCTTTTTTTCCAGGCTAAATACGGCCAACATCAACATTAAATGGGAAGAACAGGTTGATGAAGAAAAGGGAGAACCTTGCAGTATCAGGCCTGGATATTAGTTGAGCAGTCCTGCTCAATAGAGTACCAAACTATTTTTCGTCGCCACTCTAGCCAGAGTGGGTGAAGTGCCCCCGGACAGACCCCTTTCACAAGCCTGGCAGCCGAAGTGTCACTTAGGATTTGCTGGGAGGAACAGGCCTCTCTCACAGACCTGGCTCTAGAGCCTCTGCCACAGGCCTATTACTTTAGGTAAACTAAAAGGATGAATGGAGCGAATCCTTTCAGTGGATTTTAGAATAGGTCACCGGATGACAGCAAAGCGTACCTGTCAGCATTCTGGTCACCAGATCCCCGATTGGTTCGTTCAAGCCCTGTTGGATAACCTGCCTCCGGGCTCTCCTCAAGCCGACCCCCCAATCGAACGGCACCCAGCCTGGGATCCTCTCAATAGACGTGGGGACCCAGCAGATCACTGGTGTCCCCTCTTTACCTCCGGATGAGGTTCAGTGAAGCCTGCAATTTTGGCCAGGTGGGCCGCACCGGCGGGTTCCATGGATGTGCGCACCCCGAAGGTGGATGCCGCACCTGGAACCGGGACCCCTAGCACATGACACCTGTCACAGATATACCCTTCCCCAGCATGCTCCGCAAGAGAAGAACTCCTCCAATTGGCTGCTGGGTCAAACTTACTCTGCCAGAACCCCACTGGCGCCAACTGCTCACTAGGGATGGTAACACATCCCTGGAGCACAGACTGACCCAGTGGACATTTCTGGAATGACAGAAGTCCCAATTTAGCAAATTGTGAATTGGAGCAAAATAACTCTCCCATTCCCACTAACTTTAGCGTAGTGCCCATACTGAAAGTAAGGGGGCGCTACATATATATAATGTATGTGTATATACATGTATATACAATGTGTGTGTGTGTGTGTGTATACATATATATATTATGCAGGGGGACTCGTTATTTTAGTTACATTAACCACGCGGTCTGTCAGTGTACTGAGCGGTGATAATTTATCACCGCTCAATAAACTGACATCTCTGTATTTCTGTGAATTTCTGGTACTGTAATCTCGTAAAGTCTCACGAGATTCCAGTATCAGGGGCTGTTCTCCACTGTTTGAAGCATTGGTAGATCACTTCACTCCTCCAAGGGTGAAGCAAGCCAACTTTTCTCATTGACTAACGAGGAAATAGAGAATATGTTCTCTATTTGGCCCTCGGCGAAAAGTGTACACACGACCGGGTTTCTCGGCAGAATACGGCTCCCATCGAGTTTCTGGCTGAATTCTGCCGAGAAACTCGGTCGTGTGTACGGGGCCTCAGTCAATGGGGAAACTTGGCTCGCCGAGATCCTCGGCGGCTTCACAAGGAACTCGACGAGCAAAACGATGTGTTTTGCCCGTCGAGTTACTCAGACGTGTGTACGGGGCCTTAGGTGTAACAGGTTCCCATGTTCCTCTTGGATGTCCTGAAACGTGGTGTCTGAGTTTGGTAATCCAGCATTCAGACAAAAAAAAAGGGAAGTTGTTCTTCATTAAAAGCTTTGGGGCAGATCCACTGAGCGAGTACGCCGGTGTATCTACTGATACGCCGGCGTACTTTCAAATTTCCCGCGTTGTATCGTTGTTTTGAATCCTTAAAACAAGATACAACGGCTTCTGGGTTAGATCTGACAGGTGTACGTCTTCGTACGCCTTCGGATCTAAGATGCAATCCGCTGGGTGGCGTTCACGTCGTTTTCCGCGTTGGGTATGCAAATTAGCTATTTCCGACGATCCACGAATGTACAAGCGGCCGTCGCATTTTTTTACGGCGTCTCTAGTCGGCTTTTTCCGGCGTATAGTTAAAGCTGGTATTTCGGCGCGTATAGTTAGACTTGTTAAGTATAGCCGTCGTTCCCGAGTTTAATTTAAAAAAAAATTTTTTGCGGAAGTCGTCCGTGAATCGGGATGGACGTAATTCACGTCTATGTTAAAAGAAATTACGTCCTTGCGACGTCATTTAGCGCAATGCACAGCAGGAAATTTAGGGACGGCACATGAGCAGTTCATTCGGCGCGGGGACGCGCTTCATTTTATTGAAACACGCCCCCTAATCGCCGATTTGAATTCCGCGCCCTTACGCCGCCAGAGATAGACTACGCCGCCATAACTTACGGCGCAAAATCTTTAAGGATTCGAACTAAAGCCGGGTAAGTTACGGCGGCGTAGCGTATCTCTGATACGCTGCGCGGGTGCAGATCTCTGTGGATCTGCCCCTTTGTGTGTATTTATTCATATATTCAATGCAAAAACTGTTCCACCTATCCTACAACCTCTAATTCACCTCATGCAGAGATTTTTCATAGAGCCATGTTTTTGGAGCGGCCAGCGACCACTTAGAGCCTGCATTTAGAGCTGAAGGAGTTAGGGGGCATGTGTGCCTGGAGCAGGACTAAATATTCTTCAGTGCATAGATCCTTTGGTGATTCTGGTTTTAAGTTTGGAAGAGAGGCAAAATAAATCCTTTATTTTCTAAAATGCCCCTTAGTGTTGGTTCACACAGGGGCAACCCGACTTACAGCGTGACTTTGCAAGACGACTTCAGCGTGACTTGGAGCAACTTACAACGCGACTTAAAGTTGCCTCCAAGACAGGTGACTTTGGCTGTGGCTAATATGTGTTCGGTTTTAAAGGGATGAGGTGGCAACCCTAGCTGTGGCCAATCACAGAATAATCAGCTCTGAGTAAACTATTTTCTTTTCCTGTAAAGTTGCTTCAGTTAAGATGGTAATCCGACTTTGGAGGCAACTTCCATTGAAATCTATGGGTACAAGTTGCCTAGAAGTCGCCTTGAAGTAGTACAGAAAAACGTTTCTGAAGTCGGAGCGACTTCAGTAGAGTACATTAAGACGTCTCTCGTTGACTAACATGGGATTACTGATGTCAAGCGACTTGGGACTCAAGTCGGATCCCAAGTCGTTGTAGTGTGAACCGGCACTTATTCTGATGACACTTTGTGGAAATAATGTTTTGTCAATAAGGGTTGATTGCTGGAAAAATGTTTTACTGAACAATGTTTATTATACCTTCAATGCGCATCATAGCTCTACAGCCACTTAGTTAGGAATGAAGAATCTTATACATATTGGGCCAGATTCAGGTAGAAGTGCGGCGGCGTAACGTATCATAGATACGTTACACCGCCGCAAGTTTTCATCGCAAGTGCCTGATTCACAAAGCACTTGCGATGAAAACTACGCGTGTGCCATTTAAATTAGGCGCGCTCCCGCGCCGGACCTACTGCGCATGCTCCCTTTTGAATTACCCGTCGTGCTTTGCGCGACGTGACGTAATTTTTTGAACGGCGACGTGCGTAGCGTATTTTCTTATTCCCGGACGTCTTACGCAAACTACGTGAATTTTTAAATTTCGACGCGGGAACGATGGCCATACTTTATACAGTACATACGTGTGCTGTGTAAAGTTAGGGCACCCAAAACGAGGACTAGCTTTGCGATGGGAAACTAGACTAGCAGTTATAGCGTCTGCAAAATAGGGGATAGATTTAAGGCATTTATTATTATTCTTTTTTTTAACTAGTAATGGCAGCAATTTGCAATTTTTATCGGTACTGCGACATTATGGCAGACACATCAGAAACATTTTTTGGACCATTGCCATTTATACAGCGATTAGTGCTATAAAAAATGCACTGATTACTGTGTAAATGTCACTGGCAGGGAAGGGGTTAACACCAGAGAGCGATCAATGGGTTAACTTTGTTCCCTATGTCTGTGTTCTAACTGTGGGGGATGGGACTGACTATAGGAGATTGTGGTTTCCAGCTTGTAGGAACTCACAATCTCTCTCTCCCCTCTCCTCACAGAACTGAGCTGGCCAGCTTTATGGAAAGGCTGATTTCATTTTCTAGAAGGACTTGGCACCTGCCCACACTGCCAAAAGTACTAATACCTGGTTTAATGGTCATGGTATCACTGTGCTTCGTTGGCCAGCAAACTCGCCTAACCTAAACCCCAGAGAATCTGTGGGGTATTGTCAAGAGCAAGATGAGACACCAGACCCAACAATGCAGAAGTGCTGAAAGCCGATATCAAAGAAACCTGGGCTTCCATAACACCTCAGGCTGATCGCCTCCATGCCACACTGGCAGTAATTCATGCAAAAGGAGAACTGACCAAGTATTGAGTGCATACTATACTGTACATAGACATACTTTTCAGTAGGCCAACATTTCTGTATTAAAAATCCTTTGTTTATTTTGGTCTTGTGTAATATTCAAATTTTCTGAGATACTGGGCCAGATTCACAGCAGAGATACGACGGCGTATCTCTGATTCACCGTTGTATCTCTGATACGCCGTCGTATCTCTCAGAGTAACTATGCGACTGATTCATAGAATCAGTTCCGCATAGATAGCCCTAAGATCCAACAGGTGTAATTGACTTACACCGTCGGATCTTAGGATGCAGTACCTCGGCCGCCGCTGGGTGGAGTTTGCGTCGTTTTCCTGCGTCGGGTATGCTAATGAGCATTTACGGCGATCCACAAAGGTTTTCGCGTTCGTTACGTCGTCGCTAGTAATTTTTTCCCTTCGCAAATTTACACCTGCTTTAACATGGCTTAACTTTAGTCGAGCCATGTTAAAGTATGGCCGTCGTTCCCGGGTCGAATTTAATTTTTTTTTTGTTTTGGCGTAAGACGTCCGGGAATACGAATGGACGCTACGCACATTGCCGTTCTAAAAAATTACGTCACATCGCGCAAAGCACGGCGGGAATTTCCAAACTGAGCATGTGCAGTACGTCCGGCGCGGGAGCGCTCCTAATTAAATGGTACACGCCCCATTTGAATTGGGCAGGCTTGCGCTGGACGTGTTTACGATACACCGCCGCAAGTTTACAGGTAAGTGCTTTGTGGATCAGGCACTTACACTGAAAACTTGCGGCGGTGTAACGTAAACGAGTTACGTTGCGCCGCCGCAAAGGTACGAGAATCTGGCCCACTGTACTTAATTTTGGGTTTTCACTAGCTGTAAGCCATAATCCTCAAAATTATAAGAAACAAATGCTTGAAATATATCACTCTGTGCGTAAGGCATCTATATGAAATATATGAGTTTCACTTTTTGAATTAAATTACTGAAATAAATTTACTTTAATGAGATGCACCTGTAAGGGTCTATTTCATTTCACAACTGTCAGGAGCAAACTGAACAAAATATTACCATATATTTTGTAAGAAATTAATTCTTGTATCATCAGCTCCATCTAGTAACCACAATTCAATATAGTTTTCTTACTTAGATACTGTATTTCAGAAAAATATACCACATTTTGGCCACTAAATGGAGCTGACAATACAGCCATTAATCTCTTAATAATGGTGGTGACATTTTGTTTAGCTTCTGATATTTGTGCAATGAATGTTTTATGAATAGACCTGTTAAATTACAACCTGTCATTAAAACGCTTACTTGCTTTTGCATTTTTCTTTTCCATAAACAATTTTTTATTGACTTACAATGTGCCCTTAAACTTCCTGGAGAATTGGCACTCTAGAAAGTTTAAATTCCCTAGACTAACACCCCCCATTCTTGCATGTCATAACACTCTCCTTTTCAGGAAGAGTCTAATTGCTGTCTGTGCTGTCCCAGCTCCTCTGCCCCTCCCCTACCTACAAAAACTTTCATAGAAAAGCCAGAGGAAGAGCGAAGAGTAAAACTATAGAGTGTCAGTAGCAGTCTGAGGGCTTTAGGGTGTCTATACAAGCAAGGCATTTGCGGGTAAAAAAAAAAAAAGCCTAAAATACCTTAAACGCACATATGCAAGGATTGTTGTTGAAATAAATGGTCCCGTGACAGTTTTTTTTTTTAAAAGGTCCAGGGAGCTGAAGGACAAAAGGCATTTCAAAAGTCATATAAACAGCAAAAAATAAATAAAAAATCCACAAATTAAAGCCAAAGGTAGTCAATACAATTCTCTAGTCTTTAGTCTAGACAATTTAGAAACAAATATACAACATTACTTTAAGAGGTCTGCTCACATAATTTGTAAAAAGAACATCTTTGCCATTCTGACGCTTCCATCCAACCACTTTGCATATTATTTTGTATATACTGTGATTCTGTACTTGCCAAATATGCTGCAGAAATCTCCCCCCACTGAGTCTGGCTGCAACCATTTTAACTGTGGGCATCTGAAACTTCTGCCTGTTCACTTCCTGGATTTACACAGACACACATAGCCACACCTCCAGCTCTGCAGATCTCATTGGCCCACTTATGACCCATCCCCCCTCCCTTCCTGGCAACCCATCCTTAAAGCGGGGGTTCACCCTTAGAGGGCACTTTTCCCCCTTAGATTCCTGCTCGTTTTTACTAGGGGAATCGGCCATTTATTTTAAAATATGTGCAGTACTTACCCGTTTACGAGATGCATCCTCTCCGTCGCTTCCGGGTATGGGCTTCGGGAATGGGCGTTCCTTCTTGATTGACAGGCTTCCGAGAGGCTTCCGACGGTCGCATCCATCGCGTCACGATTTTCCGAAAGAAGCCGAACGTCGGTGCGCAGGCGCAGTATAGAGCCGCACCGACGTTCGGCTTCTTTCGGCTACGAGTGACGCGATGGATGCGACCGTCGGAAGCCTCTCGGAAGCCTGTCAATCAAGAAGGAACGCCCGCTCCCGAAGACCCATACCCGGAAGCGACGGAAGAAGATGCAGCTCGAAAACGGGTAAGTACTGCTCATATTTTAATACAAATAGCCGATTCCCCTAGACCGAACGAGCAGGAAGCTAAGGGGAGAATTTTTTTTTTTTTACAAATGGGTGAACTCCCGCTTTAACTACTTGCCGACCAGCCGCCGCAGTTATACGGTGGCAGGATGGCTCCCCTGCGCGAGAGCACGTAGCTCTACGTCACCTGGCGGATCGGGCACTAGGGGGCGCCCCCTGCTTGTCCCTGATCCCGACTCGCGTGCCCGGCGGGTGCGATCACCGCCGGGCGCCCGCGATCGCTCGTTACAGAGTGAGGACCGGGAGCTGTGTGTGTAAACACACAGCTCCCGATCCTGTCAGGTGGAGAAATGCTTGACCGTCTGTTCATACAATGTATGAACAGCGATCAGTCATTTCCCCATGTCAGTCCACACCCCTACAGTTAGAACACACCCAGGGAACATACTTAACCCCTTCCCCGCCCCCTAGTGTTAACCCCTTCCCTGCCAGTGGTATTTTTATAGTAATCCAATGCATTTTTATAGCACTGATCGCTATAAAAATGCCAATGGTCCCAAAAATGTGTCAAAAGTGTCCGAAGTGTCCGCCAGTACCGAAACAAAATCGCTGATCACCGCCATTACTAGTAAAAAAAAAAAATATTAATAAAAATGCCATAAAACTACCCCCTATTTTGTAAACGCTATAACTTTTGCGCAAACCAATCAATAAACGCTTATTGCGATTTTTTTTACGAAAAATATGTAGAAGAATACGTATCGACCTAAACTGAGGAAACAAATAGTTTTTTTATATATTTTTGGGGGATATTTATTATAGCAAAAAGTAAAAAATATAATTTTTTTTCCAAATTGTCGCTCTATTTTTGTTTATAGCGCAAAAACTAAAAACCTGCAGAGGTGATCAAATACCACCAAAAGAAAGCCCTATTTGTGGGAAAAAAAGGACGCCAATTTTGTTTGGGAGCCACGTCGCACGACCGCGCAATTGTCAGTTAAAGCGACGCAGTGCTGAATCGCAAAAAGTGCTCTGGTCTTTGACCAGCAATATGGTCCAGGGGTTAAGTGGTTAAAGTGAAAGTGAGAGAGAGCTGTGTATGATGTCATAAGCCTAGGCTTTTTACCAGATGAGAAACAGGAAGTGGGCTGCATAAGGTATTTACTGTCAGAAAAAAAAAATGTTTTACTATCCAAAAGGTAAAACAACAAGGGCAAAAGATTTCATAGATGAAAAGATAAAAAAATGACTGAAGGTCGGCTTTAAAGATTAAATTGACTCCCTAGACAATAAAATGAGTGAAGGTGACTCCAAGTAAACATAGATGACCTCAAATGTGAGTGTCCTTTCAGATGGAATCTTCACTGAAACTGAATCATTTCCATCATTCTTACTTGCAATTCACTTTATCGCTAAAGGTTGACGAACAGACAGGATATAGAGCAGAATGTAAAGTGATTGCAAATAGCCAGTTGTACACGTTTTTTCATTTAGTAATCTCTAACATATATATTTCTAGTTTGAGCTGTTTACTTGCAAGCATATGTCGTTAGTCCTGTGCATTTGTGAGTTTCTGTTGCAAATATGCAAAGAAATGCTTTACTATCAATAACGGAATTAGCATTTTTAGATATTTGCATGTATGCTAAACAAAGTATGCAGGTATTTTGGAGATCACATTGCTTCTCCTGTTGTCATCTCCATTTGCTTTTTTTTCCTCCAGAAGAATGGCACCATCTTTTTTCAAGCATAATCCAAGATCAGCATCAATTTCCTGTACTGGTTTAGCGATAACACAATCATAAATGCTGATTTTGGAGTGATACGATCATGTAAATTCTGGTACCTTTGCAATTCTTGCTGTGTTCACAAATGTCTGACAGATTAGCCCTGTTCTGTTACCTCCTACCTTGTCATCTGGTACAAAATTGTTGCCTGATAACTGGAGGAGCAGAGACTTAAGCTGGGTACAACATATTTTTTTGTGTGATCCAGCGGGTTGCGCAAAAAAAAAAACTGACAGCTCTGGTTAGTTCAGCGATCTCCCCGCTGAGCTTTTGTGTTCTGACATGGGGACTACCCCCTGCCAGAACACTCTGATCAGTGCTCTCTGCCATTGGCTGAGGGTGCTGATCAGGAGTCGGTCGGATGCTGGTTTTCCAGCTTGCACATCCAACATAAGCTGGGTGAACAGGCCAAATGTCGGGCGTTTTTTATTAACTGTCGGCTGTCTCCCGACATTTGGCCCATGTGCCCATTGGCCCATGTGTACAGGGCTTAAGGAAATGCTTCTTCTTACCTGCAGAAGACGGATGTCATAGTCTCAGCCTAGGAAAAGTCACTTTGCTGGAGCTCAAGGGTGCATTTTAATGTTAACAAGAGAAATTTTTTGAAAAGTTATGCTGTTGCTGTATATTTTGACATTTCAGGAATTTTTCATACAGACATTTAAAGGTACTAAAAGATCCACTTTAGGGCCTTTAACACCTCAGAGTTTGCAAGCATATTTGTTTCTAATTGATAATAATTTCTCCCTCTCGTTATTGCAATATAAAAGCCAAATACTGATTTCTCTCCTAATTGTCGTCATGGGTACAGATTGACTGTTTGGCTCAATGCCCTTAAAGTGATTGTTAAGCCTTAGCAATAGGTCCATCTGTCGCACATTCCTTTGGGGAAACAAACCGGCTCATATACGCTGGACAAAGCTGGTGTTGCCAAAAGTCGCTGAGGTATTGGTCTCCCTGATATCCAGCGCTACTATTGGGCACTTCATCTTGCTTGGATCGTTGACTGGAATGTCCAATGCAAAGGTTGGGTGACCCTGGGGAACTTAATCTCAAATTCCAACTTACTACATGCCCCGTGGATGGCAAGAGACCATGTGTCTCCACACGCCTTGACCCATTCCCTCGTTAGTGCCACTCTCCATGCGTTTGATAGAGCTTGTGCTATCTATTTGGTCTCTGAAAAACTATTCTCCATCACCCCAGTTAGAGGCAACACGAATTTCCCCCCGGGCTTATCTGGAACCTTTGCGCGGGCAGAGTGGCCGTATAAGGAGATGTTGGCCAAACACTTTTTCCGCAGAGGTCGCTTTCTGTGACCTCACAGAAATTTCAAAAACGGCGCATTCCTATTCTGGTCCTATATGCAAACTCAAACATTTTCTCGAACCCCAGTTTCATAGAGAGAAGTTTACCAAACCCATTACGACATCGGAGTCAACTCCCCAGTGCCATGTCATCTCATACATCTATGCTTCTTTGTTCAAGAACTCCTCAGCACTTTTATACACTGACCACACTTACTGGGATTCCGCTCTGGGATTAGAGCTAGACGAGGATGACTGGGACCGTATAAATCTCTATATTCATAAGGGGTCTCTAAATGTATAGAACCCTCAGTCTCTTATCAGTGCTGGCACTGTGGAAAAGAAAGGGGCACATTCCTCCATATTTGGTGGAACTGCTCTGTACATCAGCCATTTTGGCTTAAGGTGCACAATGTCATAACAAAGGTATCATCTCTCGTTGGATTTCTCGCCAGCACAATATCTATTGCACTTGTCTAAAGTACCTAAAAAACTTTATTTCAAATCGATTGCAATGCATATGGTTAACGCTGCAAGGATGTGTGTGCCAGTGCACTGGCGGTTGACATCGCCACCATCTGTAACAGAATGGATTCAGTGAATCAACCGCGTAGCGGAGATGGAGGAGCTGATCTACATTACATTAGATACGATTTCGAACTTCACTGCCACCTGGGAACCTTGGACGTCCTTTAAAAGTTCTCAACTATTCAAGGAGCTCATACCTGACGCAACATGAGTTACCCAATAAGCATTTAACTTCGGCTTCAGAAATCCACCCCTATGTTTCATTGTTGGTGATACACTTTCTGTTTGACTTTCAGACGAAGGATAGGGCAGTTGGTGATGTCCTCACACCCTCTCCTCTACCTGCCCCTGCTCCTTTAGTCCACCCCATTTACCCAATCTGCCTCACCTTCCTGTCCCCCCCTTTTTTTTCCTCTTCCTCTTCTGCTGCCCTTCTTCCTTTTTGCCCACTCTGATTGAATGACCAGGACCCACATAAGCTGTACACGATCTGCCACATCTTATGGAGGGATATGTTGTTATTCTTTAGAAATGGTTCACCTAAGCTTACAAAACTTATGTTATTCTCCCTTACTAGTTTTATGGTTTTCAGTTCTTGTTTTTTGTTTGTTTTTGTTCCTTTCACGGGCTGTGCTCGCTACCTGGAATCTCCCAGTTGAAGCTCTATTATTATTACATGTGATTGTGACTTTGTAAACCATGTATTATCCTTACGCCCCATCCCCCCTTTTTTTTTTCTTCTATATCCCCGTGGAATTTCAATAAAACCTTTATATATCAAAAGAAAATGCCATAAAACGATCCCCTATTTTGTAGACTCTATAACTTTTGCGCAAACCAATCAATAAATGCTTATTGCGTTTTTTTTTTACCAAAAATATGTAGAAGAATACGTATTGGCCTAACCTGAGGAAAAAAAAAAAATTATATATTTTTTGGGGATATTAATTATAGCAAAAAGTAAAAAATATTGCTTTTTTTTTCAAAATTGCCGCTCTATTTTTGTTTATAGTGCAAAAAATAAAAACCGCAGAAGTGATCAAATACCACCAAAAGAAAGCTCTATTTGTGGGAAAAATAGAATTCAATTTTGTTTTTGAACCACATTGCACGACCATGCAATTGACAGTTAAAGCGACACAGTGCCAAATTCGTAAAAAGTGGGCCGGTCATTTGGCAGCCAAATCCTCCGGCCTGACGTGGTTAAGTCAACTAGTGGCAGAAAATAGTACTATGGGGGAGATCTCTGGGTTGACAGTGAATATTGCAACAAAAGCTATTTATATTTTATCTCTTAATTCTTTTTTGTCTTGTTATTTTTGTCTGGAATTCTACTTTCATTAAATAGAAGTGCAATTTAAAATTTAGATGACTGATTTTTTAGAACAAAGGACATTTCATACATATATTTTTTTTCCTGGACATATACTTCAAGATAAAGCACCAAGGAAATGTTCCTGTGCTTCATATTTCTCCCTTGCAGACAAGCTCTGCTTTGTGGCATTCAAATGTTTTCCGAATTCAAATGCTTAAGTGGGTACTTGTACAACACATTCATGGTGTTATACCACTGTAATCCTTCTACACCTTTTGTATGCAGGAGAATTGTTGTTTTCTGACACTTCAGGCTTTACAAGAACCAGCTGTACTTAGATCTAGTTTTATTCATACTTCCTCCACTTGTCACTGAAATTTCCAGATAACATCAAGGCTTTGGGAGTTTCTACTGCTTTCTGTCAGTCATAGACCATTTTATATCTGTTCAAATAAAGTAAAGAGAATAGATTTCTTGGTTTCCTTATAGCTTAGATATTCCCTGCTTGCAGTTTAATGTCGCATACACACGATTGAAAATTCCGAAGAGAAAACTGTGGATTTTTTTCCGATGGAATTTTGGCTCAAACTTGAGTTGCATACACACGGTCACACAAAATTCCGACCGCCAAGAACGCGAACACTACGATGAGCCGAGAAAAATGAAGTTCAATGATTCCGAGCATGCGTCAACTTGATTCCGAGCATGCATGTTTTTTTGTGTGTGTCGGAATTGTATACAGACGATCGGAATTTGCGACAAGAACTTTTCCCGTCTGAAAATTTGAGAACCAGCTCTCAAATTTTTACTGTCGGATATTCCGACAGAAAAAGTCAGATGGGGGCCGATGTGGTGGGCTTCCTACCTTTTCTTCTCCCCCGGGGGGTTTTCTTCCGATGGGGCCTACACACGGACCGAATTTCTGACCAAAGGCTCACATTGAACTTTTCTTGTCAGAATTTCCGATTGTGTGTACGCAGCATAAGACTACATTCCTATATGAGTTTAGCTGTGGCCAGGAGTCACTTCAATGATTCTTGCCGGCAGCTGTAAACCTCTAGGGCCATTTATTATTGGTTCTCGAAGGCCTATGTTTCCTGCTGTGAAGCCAAAAGATGGCATCCTCGGAAGTATGCCAAAGGAAGAATTTTGACCCTCCTACAATTAGGAGTAGAAATGAAGCTAGCCTTGAGTACAATCAAGGGTCAGATCTCTGCCTTTTTCAGTATTTTTCCAAAGGCCGCTTGCTTCACATTCTCTGGTCTGGGCTTTTATACAAGGAGTAACACATATAAATCTGCTAGTTAGGTCACCCTTGTGCCCGTGGGATTTGAATCTAGTGTTGTCTGCTTTACAAGGACAGCCTTTTTGAGCCGATGCACCATATTCCCTTGATCCTTTTTGACAAGGAAATTGGTGTTCTTGGTTGTGGTAACCGCAAGAAGAGTTGGCAGCTTTCTCTTGTAAAGAGCCATACTTCATTATTCATAAGGATATGGTGGTCTTGCAGCCTCACCCAACCTTTTGCATTAGGTAGTTTCAATCGGAATCAAGATGTTTCCCTACCTACCACGTTCTGCAGAGGAGGAATTATTGCTTTCTCTAGATGTACCGAGAGCAGTTAAGATCTATCTAAGAGCGACAGCTCAGATACGAAAGACTGACCCATTATTTGTGCTGTCGGAGGGCCCCAGGAAGGGGCAGGCAGCTTCAAAATTTACTATTTCAAAGTGGATTTGTCAGGTTATTATTTAGGCTTATGGTTTGAAAGGAAAGGCTCCGCCTTCTCAGGTTAGAGCGCACTCTACCAGGGCAGTAAGTGCTTCATGGGCAGTGCATCACCAAGCCTCTATAACTCAGATTTGCAAGGCTGGAACTTGGTCATCAGTGCATACATTTACAAGATTCTATCAAGTGGATGTAAGACGGCAAGAGGATGCCGCCTTTTGTGCAGTGTACTGCAGGCAGCAGTATAGGTCCTCACGTCTGATGGTGGTCTGCTTTGATTTTTGTCTCTCTCCCCTCAAAGGACATTGCTCTGGGACATCCCACATATTAATTACTATGGCTGCTTTGTGTCACGTGATGTACGATAAAGAAAATAGGATTTTTATAACACTTACCTGTAAAATCCTTTTCTTGGAGTACATCACGGGACACAGAGGTCCCGCCTCTCTTAATGGGATATACACATATTGCTTTGCTTCAAAACTTCCTGTATGGGAGGGGTTATATAGAGGGGAACTTCCTGTCTTTGATTATGCCAGTGTCCAATCACCTGAAGGTGGCCTATAACCCACATTGTAATTACTATGGCTGCTCTGTGTCCCATGATGTACTCCAAGAAAAGGATTTTACAGGTAAGCTGTTATAAAAATCCTATACAAATTCCGCAGCTGCTGACTTTTAAATTAAGGACACTTACCTGTCCAGGGCGCCTGCGATGTTGGCACCTGAATCCGATCTGTCCCACAGCTCTGAGGTGCTGCATCTTCGGTAAGGGAATCAGGAAGTGAAGCCTTCACTTCCTGGTTCCCTACTGCACATGCGCGGCTCGCGCTCCGCAATCCCACAGGTCCCTACTGTCTTCTGGGACTTGCCTGTCTCCCAGAAGATAGCGGGTGGCTCGGCTATTTATGCCTGGAAGTGGGAGCAAAATACCTGTATTAGACAGGTATCTGCTTCCCCCTCCCCCTGAAAGGTGCCAAATGTGGGGGGAGGATTCCATAGAGCGTAAGTTCCATTTTTGGGTGGAACACCGCTTTAAAGTGGGGTATGCCTGTATAGAGTTTCCTCGTTGTTTCCCCAAATAATCGCATCAGTTACCAATCGCTGCTAGTTTTGCTCTGTGGAAGAGGGGAAATTTCTGCACATTTGATCCACACATCGCTGCTGTTTGGGCTTCAGTTCACAATATTTCCACCTGAGTAACAGGTAAGGCGGTAGCTTTTACGCTGGTTCAGTACCTACTGCATCATACCACCAATTTGATTTGCCAGTATAGTAAGTCACTGCTAGTGCACATTATTATTGCGGTCCGGTTGTGCATTCCTGTACACTGGAGAGACTCTACCCCACTGAGTGTGAGAGAATGATTGGCCCGCTTAAGCAGAATAGAGGAGATGGAGGAGCTGGTCTCCATTGCTCAGGATATAATCTCTGCATACACCCATACTTGGGCAGATTGGCTGGGGCTTTACACTACAGCTGAATTCAAAGCGTACTTCAGCTAGACACACCCCACTGAGGGGTTCTTTAAGTGAACATTCTTATTGTAGTCCATCCTGTGGGACTTGGTGGTGTGGCAGAGAACTTAGCTGTGGTGAATATATGATGGTGGATTTGGGGCCCCTTTCGTAAAACCATGTGCTCCCTTATTCCACAGAGCCTGGAGTTGGAGTGGCGAGAGCGGGTTGCTGGCCTGGCTGGTGTCTCCCCCCCCCCCCCCCCCCAGGGTGTTGGCAGCACATTGTTTCCCTTTTCTGCGAGCACTATCCTTTTTTTAATTCCATCATGTGTGATGCTATGTTCTTAGACACAGACTATATTTCCTTCCTTTTCTATTTTCCTTTTCGCCACCCCCTCTTCTGCTCCCTCTACTCCTCCCCCCTTCTGCTTCCTCCCTTGTCTCCCCCTCCTTTTTCTTACTTCTTCCTTTTAGTTTTTTTTTCAATAATAGTATTATTATAGATATTGTAGGTCTCTCAAGCGAGGTCCTGCATGATGAGAGTCTTCTCTGAGGTATCTCTCCCAAATGTAGTCAGCTATGGCAGAGTTCTGTTCAGCCAGCATTAGCAGCTCTGTATTTCCCGTACACATATGCTTGCTTCCAGCCAGTCCCTTCCTCTTTCCTCTGTAGCCTGCCGCCTGCTGCCTCCCATCTCCTTGCTTTATTGCATCAGCTCCAGATCACCTCCAGGATCGAATCAGACCCAGCCAAGATGGTTACTGCCTGCACCATAAACACCCCATAAATGAGCAATGCAAAGTGGTCTGCTTTAAAATGGCCGCTGCACTTCTGCATTTATGAACAATGCAGAAGGACAACACAGCAGCAATAAATGAAGTTCCATAGCAGTTATCAGCTACACTAATGGTCACATAAGCATTTACTGCAGGTTTCTCACTATGATAGATTTTTCACCTTCTGACAAGATCTATTTGAAGAGGTGAAAATTCCATGCTTTTATTATATAAAGAGCACTAGGGCTCAGTAAGCTGCATAGGGGATATATTAGTTACAATATCACTTCTTTAAATGGGTGACTTTCCAGAAAAGTCAGGGCTCATAAGGAACTACAGTATGCACAATCCCTACATGTGTTGTTGTGACAGTGCTGGAGCATGGCAATCTACCACTGAGGAACCTTTTGGCTCTTTCCTTTAAAAACACTAGTCTAATAATGATAGGCATATGTCATCAGTATAAAACGGGCTCCTTAGTTCTGTTGCTATAAAAATATCCAATATGAATGATTTATCATTTTGGTATCTTTGTGGGTAGAAAGGAGCGCAAATCCATTTGAAAACAACAATTAAATAAAATATAAAAGTCCAAAAGCTGGATCCTCATCTGAGTCCAGCAGATATTCTTATATCTTTGAATCTTCCAAATCAGGGTGAGGTTTTAACCACTTCACATAAACAGAGGTTTAAAGCTTTTGCTAGCCTAAATTAGCATCTCTATTAAGGCATGATATTTTCTTGATGCCATTAACTGTCTACTTAGATTTAAATAATACAGCTCTATTTTGTAGTCATGTCATTACTGCGGTTTCATATTCCTGATCTTTCCTGGGAAGGATGTATTTGCATATTCCTAGGGGAGTTTGCTATTACTATCCTGCCTGATGACTATGGCAGAGGCAATTTTGGACTCACACAATGCATTGAATTAATCACAACATAATTAGGTATTTATCAAAAAACCAGGAAGAATTTGCAAAAAAAAAATTATGTGTAGTTTTCCCCTGGGCAAAGTCATCTCAAATAATAAACACACATTTTACTTGAAAAAGGGTATGTGTTAAATAGCATTTATTATGTTTTATACTACAAGTCCCATTCCAAGCAGACATTTGGCGCTCTGCTGTTACCCTTTATTGTGAATTCTATTGTGGTTGTAAAGAGTACCAAGAGTAAAAATGAATAATGAAGGGTTGAAGAAAAACTTATGCAGAGAGCAATGATGGATATAACAAAGTTTTTCCTTAAGGTTAAGCATTGCACATATTATGTAACACCAGATTAATAGAAATCAATACATTTATACCTTAGAATTACCACAGGAAATGACAACCCTCTGCATTACCATTTTTTACATTCAAAGGTAATCTATATGGCCCAGACTCAGAAAGCTTTTACGCTGGCGTATCTATTGATACGCCGCGTAAGTTTAAAGATGCATCGTCGTATCTCTGCGCCGTATTCAGGTACCTACAGTAGATACGGCTGAAATCTGGCTTCAGCCGACCGACGTAAGTCTTAGTACGCCGTCGTATCTTGGGTGCATATTTACGCTGGCCGCTAGGGGCGCTTCCGTTGATTTACATGTTGAATATGCAAATGACCTAGATACGCCAATTCACAAACGTAGTTCCGTCCGGCGCATCTATATACGCCGTTTACATAAGGCGTCGGTCCGGCGTAACTTTACCCCTCATAAAGCAGGGGTAAGTCATGTTAAGGTATGAACGTTGGAAACGTACGAACAGCGTCGTATTTTACGTTGTTTGCGTAAGCCGTACGTGAATGGGGCTGGGCGTAGGTTACGTTCACGTCGACAAAGCATTGAGCCAACGTATCTTGGGGAGTATTTGCGCCGTGACTCTGAGAATGCGCGCGCATGCGCCCTTCGATCGCCTATTCATTTGCATGGGGTCACGGCTAATTTCAATACAACACGCCCACTGCCTGGATCATTTGAATTGGCGGGCTTACGCCGGCCCATATACGCTACGCCGCCGTAACTTCGGGCGCAAGTTCTTTCTGAATACACTACTCGCCTGACTAAGTTACAGCGGCGTAGCGCATATGAGATGCGCTACGCCCTCCTAAAGATACACGATTCTTTCTGAATCCGGGCCTTTATTTTTATATTTCTTGTCAATTTTGTTTATTAAGTTTTAAGAGTTGTTACATATATATCCATATTTGACAGTCATAGTTACAATAAATACTGTAGTAGCATGTATAGAAAACAGAGAATTAATATCTAGATTGCGTTCCAATAATAAAAGAAGAAGGCTTAAGCTAATCTATGATAAGCAATAACAAGTGATTCATAAATTAAAAATATGTTTGATGTAAATTCTAATAGATTACAAGACAGATATAAACAATGTATAAAAATGGTGAATTAATGGACACTGTTATTAAGATGAAAAAATAAATAAAAAATTCAATGTATATATGTCATTGAATTAACATGTATTGGGATGGAGAGGGAAAAAAAACATATCTGATAAGTACATAATAATTCTATGTAACTCAATAACTTATTGTATGACAAACAAAAAATAAGGAGTGTGAATTGAAGAGCTTTGCTACTAAATTTATAAACATCAATGGATATCAAAAGAAAAGACAGGTTAAGAGAAGAGAATAGAATAGAAAGAGAAATAAAGTTAAGAAAAATAAAGATAGGAAAAATAGAAGGAAAAAGAAGTCCCAGAGGTTTTTTATAATGTTAGTCATACATATGGGCATTGTGACAGACTCACCAGGGACATCACCGGACCCTCTAAAATCATCCTATGTCCACTATGTCAACTACCCCTTGCAGCCAAGATTGGAGGTCATGCGGACAGACTATGTGAGTTAACTTTGTCCCACTAACGCATGTCCAGACCAGGTGGAGGTCTGGGACCTTGTTAGTCGACTTTTGATGGGGGAGAAATGTGACAGACTCACCAGGGACATCACCGGACCCTCTTATGTCTAAAATCATCCTATGTCCACTAGGGGCATAGGATGACTGAGGAATGATATCTTGGACTACCTGAGATGGGATTATTATGTAATTATTATCCACAATATATTCCAGGATATCTGTAAAGAACTATTTACTGTTTGTTGATTCTGAACTCAACGGGTTAATTGTAAGAGTGACTCATTCATACTGTTGGAACACATACTGTTAGATGCTAATGCCATCACCTCCAGCCATCTGTCTGTTCTCTGTGATAATTGACCATGTTATTGTGTGAAGATGTCCTGTGTTTACACTTATGATAATGTGTATTGTATAGCAGGTGAGCGGAGACGTGACGTCTACTCTGAAAGGTCATATCTGAGTCGCCTAGTCTCGGTAAATGATTACATAATTCGCTCATGTTAATTTATGTTCTGGTTACCTCCTCTTTAAACTGTATATAAGGTTGCATTATTGGTTCTAATAAACACTCCATGTTTAGCACACAAACAAGTCTTGTCTCGTTGTGTGTTGAGAGCAGCTGGAATATCCGATATCTATATCCAGACTGATAGGAAGCGGTATATGATGGAAACACTCAAGCAGAGTATGGGACATTCCGTTACAGGTATAGCATATATATATTTGTATCTGTGTTAACAAGGTCTTAATAAAGTGGTGTCAAAATTGGGGGAGAGAAAATGAGCCACCCAAGGATTTCAAATTTTCTCATATTTTTCAATATTATCATTGGCTATGGCTTCTGTTTTGGAGTGAGTCATAACTTAATTCTATTTATGGTTTCAGAAATCGTTAATGTATTTGTTTTCCTAGCTTTTCCGATTGTCTACTTTGCAGCTGTGGTGATTTGTAGTAAAAGGTTAAATTGAGTATGCAAAATATTGTCTGGTTTCAGGTTTAGGAGCGCAATTAGAGGATATGATTTAATCGATTTATTGAATAAAGTTGAGAGCATTAGAAAAATATCTTTCCAAAACTGTTTTCGAATGGGACATTCCCACAATTTGTGTATATGGGATTCTAATTCACCACAGCCACGAAAGCAGAGCGGAGAGAATTGGGGGATATATTTTGCAATTCTAACAGGGACCAGGTATCAATGCATAAGTACTTTATAGTTAGTCTCTAGGGCTGTAATATTTTGTGAAGATGATTTTGTTGCAGTCCAAGTTTTATCCCAAGTAGATGCCTCCAAACAAAGTCCAAGGTCTCTCTCCCATTTCATCATATATGATGGTGTATCTGCGTTAGGCAAAGTAACAAGCAAATTAAATAATAATGATATGAGACCTTTTGAATGAGGATCTCGTTTACAAATTCGTTCAAAGTCTGTAAAGTTGTCCAAGTTACTCTTGCCCTGTATATATGGTGTCAACATTTTTTTGATCTGTAAATATCGTAAGAGTTCTGAGTTGGTGGTTATCACAAAGTTCAGGGAATGTTTTAAAAGAGGTAGGTATTATTAGGTCACAAAGTTGAGTTAGAGTAGAGGAAATCCATTGTTTAAAAGATTTTGGGAATGTACTAGGTGCTTTGAAAAGTGGATTTCTGAGAAATGACAAGAGGGGAGCATGTGGAGATTGTAGACCAGATGATATTTTAAATTTATCCCAAATAGATATTGTGTGTTTGGTGACCTTGTTTTTAATAGTTTAATGATCAGATGGATATTAGATTTGTTATAGAGAAAGGGTCATAATAAATTGATTCTAATGCTACCCAATGTGGAATCTCGCTTTTCGTGTGGTTTTTAGAAATATGTGCTATTTGAGCTGCATGGTAGTAAGTTGCAAATTTAGGAAATCCTGATCCACCTTTTAGTTTGGGGAGGTATAGTGTTTGTTTGGGTAGGTAAGATTTCCGGGAGCGCCAGAAAAAAACACTAAGGTTATTCCGCTGGAGGTTCCTAAGAAAGTAAGCCGGTACTGGAATGGGTAACACAAGAAACAGATATAAAATCTTAGGTAGTATAGTCATTTTAATGACATTTATTTTACCAATCCATTGGATTGGCAAAGATGACCATTGTTAAAGATTGTGATTTGTCGCAGCAATGGGGGAAAGTTAGCTGAGAAGAGTTCAGATAGATTAGGAGTTAGATGTATTCCTAGGTAAGCCAGACTAGATGTAGACCAAGAAAAAGGGAGGGATGTTTGTGTTTGTTGTAGGATGTGAGGAGGTAAGGAGGTATTTAAGACTGGATTTTTGAGGGTTAATTTTATTTTTATATTTAATAATATACTTGTATATGCTTGATGTAAATCATCAGGTTTATGCACATATAAGATGCATATGTGTTTTTAATACCCAATCTAGGTTGTACTTTTCTTTAAATATCATATTTTTTTTTACATGATCTGGCTCTGTTTCCAGCAAAATATTACTACAGAGTGGCTTTCTTATTTCTCACAATAAATGTTTATATGTATTCTGACCCATTTAAAACATTGCACCCCTTAAATAGATTCTGTCACCTTACCCATTCAGGCAAAAGTAACAGGGCATCAGATATTTAGTAAATGTATGTAAAGTAAACGTAGGTTATATAATTTTGTGTGTTTTTTCCCCTCCCCCATTGGGATGGGGGGGATATAAGAGAGTGGGATGGGGTCCCGTCCCCATCCTTTGTTTTCTTCTGATTCACTATCTTCTATATGAAGCACGCATGAACAAACACATACACACAAAATTACACATTTACAATAGATACATGCTAGCACACAAGTTAGGGCTCTTTCACACTGGCGGCCCGTTCAGGTCCGCCTGCCAGTTTTTTCTGCAGACCTGAACGGTCGCTCCGTGCTCCTCTATGGAGCCGCGGATGTCAGCGGTGACATGCCCGCTGACATCCGTCAGACGGTCCGTGCTCATCCGATCCCCCCATAGGGAAGAGCGGAGAAAAGACAGGGCGGTCCCTGCACAGTGTGCGGGGACAGCCCTGTCATCTGCCGGCTCAGCGGGGATCAACTGAGCGATCCCCACTGAGCAAGCGGGGATCATTACTGATCAGCCCCATGTGAAAGGTGCCTTAGGAAGGGAATGTAGATCTTTTATTTGGGAAAGAGGACCCTTCCCGTATGCTCACCTTCACTTTTTCATTTTTTCCCTTAACCACCCCCTGGTTAAGTGGGAAAAAAAATGTGTTCCAACACGCGAACATGAAAAATCAAAAGTGCTAATTTTAAAGGCTTATATACAAGTTATTGCCATAAAAAAGTGTTTTGGGACCTGGGTCCTGCCCCAGGGGATATGTATCAATGCAAAAAAAAGTTTTAAAAACGTATTTTTTTCCGGGAGCAGTGATTTTACTTAAAGTAAAAACTATAAAAGTGAAATATTCCTTTAAATTTTGTCCTGGGGTGTCTATAGTATGCCTGT
Organism: Rana temporaria; assembly: GCF_905171775.1. Lineage (NCBI taxonomy): Eukaryota > Metazoa > Chordata > Amphibia > Anura > Ranidae > Rana > Rana temporaria. Next base: position 122,603,761 of record NC_053495.1, on the reverse strand, counting down.
AAAGAAGCACACTTGTTTTCCCGTGTTTAGAACAGTCCCTGCAGCAAAACTACATTTCTAAAGGACAAAAAGTAATTTAAAACTGCTTGCGGCTATAATGAATAGTCTGGTCCCGTAATACAGATAAAAGTAATTGAAAAAAAAAAAAAAAAACGTCTTTTTTGTGAAATGTACCCTGTTACCAATTCACATAGGGGGGGCCGGGATCTGGTGTTGCTCTTGTTAAAGGGGGCTTCCAGATTCCAATAAACCCCCCGCCCGCAGACTCCCACAACCACGGGGCAAGGATTGTAGGGATGAGGCCCTTGTCCCCATCAACATGGTTCCCCTTAATATACATACCAGACCTAAAGGGCCTGGTTATGGACTGGGGGGGAAACCCATGCCATTTTTTTCAATGACTTTGATCTGTATTTTGGGACCCGACAATTCATTATAGCCGCAAACAGTTTTAAATGAATTTTTTCCTTTCAACATTTTATTTTGCTGCAGGGACTGTTCTAAACATGGGGGGAAATGTGCCACTTTACAGGCATACTATAGACACTCCCCAGGTACGAAATTTAAAGGAATATTTCACTTTTATTGTTTCACTTTAAACAAAATCACTGCTCCAGAAAAAACTGTCATTTTAATTTTTTTTTTTTGCATTGATACATGTCCCCTGGGGCAGGACCCAGGTCCCCAAACACTTTTTATGACAAAACTATGCATAAAAGCCTTTACAATTAGCACTTTTGATTTCTCCCATAGACTTTTAAAGGGTGTTCCGCAGCTTTTGAATTTGCCATTAACACCTCAAATCGGGCTCATCCCTAACCACTGTACATTCACTTTAAAAAAAATGTCTGTCTTTTTGAGTTCTATAGAGTTACAAGCTGATTTTGGATTCATATTGCTTATTGCATATGTAGCAAATCTGAAAACTCTTTTAGTGTCCATTCAGATTATGCATTGTGTTAATGCACATGCAGTAATGTAATGTGTTATCAAGCACATGCATTAAGCCGTGCTACGTTAGGACAGTTTATTCATTTTGAACAGGCTGGCAGCACACCTTATAGTACAAAAAAAACCTTCCCCCAGTTTTTTAAAGACAGCACACTGCAATGCACATCATGTAAGATGTAATGCACTGCAGCATGGGTATGATGTCTACTACTGCAACAGTGTGTTGGGGTGCCATTCAAAGTGACAGAATGGCATCAAGGTGTGTGCGTTACTGTGCATTGCCCTTATGCACCAGTGTGAACAGGCTCTTTGTGGTGTTGCTATACTTACAATATTCTGCATTCCTTTTTTTTTTTTTTTACATAAATGTCTGTTCATGATATATTTTTCATTATGCTTGTAGGGAAACTACTTTTTAGGTTGTATATCTGAGTGTATGAAGATTTAGTGGTTCACATAAGATTTAAAGCTGTCATTTAGCCTCTTTTTTCTCAGTCACTTCTACTTTGCAGTTCAGTCTATTTATAAATCTTGTTTGATGGCCAAAACAGTAGAGGAATTCAATCACAAAATCAGCCTACCGAGACCTAATTTAGTTTGTAATTTCAACATAAAAAGTCCTCTTTTTTTTCTACTATTACACTAAATATCACACAAGGCACGACAAGGGGATTGTAGAGGGAGCATTCCCCATCTTACCCCTGTAAGCCCCCGCTCATCACCATAAAAATGGTATCGGACATCACACTGGCTTTTAATCGGCCGTGACAGTTCCTCCTTTTAGCAACATTTATATGCAATACATGTACACATGTAAAAGATAGATGTGGAGTGATGGTGATGGTCCTTAAAGTGGAGGTTCACCCAAAAAATAAATTTTTAACATTAGATTTAGGCTAATTAAGGGGAGCAGAAACGGGTATTTTTTTTTAAATCAATGCCGTACTTACCGTTTTAGAGATAGATGTTCTCCCCGCCGCTTCCGGGTATGGGCTGCGGGACTGGGCGTTCCTATTTGATTGACAGCCTTCCGACCGTCGCATACAGCGCGTCACGAGTTTCCGAAAGTAGCCTAACGTCGGTGCGCAGGCGCCGTATAGAGCCGCACCGACGTTCGGCTTCTTTCGGCAACTGGTGACGCACTGTATGCGACCGTCGGAAGGCTGTCAATCAAATAGGAAAGCCCAGTCCCGAAGATCATACCCGGAAGCGGCGGGAGAACATCTATCTCTAAAACGGTAAGTGCGGCATTGATTTAAAAAAAAATACCCATTTCTGCTCCCCTTAATTAGCCTAAATCTAATGTTACATTTTTTTTTCCGGATGAACTCCCGCTTTAACCACTTCCATACAGGGCATTTTCACCCCCTTCCTGCCCAGACCAATTTTTAGTTTTTAGCGCTGTCGCACTTTGAATGACAATTGCGCGGTCGTGCGACGTGGCTCCCAAACAAAATTTCCGCCCTTTTTTTGCCCACAAATAGAGCTTTCTTTTAGTGGTATTTGATCACCTCTGCGGTTTTTATTTTTTGCGCTATAAACAAAAGAAGAGCGACAATTTTGAAAAAAAAAACAATGGCCCGGATTCAGATACAATGGTGTATCCCTCCGTGGGCGTTACGCCACCGTAACTTAGGGCGCAAGTTCCGTATTCATAAAGAACTTGCGCCCTAAGTTACGGCGGCGTAGCGTATGTGGTCCGGCGTAAGCCCGCCTAATTCAAATGTGGATGATGTGGGCGTGTTTTATTTAAATTTAGTGTGACCCCACGTATTTGACGTTTTTTACGTATTTTACGTTCGTGAAAGAATCCCAGTGCGCTTGCTCAAAATTTACGCCGCAAATCGTCATTGCTTTAGACGTGAACGTAACTTACGTACAGCCCTATTCGCGAACGACTTACGCAAACAACGTAAAATTTTCAAAATTCTACGCGGGAACGACATCCATACTTAACATAGGATACCCCTCATATAGCAGAGGTAACTTTACGCCGGAAAAAGCCGAACGTAAACAACGTAAAAAAATGCGCCGGGCGGACGTACGTTTCTGAATCGGCGTATCTACCTAATTAGCATATTCCTTGCGTAAATCTACGGAAGCGACCACCTAGCGGCCAGCGTAAATATGCAGCCTAAGATACGACGGTTTGAGACACCTACGCCGGTCGGATCTTAGGGAAATCTATGCGTAACTGATTCTATGAATCAGTCGCATAGATATGACCCCGCAACTCAGAGTTACGACGGCGTATCCGGAGATACACCGTCGTAACTGCTCTCTGAATCCGGGCCAATATCTTTTACTTTTTGATTTAATAAATATCATAATTTTAAAAAATAAATAAAACATTTCTGCTTAGTTTAGACCGATATA